>NC_068947.1:16079654-16411082 GCF_026419915.1 Harpia harpyja
CATGCCTTTAAATAATGGAATATGACCCCTGCCCTGGCATGGGATCAAGCACTACAAATCTCTGTCTAGATATTATATCTTACTGCATGTCAAGGCCACTCAGACAGCTGGTGATACTGTTAACACCACAGCTTGTTTTCTCTCTCCCTTTATCTCATCTAATTTCTTCTCCAGTAAATTGTTTAAAAAAATCTTTCAATGGTCTTTTGAAAATAGAATAACTCTAATGTGGACAAAGGTATTTTCTTAAAATAATGTATTTTAAGAAGGGCCAGACTCAGACACTCAATATGTGTAGAAGATACAGATTCATTTACTGTGGAATTGTGAGGACACTTTAGCTCACCCCATCCCAGGACAAATGAAGTAACTGCAGTTTTCTGATACACTGGGTCATTTCTATGGCTTCTCTACCCACATCTGCTCCCTGTGTTGCCAGATATATGCAAACACCAACCATAACATGCTGGTTTAGGTAGCATCATGTGTGCCCAACAATCCATTGCGGAGGGCTGGAGCCATAGACTTCTTTTGCATGACTAAGAGGAATAAGGAAACCAGAAAACATTAGGTTTCAAAACTATCACTGGCCACAAGCATTTAATCAAATATCCTTCCAAGCAATGTCAGATTTTAAGGAAAAAAAACCCACCTCTGTTTGCTAAGTGTCTGAGGCTTTTTTTCCCTTCACCTGACAGTACTAGAAGTGCAGGCATATGATTCTGATGAAGCCTTAGAAAAAGAGAACAGGGTGAGGAGGTTAAATGAATGATCTGGAGCAAAAAGAAGTTTCATGGTGTCTATAAACCATAAACATGGGCATAACACAAAGCAGCATGGTGTTTCAGGCAGATAGGGCTCTTGCCCTTTTCAGTCAGTAAGGGTGAACGGTGATGGGCTGCGGCTGAGCCCTGGCACACCAGCTCTCCTGAGCTGCAGCCAACCCCGGACACAGACACGGGTGCTGTGTTTGGGTTTGGAAAGCAGGCAGGGCCTGGCTACGGGGTGGTTGTTACCGTGGGGCCAGGGAAAGGAAGCCAGCGTGGGACCTTATGGAATAAAAGGGTGATATTTATTCTAAATGGCACGTATTTTACTCACTTTCGGTGTCCCCATCTGCACCCAGACACCCACCCAGACAGTCTGTGTGTGAGGTGGCAGGCCAGTGCCACCAGCTATCGGGTCCTGCAACAGCTCTTGGGTTCTTCGCTGGTGACAACAAACTGTTTTCTGGAGGTGCATTTTATACCCCCTAGGGATCTGTCAGGATCTTTAAGTCAAAGGCAAAATTCCTGCTTCCCATTGTTCTGTTTTCTTTATCAGGATGTTTTATGGCAGCCCTCCTGCTCCTCCTCATCTCTTTACCTTGGCTTGAGGCTTCAGTTTGTTCTTTGCTTTCTTGCTACCACATCCTTTGAATGAATTTACTTCTACAATGCCCTGTAGCGATTAACCTATTCATTTTTTCAACCCTTGCTTTTCTGTTTCTTTTAGTGGTTTCACACGCACATTTTCATTCATCTTCACCAACCTCAAGACTTCTTTTACAAATACCCTGACCTGTGCCAAAGAGCATTGCTTTCACCAACGTCCAGGCGTGATTTGGAGATAGGTACTCTTCCCCACAACCAGCATGGCCACCCTGTTTCCAGGAGGTAGAAAAGAGCCGTTCAGGTGTGAACCACACATTGCTACATGCTCTCAGGGCCAGGGAATAGCCCAGGCTCTTTTATTGATGATAAACAGCCATAATCGTATGTAGGGCGAGAAGCAAGAGAGGGCCAGGAGCCATCTCATGCATTTGGATTGCTGCAAGAGCTGCCGAGCAGTGTGGGCAGTCCCTGGCTGTTTTGGATCATCCCAAGTGGATCTCCCCAAGACCAAACAGTTACAAATGTGTCCAGCACCAAACCCGCGTGGATGTGGGACAGTTTGTGGTAGGTGGCTCGTCTAGGTCAAGGATTACACGCTGGCCCTTTGGTTTTTTTATTCGTCAGTAATGCGCACAGCCAGTACGTATTGCTCCCAAGATCTCACTGCAGGTCTACGACATACACGATTGCTCCAAAACAAATGAAAGTTGGGTTAAATTTTGCCTTGTATTCCTTAAAATCTAGGCCACTGTTGCAATGCAGCTTACCAGGAAATTACCAAGGAAATAAAGACAGAACACTGTTCAAATTACTTATGAATTTGCATATTTTCTATTTAAATTTGTAAGGCATATGAAAAGAGTATACAGATTTCATTTTTTATATATTTTTTTTATATATATATATATGTATGTATTTGAAAATACAAAGTAACAGTTAGTAATACGTGATGAGTGACTGCTCAGCTATCAACCTGTGTATGGGAGTTCACAGTTGAGTCTGGGAGGGGAAAGGTATTGTGTCTGTTTTCTCTAAAGGCAAACTAAAACTGCACATTTAACACTGCTTGCAAATAATTGTGATGATAGCACGTTTGCATCAGAACTGTGTAGTGTGTAAGATGAAGACACCACAGACACAATATGTCTGACACTGACTTACTGTTAAGTAATGCTTTGTTAGGATTCAATTGTATGTTTGACATGGGCAAGGATGAATGACTAGTCTGTAAGAGTCTTTTTGTGGATATAGCTATTTTGTACACACAGGCAAAATCCATCAGAAGGAAACTTCCAGGTGACCCTATGACTAAAGCATCGCACCCTCTACTCCTATGTGCTTGCTGAGGGCCTGCTCAGCAGAAAGCAGCTGTGGACATCACTTTTCGTAGTCCATAGAGCTCTAATAGTGTGCTCCCTGATGCCAGGCTAAAGGGTGTTTCTCACCAGTACTGACTGTCTTGAACACAGACTCATGCGAGGCTGGAGGGGTTCATCTAATCCATGCCCCGCCTAAGGCAGGAGGTAGGTCTACCTCATTCCTGATAGATACCTGCCTGATCAGCTGTAAAGCTCTCAGCAATGAAGTCCTAACAGCTGCCCTGGGAAAGCCAGTATGCTGGAGCTGAACCAGGAAAAGGAAGTACAGAAGGACTGTTTCTTTCTTAGACCCTCTCCTCCTCTTTGCTTTCCAAAACCAAATGAGAGTCATGGAAGGATGACAAAGAAATCCTACATCACTTGCTGGGGACAGATGTTCACCCATTTCTCTCCCTCCTCCCTTGCCAAATATCTATTATCAGATAGTCCATAGGCCAGTGACAGTCTGCGTTCCTCTCTTTGGGAGCACCAGGAGGGAAGTTCAATGGGTTCTGCAGCCCTGAGAGAGGAGAAGGCAGGAATTTTTTAAGTTATTTATTTATTTTTAATACCAAAGAAGACTCATGCAAAATGAAAAGGAGTTGTTCTTCATTGACCTGCCTTGCAGGTGTCTAGCACAGAGGAGAGGGCTTCTGGGACGTCAGATGTGGTCCCACCAACAGGCTGGCCTCTCTCCTGGGTTAACCAGGGTGCTGCATGGGCACCAGCTGCTGGCTTGTGGCCCTCCGAGGCTTGCAGAGAAGCAAACAGACACCCTCCCAGTAACTGTGAAGTTTGGCAACAACTGTGAAACAGAGATCAGAGGCAGCAATAATGACAAGTTAAATGTGTGTTAGAAACAGGGCTATTTCGTCTCAAAATTCAGCAATTTAGCATAAGTCACTAGTCTGTAGTATTGCTATAATTGTGTGACCTACACTGTTTCCCTAACTTCAACAAATGCTTTAATATTGACTGATGCCTTTAACTTGGGATGCACAACAGACATTCATGTGTGCAGACATCTGTACAGACACACAAACATATACATACATAATTTAAGAATGAGCAAATAATGCTATACAATCATTATAAAAGAAGGATTGGCCAATAGCAGAACTTAAAATTACACTGCAGAATGTATGCTGGCTTTTGTTTTTTCCATCTTGGCTCGTGCCCATCTAAATCTCAGAAGCAATAAAGAATGGAGGCATCTTCTGTTTACTTCATTCTCTTTGCAACATCCAAATATGCATACTCAATTTCTTGATCAGCGGGACAAGTGTTTGTAAATTCATCTCTTGCATATGCATTGTTCAAGTATCTTGAAATCCCTGTCATTTCAGGTGGAAAATCAAAATTTCTATATTTTTTTGCAACAACCTTTTATTAAAAGAAAAAAGAAAAATATCATTACACACATGATCTGCAAAAACCCCAAATCTATTCTTTATGCCCATTTCAAATTTTCAATGCGTAAGTCTGTCATTATATGCAACGTAGGGGGAAAGGAGAAGGAAAGACAAAAAAAGAGAAGACATGGGATGAAGAAAGCTAGCTAAGAAGCTAACTCACTTAAAAGGATTCATTTGGTATAAATATTTTGCTAGAGCTATGCAGAGCTATGTGGACCAGTAGACCACACCTGGAAGAGATACAGCTTAAAACAGCAAGGGAGCTAGCATAAACCAGAATTAACAGAATAATCTTACAGTAATAAACTGGCCCATACTTGGATACTTTGACTGAAACAGAAAGGAAAAACTTGAATTAAAATACTAAATTTCAAATGGGTAGGCAAAACAACTATTGGCCAATACCTAACCTCTCCGTGTTGGCCAGCAAGGATGGTGTGATGTTCATCCTTCATCATCCTTCAGACATTCACCTGACATAAGGTGATTCTCCCTGTATTGGCTCTGCTGACCCTTGCTAACTCTCGAGCTTTGCTGTGCATGAGCTTTGCATGGGCATGGGAAAGGGCTCATTCCCTTGCTGTGCTCTGGAATAGGTTCAACCAGAACATCTCTGGGGAAAGGTTTCACTTGTGGAGGTGTCAGAAAGCAATTCAATCCACTCATCCTCTGACAAAATAGTAGTCAAAAAGGAAACTTTCTGAAGTCACCTCGTTTGTTTGAAAACCAATGAATTTCCAGTACGGCCATTTCTCTTCCAGAGCCTGGTTGGCTCCAGAGTAGCCTAGGAACAGGCTGTGACAACACCCAAACATCTTGGTCACCAGGACTGTTAGGTCTGTGTAGATGCTCCACAGCCCTGCAAGAAGAGGCTAGGAGCCTTGGCTGGAAGGCAGTGGGTGGTGGCTACCTTGCCAGCATTATTGGTACTAGTGGTGGTATTCAGCAAAGAAAGAGTTTTGGATTAAAGGTGGGAGAGACAGGTTCAAATTTCAGCTTTTGCTGGCTTGTTGAATTGGCATGGGCAAAATAATTTAACCTTACTGGTCCATGGTCATATGCACTTTGCATATGAAATGCAAATGAAAACACTTCTCTACAGCACTGAACATAGCACTTATTTCATACTTGTGAGAGTCTTAGCGAGTGCAGTCACAGTCCAGATATGAAACCAGATATTCCAGCTCCAGAGTCACCAATGTGAGGACCTGCCTAGCCATGCTGTAATGAAATGGCCTTGTGCATTAGTGTTCAGTGTCCCTACACAGCTACTGTGTGGCCTCAGAATAGATAAAGGATTCCTCTGCCTTTTAGAAAAGGACTTGAGCTTCTCTGACACCCTTCTTTTCAGGAAGCTAAAAAGCAAATGCAAACCTTGATTATATGGAGCTTTGGTAGGAGGTTGCAATCTGCTAAGGTGAGCTCATCTCCATCCAGGAATTTCCGGCTGGAAACAGTGATCTCCTCAGTGCTGTAAGCATCAATTTCATCAGGCAAGGGGCTATTTAAATAGTTGTCCAGCTTCCTCAGGGCTTTAAGCAAAGATTTTTCCAAATCTAGGTTAAGACAATAAAAAGGTCATTCAAGCTTGTACCAAGGTCTCTCTGACACCGAGCAGAAAGGCAACTCCTGCATCCTGTCTCCTGGCACCAACCCAGCTCACAGACACCCGGCCATGCCAACTCCTGCAATTCCTTTATCCTAAGCTTAAAAGTTAATGCTGGGATAAGAGCTTTAAGTAGCTAAAGGGGGTTCTGAGAAAAATCAGACTGGGGCTGTGTTACCAGAAATGGCTCCTCAAACAACTTTGCAGAGTGTGTTTTTGCAGAGTGGCTCTGCCTTCACCTTGACTCTCGTCTTGGGAGCCACGGGGCAAGTGCCTGCTCACAGGCAGGACAGCAAGGCTGGGAGCTACAACAGCAAGCCACTGGGATGCCACTTTGGGGTGTACAGGAAACTGGACCGTGAGTCCCGTGCTTTTGGCTGAGCACACAGGAGTGGGGTCAGGGCAGCAGAGGCTGGCAAAGGTTGGCTGGGCTTTTCGTGGTCTGGTGGTGCCCCTGTGCCACTGTGAAGAGGGGAGAAGGGAAGAGCAAAGAGAACAGGGCTGACAGCTGGAGGACAGAGATGAGCTAATCCATGGTGGTTGTGAGGGTTCTGCTCTAGAGACATGTGCCATGGGTCTAGAGTCCTCATTATTTACAGAAATAGAGTAGAAAGGTAAGGTCTCAGTTCAAGTCGGCTGTGCTTTTAGCAGAGCTGTGGGCAAGGTGCAGTGTTAGGAGTTTGAGAGCTGACGAAACGAGGAGGAGCTGGAGTTGGTGCTCCCCTGCTGACAGTGGTATCTGTGTAAACTAACTTTGGGAATCCTCAAAGAAGAAAGTGAATAGGCACAGATTTCCACAGCCTTTATGCTCTGGAAAATGACTGTTTAACCTAAGCTGTAAATGGGATATCTCCAGCACAGTGTGCCAGAATTGTACAGCTCTAATTTCTTCCACTAACTATCAGGGCTGACATAAGGACTGCAGCACATACTTTCGTTAGCATCTTTTCTCGGGTTCTTTATGAACGCAGAGAATTTTGCGAAGACATCATTTCCTGCAGAGTTAGACTCCGGGTGGTTTGGTGCAAGTTTGGGATACCTGAGGAGTTAAAAGAAACAAAAAGAAGTTATATGACTAGCCTTTATTTCCATCTCCACTAATTATTTAATATACATTATTTACACTGCAGTGTCACAATATACAGCCACACAGGACTTTCAAAGGGAACTATCCTGAACTAAAAATCACTTAGCAAGTGCAAATTTAAACCATAGTTAAACCATGTGGATGACCTCCTTTTCCTGAGGGAGATGGGGAAATGACTGTTCACACTGCAAACACCGCCCAGACAGCCCAGTGCCTCTCCCAGGCCTCCTTCACTGGAGGCGAGGCCGCGTGGAGCGTGGCTCCTGCCATGAGAAGGAGCAGAGGGAAAGTCCCTATTGGCAACAGCTGCTGCTGCTCCTCCCAGCCTCCGTGCCTGGCCCGCTCGCTTGTGCGTGAGCAAGCTCGGAGCGGCCAGTCCAGCAGCTGTTGTTGCCAGGGGCAGATAGGAAGGGAAAAGTAGAGGGGAGCAGCTGCTTGCCTCATTTAAGTCAGGTTCGGCTGCTTGAGAAGGGAGCACTGCGGAGCAGGGCTGCTGTCCCAGGGGAGAGAAGGTGTGTGGGTGGGGGACATGATGCTGCTGGTCATGATGGTGGGACAGCGGGGTTCGAGTAGAGGTGGGAAGAGCTGCTGGGGTGGGGAACGACAAGTCCGAAACCCAGACCAGTCTGTGTGCTAAGATGGGCCCACCTGGCCACTCAAAATGAGCCCCAGCATGTCTACCATGTGGGAGGCTTTCACTGCCCTTTTTCTTCCAACTACCTGCTCCCAGTAAGTGTAATTATTTGTACAGTGTGAAGAGAGAAACCTCAAACACACACAAGCAGAGGAAAAGAGGTCAGGTTTCTGCAGCGGCACGCAGGTTTCTGCACACGCTTGCTGCAGCGGGGTGGATTTCGTGCCTTGGGAGTGACTGTGGTGGCAGAGCAGGGAACTCAGGGCAAAGGCGAGGGCAGCGGGAGGAGCACAGCCAGCGTCTCGGGGACACCCCAGGGACACCCCCTGCACGGTGCCAGGCTTCAGCACTGCTTCACGCCAGTTGAAGTTACCCCTCCCTGCAAGCTCCACTGCAGCGGCCAGACCAGCCCTCCCGAGCCTCCTGCATGCAATTATAACATGTGCAGCTCATTGAGAGCCTGACCCGCCGAAACCAAAGGGGTTTGGTCGCTGACCCCTGTCGAGGGCCGTGAGGGGCTGAAAGCAAGCGAAGCGGCCAGGAATACGGTACCGAGGTGGAGCTAGCTTTTCTTCCAAGAACTCCTCGATCTTATTGACATCGGTTTTCACTTCACCATCAAATGTCATGAAGGGGGGGTTTGTTCCCGGGGCGAGGTTCTGCAGGTCAGCAGGCTTTCTGATGGGAGGAAAGAGATGGGGTTAATCACAACAGGAACCACATTTGCAATTTCTATCCTTAATTGCAACTAACTGTTTCACCTTTAAAATAGCAGGCTGCTCTACATCTTTCTTACAAAATAAAACTTAGCCAGCTACCTCACACTGGTGGTGTGAGAATTCGCTAGCCCATTGCTGAATATGCTCTGAAATGCTTAAAAAAAAACCCCAGAACTTCTGTGTTATGTTACAGAGACCTACTGCAAAACAGATTAAAATCTCAACAGCTTCAAAGGACTTAGTCCACTTTATACTAGTGAACCCTAAAGAGGAATTAGGCATCCGGACTGTTAATGTAATGCCAAGGCACGGTGCACATTTCAAATCTATCAGAAGAGAGTCACCCTTTAAAATCACTGTTTTGGAAGAGTTGTTCTGAAAGGAGAACTCTGGTTACAATCTCACCTTTTCAAATCCACGGTTGTAACATTAAATATGACACCTTTTAGCCACAGAATCATAAAGAGACGCTGAGAGAACGGGCAATTTCCAATACTTTCCCCATCACTGCCAGCCTACAATTAAAAAAAAAAAAAGGCATACATACATCTCTGATGATAGCACATTTTGATAGCAGATGCAGTAGGAAAGCAGAAAACCCAGATCTGCTACGAGTACATATAGCATGTTACTCATCTCTACTAATACGTATTTTCATGCAAAGTTAGATATGATGAAGAATCCTGTCACCCTGGAGATGTAGTTTTTCATTAAAATGCATAATGAATATTGCCATAAGTTAGAAAACAAAATTGAAATCACAGCAGTCCTTCCAAAGGAAATAGTCTCCACCTCATTTGTCTATGTGAACATAAATCTACCTAAGTCACTGCAAGATTAAAACAAGTTAAATCAGTTTATGATCACAGGAAACAAATAAAGATTTACCAGCATAAATTGTGATGTAATGTCTAAAGCACTTAAGGGAATAAACAGAACAAATCAAATAATTAAGAATTTCAAACTAAGCAACTGTGGGGCCCCAGAGGAGAGAAGTTCGGCAGTAGCCTTGCTCCAGCTGAACCCACCCATCTCTGTGCTTTGCTGAACTGAGGACTAATGAAACACAAGTGCTGCATCCCCCCGGGTAATCCCTCCTTGTTATAGACCCAAGGCTCCCACTTTTAAGACTGAAGTGTGGCTGTATCCAAGTCACGTAACCTCTCTTTCTCTGTGCCCCTGTAATGATGGTCTTTCCTTTTTGGCTGAACGAACCATCAGGTGTCAGTGTAAAGCATTATAGGTGCAACTCACTGTACGTGTGGCCACAGAAGTGTTGCTCTCATGTACTTTGTATTGCATTTTCTTAAAAGGCTTAGTTAAAATCAGGTGAAGTCTTGCATAGTTGCTATTGGTTAAGTTAGGCTTCATGCAACATTGTTGGAAGAGATCAGAGGTCTAATTCTTAAGCTCTTCATATGATTCTCCTAAAGCACAGTTTTAAAACTTAGATTATATGTAAAGGCGCAGAAGAAAAAAACAGGTGTATCATTTACTTAGTTAATAGGTTAGTTCATTAAGGTTTGCAGACCTTACATACAAACAACACACATTAATGAAACCAGTTCTGCTTGCTCTTTTACCTTCCTCAACGTTATCAAATGAATCTCAAATATAGTAAAAAGCTCTCCATAAACAAACATTGCCATTGGATTGCTTTACAACGCTCACCTTCACAAAGAGCTCTATGTCTGGAAACGAGCACCTGGTCTGGAGCAGGCAGGTTTCTGCCATGGAGATAAGGGACAGATGAGGAGGGACGTTCCTGCGGCTTGATAAACTGTCTTATTCTCCCTATCAACCTGAAGGATTCTCCTCTGATAACTCTCTGTTGCTTTCTGCCTCTGGTACTGTGACAACCACTGGCTTTCTTGGTAGTGAAAACCAGAACAGCCTATTGCCTTAAAAACTGCCAGGGGATGAAAACTTTTAGAAATGCCAAAACAGCTGGACTGCTGTGTTAGAAAAGTCTTGTTTTGTAGGGGGCAAAAATGAAAGCTGTTCAAAAGCTACAATTGTATTTTTCCTCCTACTCAGAGCACTGCTTTCCAGTGCTGTACAGTTTACAGCGACAAGATAGAAAACTACTGTGTATTTTGTAAAAACGAGACTACAAATGTTGCTAGCATGTGCTTAAAACAGAGCTAAATACATGACACCACCATTTTTTCTCAACCTGCCTCTTATGTCAAGTTTTACCCACCCCCCAAGGAAAAAGGGGGGTGAAGGGTATTACTATGAACCCTCGGTGCTAGCAATGGGCACCTCCACCCTCTGCCAGGCTGCACTGAGGGGACAAGCAGCAGCCAGGGGACATCGTTTCAGATGTGCCATGTCTGGAGGAGGCAGGCCAGTATCTCTGGCGATGATTTAGCTCCCGCTGTCTCCTTTCCAGCTGCTCCTCGCTCTCTGGCCATGGGGGTGCTGCTGCAACCGCTTCCCAGCCTGCTGCCCTCGCATAAGCTGTGCTGCCAACAGCCAGCTGTTCACCCAAAGTGGGCTCTCAGGTAAACCCCTTGAGTGGGACACTGAGGGGACAGCAGCCCAACCTGGTACCAACCTGTGCTTTGGTGTCTTAAATGGTTGATTATAGAGGAATTTCAACCATTAAGCTAAGTCAGTGATGAAATAATCCTACACTAACTGCTGTGGTCTGGGGGAAGAAAGAAGTGTCAAGAAAAACAGTTCCTACAACTCATTTGATATTTTCATTCAGCCTTTGATAGGAAATAATAAGTTATCTCAGCAGGGTTCATGTACCATTTGGAGAACATTCCAGATAGCTCTGTGGTCAAGAAGAGCTATGTGATCAAGAGTGACAGCAGGGTGAACTTTTCCTGATCAGCTGGCATTAAATACTAAAATTTTGGCTTCCTCTAACTTTTACTGATGAAGCTAAGGAAACATGGTTGTTGCTTCATTTTGTCCCCCACCACAGCTTGGTGACAGTGCATTTCAGAGAGCCAGATGCAGCAGCCCCAGCCTGCTCTTCTGGGGAAACGTCCATAGGTAGAGTCAGAGATCCAGGTCAGGACAGACGTGTTACTGTGACAAACACAGGCACGAAGCAGGCACTGAGTCCCGGGTTGTCCTTAACTGGGATGACATATAGGCAACAAGGAAGTTAAGGGACTGGCAGCCCTGGACATGTTACAGAAGCAACCTCCTGTCTTGTTTCTAAGTTCAAACTTTTTATGTCCATACCTACTTGGGAGGAAAATTTACTACAGCACTACTGTTTTTCTATTTTGCAATGGTTAAAATAGCAAACAGCGAATCTCTCAGCCTTTTACCTTCACACCTCTCGGCCTGCTAGAAACCTTTCACAGAGACTAAAAGAAATCATTTGAACACTGAGGAATTGAATAAAACGGGGGATTAAGCATCGCTGATTACAGCAATGCTCTGCCAAGTGTAATGACTTTTTTGACTACTTCTGTGAGCTAGTTCTGATGGTGTTAAACATGCCGATGAAGTCTGAAAGGCATCTGACCTTCACATACTGTACTGTCTCCCCTCCCATGTTGCCTACAAGGGACATTAATAGTGTACTGCTATCTTAGCTGTGTTCTGTGCAATGCAGGTACCACAATCTCTAGTGAAGAGCTGCAGTGTTTGCCCAGCTTTGCTGTCCCCAGTGGTTATGGTAAGCACTTAGCTTTTACAGCAGAAAATAAATTCACAGAGACTAGGATGTTTCCCCATTTCTGATGTGGCCATGATCCTTCGCACAGGCTAAGGAGTTAATCTCCTGAGCAGTTTCCTTGTGAAATCATTGGTGCACTTTATTAATATAAATCTATTCTAAAAGCCCACGCTATCCAGGCTGTGTAGTACACCCCAACATCTAAGACAGGGCCATGTCCTCTAGGGTTGCTGTGCCTGGACTGAGAACAACAGGCAGGTCTTCAGGAGTTACTCAGCCAAAAGCCTTGGCTGCTGAGGTTCTATGGTAAAGGAGGCAGCAGCCATTCAGGTAGGGACAACTGGGAAGCTGGTGAACCACATCGAGCTTTAGGAAGCTCAAAGCCAGTTAGTCCCCAGGGACTTGAGCTCTGGGTAAGAGGACAAATCTCTAGACTTGCCACGCCAGGGCTGGTGATGGATACATCCAGGTTTCCTTCAGTTCTGCAGAGCTGGAGGCAAATTACAGTAGCCCACACAACAGCACAAGCAGTGATTAAACTTTCCCTACTGTAACAGTGACCAGTAGTCTGAAGTGACTGCAAGACCTTGCACACCAAATCTGATTCAGACCTTGCCACAGTTTGACCTGGCAGCTCAAAGACACTAGTTTCCTATAACCTTTGCTGAAAGCCCAGAACATGGATATTTTGGCCTGCTGCAGAAAATAGGGTGAATACAGCTAGATAAAATGCCTTCAGATATGTCAACTTGCATTTTGGCTTACAGGAGACAACTCTGTTCTCCTAACTCAGCTCATCTAATCCGGGGAGCTACAATTCCTACTGGACATAAAAGCATCAATGACACATGCCAAAGGTGTTTGTTCAAGTTTCCAAACAGTGTCTGCCATGATGACACCAGCCACTCAAAGATCATGAGCTGGGACACTGAAATAGCTTTATAGCTGTGTATCGAGCAACATGACAATAGCTGAAGTATGCCATCATCATATGATAATGTACTTTCCAACAAAGCAAGGGTGGCCATTTTACAGAAGCGTGTGTCAACATCTTACCTTGCAGGGACACAATGCAGCAGTAAGAGAACCAGAAAAGACCTGCCTGTCCCATATTAATACACCCAGGAAGACAGCACAGCTAGGGGCATTGCAGACTGGGAGCAAAACTCCCTGCATTTTTCTCCACACCACCACTCAGGGATGTGTAACTTTGAGCTGTGCTTGGTACACGCACAGAATTTAATTACACTTCCTCACTGTTGTGCTTAGTGATGATGCAGGGTGAAATCTTAACTCAGGTGAAGTCAGTCGGAGTCTCTTGCTGTTGATTCAATGGATGATTGTGTTTCCAGACTGGTTATAATCTTAATAACTAGGCAAATGCTGCTGTAATTGTAGGTAATGCTGCAAGTTGGCCTCCACCTGCAATTGTTGTGACATTAACATCCAGATCTTGTGGGTGAAGTGGGCCAATCCCCAAAACACAAAGCTGGTTTTTATGCTCTTCTGCTGCTTAAATAGAAGGCTAACCAGTGTCTTGAATAGGTGGCATTTACGTTTTAATTGTGATTGGTCAGGAGGGCAATATGCTTTTTCTAGTAATACTGGGATTTAATGAGTTCATTAATCAAACAATTAAGACAGCTGTTGCTGCAGAGGAGAAAAATGTCAGGCTGTCCATAGAAGCTTTCATTCAGAGCCTTAGGCAGCGATCATATACTGTGACAGTATCAACTTATGACAGCTCTCTGTAATCATGTGCCATTACTTAATGGGATTATTTGCCTACACTCCCTGTTTTCATTCATTTTTCAGTGTTCCACACTCTCTTCCATCTTTTTTTTGTTGTTGCTGTTGTTCTGGGTCTTACTCAAAGATGCTGGGAAAGGGAAAAGCTCTCCGTACCTTTCTTTCCACTACTGCTTAAGCTCAGGGGTAGGAGCACCACCATGCCTTAGGCTAATTTCAATAGGCAGCAAGATATTAAAGAGGGTCCCAAAAGATCTATATTCAGTTTCTGGAGCTGCTCCTGCTACCACCTTGATTCAGCAGCTCTGCTTTCCCGAGTGGTCTTGAAGAGGTTACTTGCCTCCACATCCTCATGGAGCTGCTGCTGCTATCACCTTGATTCAGCAGCTCTGCTTTCCCGAGTGGTCTTGAAGAGGTTACTTGCCTCCACATCCTCATCCACCGCAAGGGGATAATTATAGTGACTTTACCCAGGAGTCACACACTGTACGTCATTCTTAAGCCAGTAGTTTGGGCCCTCCCTGAGCTGGAGTTGCTCTGCCCCTGAAGCTGTTGTAAGAATTTGTTTTGTAACTGTTTCTGTCCAAACATATCAGGAACCAGGTTTTTGAAGGTTCTTCTACTGACCTCAAATGTTCTGTGCCTTCAAAACTGTGATGAGTGGAATTTGTTTTTCCTGGACTTTTTGTTTCCTTTTCAAGGTTAAGCATGGAAGAAACAGTTCAGAGGGAGCAGAAAAGACTTTTTTATTTGTTTTCATATAATTATATAATCCCTTTGAAGCTACAATAAAAAGGAGAACAAGGAGCATAACTTTCTTTTTTTACCAAAAGCTGAACTGCAATTCCATTTTCTTTCTTCGACACGAGGGAGCTAAGTTACCTCCTTTCCCATATTTATGCTGGCTAAGAGGCAGGTTTATCCGGCAAGTGGAGCAGAACCGCTGCCTACTGGGAGACAACAAACCGTCCAGCTGGGACCAGCATTGTGGATCTGCCCCTGCCTGTTCTGCTGAGCTAGCTGTCTCAGGCTGAACTGGGACTTTCCTCCAAGTTTCCTTACTTGATCCTCAGCTATCAGGCAGTTTTTGTGTGCTTTTCCTTCTCATACCATACCAACAGCTCCCCTCTCCTTTTTCACAACGCATTTGATCTCCTGTCAAAGAACAGGAACCACAGCAACCAGCTCAAAACTACTGCCTGGAAAACTACAAGGAGTTCGCAAGTTTGGGCCGCCTGTGGGAAGCAACTTTAAGGCTGGGTGCGACTTTCAAGACCAACAGCTATTTTGCTTTAATTCCTTCTAGAGACTCATTTGGTCTGCACTGGCATGGATTAACTGAGCCCACTGCATTCCTAGCACTGACTCTTGCCCTGAACTAAGCCCTGCAATGCCAGCCTGATGGCAGTAGCTGCTGTGAGTAGCTACCACCAGCTCTGCACATGTAGCGGCAATGCAAGAGAAGCCTCTGTGGTAGAGAGCTTTGCTTCCTGCCTTGCTGCACCACTGTGACCAGCTGCTGAACTTGGCTGCACCATGGCCAAGGAGAAAGGGGAGGGGAGCTCCCAGTGCCTCCCCTCTCCGCCTCATCCCTGAGAGGAAATCCCACTGCCCTCTGGTTTACCATGAAGTACCCAAGCCATTTTTTTTAAGAGCACTTTTTTAAGATCATAGGCAGAAAGACAGAGGGAAGCAGTATGACTTCACGCCCGTACTCCCGCTAGCTCAAAGACCTCCTTCAGCCTTGGTAATAGGTTCTGAGAAGCACATGGATTTGACTGCAGCTACACTAGAAAATGTCTATTTTCTAGACATAACCATGTTCTGTTAGTGTGCTGTGATAGATATATTGTTTTAATTAAAAAAAGGCATCTACTCCTTGAGGATACAAAGTGTGTTTTACATTCTTGATACCTGCTACAGTATTCATGCAGATTCTTATAGTGTCACAACACTGAAAAAACCCAAAATTGGCAATATTACTTCTGTTATGAATGCAATAAAAATACAGTTACAAGTCATCCTGGTTCACTGAAGGCAACTATAATGCACTTAATAACATATGATATTCTGTGATAGGCACAGAAGCACCGCAGGCATGTCATTTGGGTCAGATCACGTTCAAACCAAAGCTTTTTGCGAGGAAGAGACATATTACCTGGAATTTTCTCTCTCTAAGCACTGTTTTCATTTTGTGGCCTAGAGCTAGGGCACGAACACCCAAACGCTGAATTTTAGAGAACTCTTTGGATGCCACCTACTGGGCTTGAAATGGAACTCTTGACTTCTGCTCTCGGAGCAACGAGCAGGCGTTAGCACATCTCACTGTGAGAGGTTCTGCCTCGGAACCACCTCCAGAGCAAGATGCCTTGCCTTTTGCTAATGGCACTCTTGAGAGTACTTGAGATGCAGAAATTGTACTTCCAGGCTAAGTTTCAAGATAAAGCATCTGTAATTTAAAATACATTTTAATGGACAAAGTAAAAATTTTGCCACTTACTATTCAAATACTTCTAAACAGTCATGTAGCTCTGCCTATCTGCTAATATCCAACTCTTAAAACAGATGTTTCCAGCTGCTGTTTAATTTCTCAGCTAAATAGCAGAAATATTCATATTTAAAATGTGGACGGTAGTTGAGATTACTGCACATAAATTGTATTTTTGGTACTTGCCAGGCTCCTGCTGTGTGTGACATCCTCAACAGTGAAGTTCAATGAGAAAGCTGTGTTAAACGGCAATTGGACAGTCCTTCAGGTAAAAAAAAAATTAATTTACCCTTCCCTTTCTCTCTTTTTTAAGAGCAAAATATGCACCTTGATATTGAAAGTGTGCTGTAAGGATTTTTGTTTTAAATAGAAATGTACCTTATCTTATATTTAGAAATATTAATAACATCTATCTTTTATCTTGAACAGTATTACAGAGTTCAGAGAACACCAAACATACTTAAAGGATTACAACTTTGAACACGCAAGTTCAATAACACACTTTTTGTCCTAAACCCTAATTAAGCTTTCAGGTTATGGAAGCAACAGTGTACGTAACCACAAACTTTCTGCTAAAAATAGCTTCTTTCTCTTTTTAAGGTGCTAAGACAAAAAAGCATGCAGGGGAAGAAGGGAGCAAGTATACTAAAATGTTTTCTCTAAGGAATGAAGGGGTCCTCTCCCAAGATGTCACTTGTAAGGCCCCTTTTTCCTGCTGAAGCTGGAAGTTTGCCCCTGCTGACTCAAATGCAACTGGGGACAAACCCTGAGTGCTCTCCTTGCAATGCAAACAGCTTCTAGTAGTTGAGTAGCTGAGTCTTTGATCAGAAGAGTGTCCATGTTGAACTCCACACCTGTAGGAAGCATGGCCCTTTTCCACCTGAGCAGGAATGATCCCCTTCTCTACCCACCACCCAATACCTAAGAAGGACCAAGTTAGGGCTGCAAAGACTATCACAGCTCCAGCCTTCAGCTACATCATAGACAAGTTCTCACTCTACACACCCCTCCTCGAGCATGTGTTTGGGTGGTTCAAGATACGGTCTCAGTAGTGAGATCATTCAGTGCAAGACTGAAAGGATCCCCATGACCACCCATCCAAACTAAACCATGCTAACGTGTTGCCATAGATCTTACAGGGCATGCAAAATTAGTAATCTGAATGATCACCTGAAAAATGGGCCCTGTCTTCCACTTTCTCCCCTTTCTCCTACCTCTCTTTCACGTCACAATCAGTCAATGCATTTATGTGTGCCTATAACTTTTAAACAAGCAAGTTGGCTCACAACTGCAAATAGAAGGACAGGTCCTTTAAGTTTTGTATCTGCTAAATATCCTCTTGAATGACAACCTGAAATGCAGCTAGTTATGTTGGCTCAAGTGGATTTAATTTTGTTGTGAGAATAAAGCAGACTTTCATTTTAAGTCCTGTGCACTCAGTAGGGGAGGAGAAATGACAAATTAGACCATCAGTTGACTTTACATCTCAATGATCCAATCTGCAAATTGAGGTGCTTTGGGAAGAGAGTGTGTTAGAAAGGGTAGGTGTCCAGATTAGCAAGCTGCATAAAACCTGAAGACAGGTACAGGCAGAATTGCAGGAAGAAAACCTGGAGGAGGAATTAACAACTCAATTTGTGTGCACTTCGCTTGACTGTGACCTGCTAGTACCCCGGAGGGAAAAGCCTGGTTTTGTTATGGGAACATGAAGCCCTCTCCATCCAGGCCAATGGATGCCATGTGCTACAGAGAGAGGCAGCAGTGCAGAGAGTCCTACTGCACAGAACAGAATGTGATTAACCAAAAAGCGTATGTCTTCTAGAGCACCAGGGTAGCTGGAAGTGGTTCAAATCACTGGGTATGTTGGCTTTCCTGTTCCCTTCCTCCCCCTCACAAAAATGAAAACACGCACTGGTCCAGGAGGGAGCATTGGAGGTCCTGTCTGGCATTTCAGCAGAACATAAGGGCAAGTTTCAGAGAGATCCTGGAGAATTATCTAATGATGACAGCCAGACCTGCAGATGGAGCCTGCAACCCAGGAGGCAGGAACAGCAGCAGCACCACCAGTGCTTTTTGGAACAGACTGAATACCCCACAAACTGATAACCCCGAGTGCTGGGATAATGGAAAAGCAATAAAAGTGGTTACAAACTGTTACGTTACACAGTGAAGCTGGAAACTACCTCGCATAGAGTCAGCCAGAAAAAACAGGTTAGTAGAGACAGATATATACAGAGAGAGAGCAAGCCACTCCTTGAGGATTCATCATCTTGCCTGTCTCACCCACCCATCCACTTTGGATGATGTGCTCTCTGGTAATGTTGCTTTATCCGAATACAGTGCTAAATAGCCCTATAGAGTTTAGGCATCTATTTTAACTTAAGTGAGCTCAATCCCACCCTTGGAGACTACTCATCAGCTAGAGAGAACTGCTGGAAAAAAAAAAGACCTGAGTGCATTATTCCCAGCGTCTCTGACCCAACTGCCTGATGGAGCTGTAGGGAAAAGGTGATGTTGCCTTAGGTTACATCAAAGCTGGCTCTTCCACAGAGGCAGAGCAGCATTCAAGCCACAGCACAAGACACAGTACATGGTCCTGAAGAGGTCTCTGCAAAAATCTGGTCCTCTGCCCCCACGAAAGATTAAATCAAACTCAGTCAAGCATTACTAAGATGATGAAAATGAGGAACCTATTTTACAACAGAGGGCAGGAAAATCTATTCTTGTTTAAAATTGGAAACCAAAGACTGAGGGAAGGTGTGATTACTCAGTGCAAATATTATTTTTTCCCTGATAGTTGGGGGTGATGCTGAAACAAAAACAAACGGGGACAAACTGGCCACGAATGTTTCTAGCTGACAATTAGAAGGGTTCCTAACCACCACAGCATGAGGTTTGGAACCAGGTTTCTGGTAGGATTAGCAGGTACATCAATATGTACGTGCATATGTGACAGCACAAGAGGAAAAAAACCTTTTTGTCTCAAGATGAGATTTGATCCCTTTCAGCAGGAACTTGGACTTACTTCTCCACTGGAAGGTTCCTTGCTGCCCACTGTTTCTTTGCACACGACATGGACATCACTCCAAGGACAAGACAATGGCAAGTGCCATGCTTTTTTATTCCATGCCACTGAATGTGTCCAAGTGAAAATAACGCATGTAGCAAACTCCGGGGCAATGATGGAAGGGAAAGGTAATGCTCAGTAAACAGCAGCAGCTATCCTAGAGTTTACACTCTAAAATAATTGAATGATTCCTTGGAAAAGGAAATAGATGGTGGTTATAGTATCTCTGACAGCGAGCTCCAGCTAGACACCAGACAGGGTAGGATGCTGTTGGCAATGAAGAGAGTCCATGTGTTAAGATTAGCCAGATAGCAAAAAGTAAATGGTGCCAGAGATTATCCTCTTCTGAGGAAGAACAGAAGAGCAGTTAGCACAAAATGGCATTTTATTTAAAGTGGCTTCAGCCAATCACTGCAAATCTAACTGCTGATGCTGTATGTTTTATGCATGCTTACAACTAGGGGTGGACACATGCTAGTATGGGCTAGTATTCATCTACTGGCCAGGTATAACTGCTCAACTTGCAGAATACAAGGAGCAATGCAAGGATCCCACGGATGGCAACTGAAAAAACACTCTCCTCAGCCCAGTAGCCTCACACAGCATTGGCAAAAGGCAACAGAGACTGAGCTGCAATGGGGCACAAGTCTTGAGGCAGCTACAGGATCCAAATGCAACCCAGGATGGCTGCAGCAGCAGCATCCTCTCCGACAGCGAGGACATCCTCGAGGATGTCCAGCAAGGCCTAATGGAGTACAGGAGGGCTCAGGAGGTATCTCAGCCACCAGCTGGCCTGATTGTGGATAATCATCAAAACAAGGTAAAGGCATACATGGTACCAGAACGTCACCTGGCAGAACAGCAGCAGCAATGGATAGGGGGAAAGTCTCCCACCTGTAAAAGCAATACCATCAAAGGGTGGGATGTTGATTCAAAGATGAGCATACCTGGAAAATTATGAGCCACCAAAGATTGGTGATAAGGAGTGTTAACTTTCAGACAGGTCTAAGTCGCTGAGTGTCTGGACCAGACATCAGGACGCTGCTGCTGGGGCACAGCCCACACATAGCCAATCCTCTTGACAAAGAGCCAGATCAACTGCTGAAACCCTTCAGCAGTTGTTTGTACCCATCAGATGTTAATGCTTATCCACAAAACAGGCTACAAAGATTATAACTTAGGGGTCCTGCCTTAAAGTGCTGTCAGGATGTGGAGCTCCAGGGCACAATACAGCTGCCAAACTGATGCAAATACAGACCTTTGGAAAAGTTGTGGCTGGGATCCTCAGACAGGAGGATTTCTTAGCCCAGCTTTCCTTTTTTCCTCATAGAGGCAGGAAAATCTAGACCTTTGTAGTAGCATCTAGGCACTATAAATTAAGTACTGGACAAATACAGAATGAAAAGACTGCTCCTAACTTAAAAAACAGATAGATAACTTATATGTAGACCATTAGTGGGGATGTGGGAATGCCAAAGGATTTTTGGAAGTCTTTTTATAAAACTCTGTGTAGATTAAGGCTTTTAGCCAAAGCTAGGCCAAAAAGAGATGCCGAGGGAAAGAGAATGAAAGGAAATGAGTGTAGGTGCAAGGCAGTAGAAGGAATCAACTTTTCACCTGCACAGCTTCAACCGACCACAGAACACCATTAAACTGGTTTTTGTGTGACCATGGATTATAGGTAGTAGGCTAAAGGTTGAGTCTACCTACAAACAGGACAACAATTTAGATGTACCTGTCTACTGTGTTTTTAATGATGCAGCTGTACATTAGTGGTTATCTCATTATTAGTTATTTAGCTATTATTACTGATAATAAAAGATGGGGTCTGTCCTGGAGCAGGGCTCTTCCAGTACTGAATGTGAGTTCAGGCTGAGCTCCCACCTGCAGAAATAACGAAACCCTTGCTACCTCACATTTTAACATCTGAAGCTTGGGCAAGGTTTACGTCTCCTGGACTGGCCACCTATTAGCATTTCATATCATCTTCTAACAATTTCATTATTAAGGCTTTTCTCATTCTGTTATGTTTCTGAAATTACACTATACTTTCTTTAATGCAGTGTTTGCATTAACTTACTATGATTATTTTGTTTTATTAGATTTCATAATTCATATATTCAGTAAGGCTCTTTGCTAGAAATGGTTCTTTGAATGCTCTTGGTCCTCAGTTCTTGTTGAGGGATTAACAGTGTGTTGGAGTTTCTTTATGGGATATTTCTCTCGACTCTGTTTTTATGTAGTGAGCAGTGGTCACAGCTTAAAGGGGTTATATACATCTGGAAATTCTAATCCTCTCTAGATGACAGAAAGGAAAAGAAGTCTGAAGCTGTAATTTCCTCTGGTTTCTGTTCTCTCTCTCCCCTACATGCCAGCAGCCATTTCAGAGCAGATAAAGTCTCCTTTATTCTAACTTTCGCTGCATTATTTACTTACTCACGGTCTGCTGGGTAAGTAATTATTGCTGAAATTAACTTAATTACTTAGTAAGTAATTAAATGCTTTGGATGCATAGGAAGAAATTTTCCTTCATTAAGAAGCAACTTTGTGGCAATAAACTTTTTACTTGTGTCCAGTTACTTTATAAATGTGAAACAAAAGGCCCAAACTCACTCCTGTTACTTAGATGAAATATCCATTTACTTTTGATTTTGATATTACAGTCTGACCAGTACTTCTACTGAACAGTGGGTCTGCCGCACCGTGCCCTTCCAGTTCTGACAAAGATTATAAATAAATGAACCATTAAACGATAATTCTGTAAAGCGAACAAAACACAAGACAGTACAGGTGAAAATTAAAATGTGCAATGTCTTGTAATACATTTATAGAGGCTGTCGTTTTACTAATATTCACTCTTATTTACATTAAAGAGATTAAAGATTAAACTTATGTGTGTATGCACTCTTACAAAGAGAAAAGTAAACCAATTCTGTGATTTTACACACACTGCTGTTGCTAGCCTTGGGCCAGGCCCTTCACGGTTTCACAGGTATTTTCAACTACAGCTGCAGCTCTCTACAGGACAGTTAAAGGCAGTCAACAGGTGCTCTTAAAAAAATTCCTAAAATCAAATGAGTTTACAAAGGAAAAATGCAAAATACAGGTTTATTTTCTCAGATATCTTACAGCTACCTATACCAGGTCTGCAAATAAAACCACTCTGGCAGCTACAGTATTTCGTATGACCTGGGACAGTGATGAGCCCGGTTTCAGAGCAAAACCATTGCTGCCTCTCATGATGGGAAGGCAACTAATTGAACACAGAGGATGCTTGCATCTAGCTACCTGTCATCCACAGCACAGTAAGTATGTGGTAATAATGCAAAAGCAATCAGTAACCAGGAATCCACTGCTTCCTGAGCTCAACAATAATTTTCTTAAATAATTAATAAATAGTTTAAATAATAAGGCCTGGCCATCCCAAGCAGAGATGTCTGATGGAGGCTCCTTGCATGAGCAGATTCTCTCATGCCGCGCTGTGGGGAGGGGGAAAGGGAAATCAGATGCTCCTGTTGTAACACCAGCATTTGGGGGGCATCAGAAAGACGTGTCCCTGGGGCTGCTTCAGCTTTGAGGGGAGATCTTTGTCTCACGCTCCTGTTGCTCAGAGATGCCCACCTGGGAAGAGACCTGCGGTGCTTCCCGTGCCACATCTCGTGCAGCCGGGCACTGAGGGAGGGGGGCCAGCAAGCCCTGGTAGAGAGCTGGGCAAAATTCAGCATTTTCTCTGGTTTCTATCTCTGGGTCATAGTGCAGCAATCACGTACAGCCTCTTCTTGGCCAGATACTAAATGCTTTAAAGCAAAGCGAACGTCCTTTCTACTCTTTTTTGGATGCCTAGCCCCCAGCACCAATACATGAATACAGTAACCCTTTGTGATGGTTTACTTTTACCTAAAACAGCTTGGAAAATTATTTCAACAAATAGTACTTTATCCCATCATAATTACCAATGCATTATTACTTCTTTATCTCTTATTTTACAAGGCTTACTTAGATGATGGTGACAAGCAAGCTTCTAGGAACTGTGCATGGCAAGGAGAACAGAGGCAAGGCAAAGAAAATGAAATGCAAAAATAAATAGGAAAATTAACTTGTGGCTAGCGAAGACTGAAAAACTTCATCTACAATTTAGTAGGGTTTAAATTAATCTTGCCCAATTTAGGAATGTTGTTCTCTTACACAAGTAATTGTCATATTGCATGAATTATACTTCTTTTATGTCTCACTCAAAATAGCATTACTTTCAGTCATTGCTATTTGTTTACTTTTTTAGTAGAGGATTATAATGAATTATATGTGTATTACAAACAGTGACTGAGACTTTTCAAAGCAGCGTAAGTAATCATTGCCCCTCCTCCAAAACGGAAGCCATTTAATTTTAATGGGAGATGTGACAAAACCTCCATTGCTTGTAAAAAAAAAAAAAAAAAATCAAGTGGTTCATTCAGAAGAGAAGGTTTTAAGCAGAGGCAAAGGGAAATGGCTGCAGAGATGCCCCCTCTCCATTCCCCCTGAAGTGAGGAGAGGGAATGCCATCGTCCACTTTAACCACAACAGAAATGTGCCAGCTAATTAGTAAAAATACACAGCCCTCAAAAAGATCACTTCCCCTAATCCTTATCCATTCTTAATTTTAAGATTCAAGATTATTTTCAAAAACCTGCCAGTAGTCTAAGAAAACTGAGAGCCTTTTAACTGAACACAGGTGAAAATCAGAGCTGGGAAATGCCACCCAGTTACAGATCACTGGCTTTAATCTTATACCAACTAGTTAAAGAACTGAATTTCCTTCTGCTGTGAATTCTGCCTACAGAGTTCATGCTGTCTGTGTTTGTGTTAAAGGGAACATTACCAGGTCACAAGCAGCAAACCAAATGCTATTAGCTATTTATCCTGTTACAAGAATTATGTTTAAATACCTCAATGCTATTTCTAATCCGTATTTAATAACATGGCAAGATGCCAGCTGAACATTCTACATGGAGACAAAAATCTTATACCCTTTTTAAATTCTTACAGGGAATTACTTCAACAAAAGAGCATTATATTCTTGAACACGTTATAGGTCTGGGAAAAACAGATTAACTGGTATTTCAGTGACACATCCTGTTTTACACTTCACCATATGATACTTAACCTGCGACACACAGCTGTGCTGTTTCAATCTAAATGCAAAAACTATACACATATATAGAATATCTGTGATGTGTTGCAAATTAATAAGTAAATAAATAAGAAATACCCCTATAAATAAGCTATTTTATGCAGCTTCAGGCAGCTTCAGGGAGTAGGTTGCTGAAGGCTTCAGAAAATAATTTGCCAATGGTATTCCTAATTCTGATGTTTAAATCAAGAGGTGAAAGTGAAAGATGAAAAGAGTGTATGGTTTTTTCCCCTCCAACAGTATGTGATATTTTGGTCCACATAGAAAATAATTCAAATGACCAGGTAAAGTATTACATAAAAAAAACTGTCAGCTCCAGTGGGAACTGGCAAAGACGTGTTCTGAAAGAGCAGTTAAAAACTGGACACAAGCACCAGCAAAAACCCATTAGCTTGACAGAGAAGGGGGACTGAACTCTATTCCTTCCCTCTCCAGTGTAAATTCAAATTCAAGGCTATTCTTCATCCTGTCCTCCTCACCACCTCACTTCCATTCACAGGCTTTAGTAAACTATGAGAAACACAGTATATCCAATTAAAATATAGTTTTAAAATAAAGATATAGTGCACAAAACATACTGCAAACCAATCAGCTATAACACTGATATTCCTCAAAACAAGGACCGTTGCTGTGGTCCCGGCCCCCGGGGAGCCCCTGGCCCCTGCGGTGCTCCTGGCAAAAAAGAGGCTAATGGTTTTGCTGAGGGGTTGGTAGCATGCTAGTTTCTGCAGGCAGCATAGGCCCCAAATTTTTTAAGTCTTTAGGGTATATTTGGATCCTGTTTCGAGCTTCATCTGCCACCATTATGGAAAGAGACTTGATTTTTTACAAAACGCTCAGGTTCTGCAATAGCTTTTAAAAATAATTTCAGAAATTACTACCAGGTAAATGTCAATGATTCTCCAAGATACAGATGAGAATTTTTCTGAAATCTGAGTAAATGTTTAACTTCTCTGTAACTACCCCATTTGAATAACTTGGAAAAGGGCATGCATTTGCGACTCCAGTCCTGCTGTAGTTTACTTGGTTCTGTAACAATTATATTTCTAGTCTATATATGTGCTAAAATTGCAGCGTATGAAGAGGCAAAGAACAAGATGGGAAATACCACCTTTGCATCTCTGCCTGTCTGTGAGGCTTCACAATAACCATCTTCCTTCGCATGGCACATCCCGCAGCAGGCTGGCGCGCCAGCCCCAGGCTCCTCGCAGGGAGGAGGCTGCAACGGTGCCCTCCTCCTGGGGAAAAACTCTGACAGCGGTGTCGGTGGCAGGTTGTACAAGCTGCCACTGTTTGCTTTGAGAAGCTAAATATTTTTATGAAGGAATTAAAATGCTTTCCTTTAGTGCTGACAAGGCAGGTGTTATTGAAAGCAACTGGAACCGAGTCACTCGACTTGTTCAGGCTTTTATCAGTAAATAATCAGACATTGCAAATGGAAATGCATACAAGTCCTTATCACGGCGTGACATTTTATTATCTGAGCGAGAAAATAATCATGTAACCTTCAGATGGCATTTACTTAAGCTCCTTGGGCAGAGTCCGAGGAACATGCGATTTCTTACTTTTTAAAAGAAGCAGTAGGACTTGTTAGGGAACACACAGAGAATACAGTCAGCGATGGCACAGGAGTAAGTCTCCATGCTTCACTTCCCCTTCCATAAAATATGTATAATATTTCCTTTCACTACCTTACTCCCTTTACTACCCCTGAAGAGGAGGGGTCTGTGTCTTGCCGAAAAGTATACAGCCACTGCCAAATCAAAGTGACTTCACCAGAGATAAGCATCCTAAAACAGCGTGGTCATATTAATAATTTCCATTATCACTTCTGCTTCACAATATTTAAACTAACTTCTAAAAAAGAGCCATAAATATAATTTTGCATGGATCCATACGAGACTGTAAGAAAGGCCAAAATGCAAAGTCCCTGAGGTGGCTAACCCTGGCTTGTACCCGTCAAGCTGAAAAGCCCCAAAAGGCAGAATTGTTTCTGGAAGTGGAGCGATCACAAGGTTGCCTAATCCTCTTCCTGTGAACAGGGTAGCAAAGTGCTGGAGAGAACTGATTTCAAATGGAAAAAGACATGGAAGAAAAAGTTGGGTTAGTATTAAAGATATCTAATAAATAGAATTAGATTTTTTTTAATCAACAAAAAATGGTTTATTTTTACTCTTAGGGATGCTAATAAAACCAAAATCCAGATTCTCAAGTGGACTGGGCATGATTTGTTACACCCATGCTGGGAAGAGGACATGATACCTTTTCATCTTTTTAATGCCTACCACATTCTGGTTTCTCAAAGCACGTGAATAACACATTTCTTATTCCACAAGCAATCCCAAAATCCATGGGAACCAGAGGCTACTGAATACCATTTAAAATCTACATACTGCTACAATAGGAAATAACAGCAAATAAGCCATTCATTGCCTAACCATAAGGTTGCTGGATATTCCTGGCTACTTGCATTTTATCTTTCTGATGCTGTCTCTACTTTGCAGGTAATTATTATATGTTGATGGTGTCAAAGAGAAAGCAGGAATAAATCTGTAACTCTGTGTCTATGGCACTGACTTGGTAGAGGGATGCACATTAATCTTCCACTTATGCTCCAGGCAACATCACAACCTCAATCACCCGCATCCCACATCAGTATCCTAAGTACAGGGCTAATGATGCAGCTACTGCTGCCTCCTTCATTTTGGCAACTGTGCCTAAACCCCTTGTGAATGATTCTAGAGCTAACAGACATGTAATATTTTCTCAAAAAAAGCTCTTAATTTTTATTTAATGAAGACCATTTGCAAAATTTCACCTGAATTTATTAATAATGTAATTTTAGTACAGTTATATTTTTCAACTAATTGGCCAAATCCCTTTCCTCCCCTCTTCCAGAAAATCATTCACCACACTCTAATGTTTTATATTCGTGAATGCCGTGAGTCCTGTAGACTGGTTTGTTATTTATTTATATACAAACATGGATCAAGCCTCAAATTAAACAGACAGCATGAAAATTCCCAGGCACAGCTGCATGATGATCACCTCATGCAGCAATCATCAATGTTTCTGAAGAAGGCTGCAGCTCTCCAACAGGATTTATGAAATGAAGGTTCACTTCAGACAACCAAGGACTGAAGGCAGAAAGCAAACAAGGAAAACTTCCATCCTTGCCCTCCGTCTGTGATGATCACAGGTAAGATCAGCCTTTTAATGAAGACAAAACTCAAGGAGCAGAGGCAGTATGGTTGAGTTTTGAGCAGCAGGCTGATCTCTTCAGAAGTTTCTGCTGGTTTCAGCCAGCAAGAAATTCAGGCCATTCCCTAGGACTGAACCAGGGAAGTGTCCCCTGTTTAGCAAAGGGCTTAAATAGCACGTGACTTTAAGCTTGTGCTTAAAGTAAAACACATGGTGAGGTGCTTATGGAAGCAGTGAGCTGAGAGTAAATAAAAATAGGAAAAGGTCTAGGAATGTAGCTTTGAAGACATTTACTTCATTTCAATACTTTTTTTTTGCCTAAAACAAGCCTGCAAAGTACAGAGATCTGCAGTCACACTGAGAATAAATAGATGCTTAAGGCTTGTACAATCCTATGTGCACATGCAGTTTTAGGACTTCCAAAGCATGGACAAAAAGATGCCTCCAAGAAGTATGACTAGATCATACCAAAAAAAAAAAAATTAGATGCAACTTCATATTTCTGATCGCATATGTCTATCTGTTGGTTTGTGTCTTTCTGGAATGGGACTTGGCCTGTCAGTTGTCAGAACTGACACTGGCATAAGCAAACAGAGCACACTGCTGCTCCGTTAAGCATCCCACCAAAACTGATTTTGGTGTAGTTTTCAAAGCTTGGAGTCAGCAGCTCCAAGGAACCTTGCTTCTTTTTAGCAGTCTAAGCTCTAAAAAAGTGACAACCTGAATGGCCAGAAAGGAAAGCATGAGAAGTAAAAATGAAAAAGATTGCACATTCAAAAAATTTGCATAGCTCTTTCAGGAAAAAGATTGGTATCATTGCCTTTCAAAGCAAAGTCTCCCAAGCACAGTTTTATTGAAGACTGCTGGAAGAGCACTCAACCCCCAGAAAAACTGCTGCAGGTGCACCCAGCACGCACAATAACCTGTAGAGTTATGAAAGGAATTTGTAATGCCAGTTCCTCTTAAGCTGCATTAGGGAACCTGAAATTGCCATATTCCAGCTGAAAAAAAGTAGCTGAGAAAGGGCAAATACCCATGGGAAGGGAGCCAGCTTCTTGCTTTGTACAACAGTCTTGGGAACAGAACCGCAAAATGTCTTCAAACAAGCACACCTCTGCTGATTCGGTACTTTTTGTACAGCTGTGTGTAGTGAAAGAATCAAAATCACCATACAAACAGCTAATTAACCAGCAGCCAGAAAAGCAGGGCTATGCTGGTTTGGCTGGGCAGCCCCACAAGGCTCAGTCCTGACCAGCTTTGGTTTGATTCGGGTTTCAGCAGATCTAGCCTACACAGTGCTTGTGCTCTACTCCAGGGGAGGGGCTTTCTCCAGAATGATTTTTTCCTTGTTCTGGGGTAGCTTTCATAACTACTCAGTTACAAAAGCAGACAAGTCTCATAGCCAACTGTAAAACAGAATATCCAAAAGAATGGTGGAGGAAAACAACGTACAAAAAAATGATAGGATTTTAGTGGCAGCAGTGTGGCACCTGAGAAAAGGTAATGCTTTCTGAAGAAGGTAGACAAAACAGAGCTTGAGAAGCATAAAAACAGAGAGTAAGGAGAAAGGAGCAGACATGTGCCTCAGGGAAAATACAGCATGGTTTTGACAGAAAGTGAAATGCAGCAGCGCTGGTTTGGATGGGAGAAAGAGAAACTAACTGTTTTCTACCATTGCCCAAACCATACCAAATGCTCCCCTGCTCATTTCACGGCCATCTGTCCTTCTGTAGCATCACACAAATCCAATGTGCTCACCTTTGGCAAGCTCTGGGTAGTTCCCTTTGCTTGCATAAATACCCAGTAACTAAACTTCCCCCAAAACCTCTTTTAATCCATAAATATGAAGCTAGTGTAACTCTGCACATAATAAATCTTTATTTTCACACATCAAGCATCAGGTACAGCACAGAGTCCACTGAATGGGCATAAAGCTAGGAGGTTTTTCCAGGGATCTGAGCTCCTGCTGCCCATGGACTTCTTACCTACAGCACTTAAAGCCCAGAAGTTCAGTTTATACTTTAAGTGTAAGTTATATCTAAACCACAGACACATCACATCACAGAAAAGGAGATAGTTTTTTGTGCTCTAGTATGAAACACACATTACCATTTAAGTTGGATACATTAACTGTGGTGTTTGGAGGCACAGATGCAAGCACTTCTTATGCCTATGTCTCTACTCACAGTAAGGCTTTTACTTTCTTGTTTATTAGCACTTTTGATAATTCAGCACAGGTCTAATTATGTCAAGTCAGTCAAGCACATCTCAGGAATGGTGCAAGGAAATTCTGTTTCAGTAAAGTAACCTCGGTCCCTGGTAGGAATGAAATAACTCTCTGAGTGAAAATAAATTACTTTGATTTAGAGACCAAGAATGTCACAAAACTGAATAAAGCCTAGTACTTTTCACTACATAAAATCTATTACCTTAGGCTCATGGTCAGCTTTTACTGTACACCATTTAACCCAGAAACTAAGCACGAAATGTTTTGGAAGATGAGCAATCTCAGAGGCGGCCTTGTGCTCAAGCTGGGTTGTTTGGCCGACTGTTTGCGTTCAGCACTTACAGATAAATCACTATCCCTAGAAATCTTTGGAATGATGAAATCTGCAGTTTTGATTCTGGTGTTTAACTTCTATCTGTAAGAAAATTTAAAATTTATTGGTAGGTAACCTTGGAGGTTTGTGGTTTTGGGTTTTTTTAAATTTAGAAATAAACTCTTAAGTCTTACCTAAATGTTTAAATTGCTTAAAATTAACTGAATAATTTTAGTGAGAGTTCCACTATATTCAAATGGTAAGATAAATTTATGACATTTACACAAGTTTTCTGACAAATAAAGGGCTTTTGCCACAGAAGGGGAGGAAAAAAAAAAAGGCATACATACGCCATTGACCTTAGAAGACCAGCTAGCAAGCTTCAACATCCACAAGGTGTCCTACCCAATGTGCCAGATACACTTAGTTGAATTACCAAAGACCAATTGGAAAGTATATCTGGATGACCTTTGCAAACATTTGACTTTGAAACACCAGAAACATCAAGTATTACTATCTAAAGGAAATATGATAGATGTTAATCAAGTTAGCACCTAATGAAACTCTTAAAGCAATTCTGATATGGTCTTGCTCTTATAGCCAAGGAGTCTTATGTAGTTCAGCTTCATTAAGTTCATTTGCCAAAACACAGAGGTCTGCTGTCTCTGGAGACACCTTTGTATAGCCCGTCTGGCATCAAGCTGCTGGTCCAGGACATTATCTCCCATAGATGCTGCTAACCCTGCTAAGTGCTAGAGTATCTCAGATAGGATGAGGTATCAACGTTGGACCCTGAGTGTCTGAGTTCAAACTAAATTGCACTGCATAGCAACCCAAATCAGCCCAAAAGCACAATTGCTGCTACCCACGCTTGTGGAGCTAGCAGGAACTTTGCCACCCACCTCACACTGGGAGACACAAGGTGACATGATATTCACAACATTCAAATACATATATGCAAAATTAAACGAACCAATGCAAAGCAGCAGGAAGCAGAAGATAAAAGAAAACAACAAACCCTCTAAAAAGAACAAGCTTGATCAACAACAGTAAAAACCAGAAACACTACACACCATAGAGTTATATCTGAAAAGTTTCTTTCTGATGGTGATGCTTCTGTTTGTTATTCTTAAAACATTATTACTGAAAGACTACGAAGCACTTTAATGTTAGACAGGTCTAGTGTAATGCTCCAGGTGAGGTAAAATATTCAAGCTTTGCAATACTTCTCCACTGAAATCATTAGAAAAGCAGCTGTATTATTTTCTAGGCATTTCTAAGTTACTTATGCTAAGTCAATCATAAAAATGCTCTTTCTTCTGTCTTTATTAATTCACAAATATTTTCAAAAACCATGCTTAATCCTAATATTTGGGGACTACAGAGTCACAACAGATGCTCTTATTCTTATTATAGGCTGCTTTCTTATTTTGGCCATGTTGTTCTTCCATAAAGCATGTACCCAAGTGCCATAATGCACATGTAGCCTTTATGACTTTAGCCTCTGCCACTCTCCGGCATTCCCTGATGGATATAAGAGTGTAAAACAAGAATAAAAAAAGTTACAAAAGTGTGCCTGCAAAGGGGGCTGTCTATCTGTGAGCCAGAAAGTCTGTAAATCACCTCTGCCAGGCTTAACAGTAATAGCTCTTGCTGTTTGACACAAAATCAGATTTCAGCTCCAGTGTTGCCGTCTAGCTACTGTACACCAACCTGATGTACAGAGTTGCCTTTAGACCACAGAATCTGTCCCAGCCTGCGTGCTAAGAAATTGCTTAAACTGGGGAGTGGCTGGGGAGCATTCACCAAAATCAGCCATTATTATCATTCATCTTTCCAGTATGGCATCGTCCAGCACATCCGACACTACTGTGTGTAAGCCTCAGAGCATTCCTCAGCCTTTTTCAAGTAACAATACTTCAAAGGAGGCTCAGCCTTGAAAAAAAGGAGTGTGCACTGAGGTGGGATAAATCAAGGCATAAACATTGCTTCAGCCCTAACCCCCCTCACCCAGAGAGATGGCAATGAGTTTTTCTTTCACAGTTAATTCCGTCTGCTACAGAAGCAGCTTCAGCCAACTCAGGAGGTACAGTATTTGCATGGGAGGTATGGCTTGTAGTGGAGAAGGTCCCAAATGCCTTCTGCTTCCCTAGATTTAGTTCCTTAGTTTTGGGTCTACTCTAAGAAAAATATCCCACCCTGCTCCACACTTAATTTAGTGAGGGAGGGAAGAGAAGAGGGAAGAAAAACACTTCAGGATGGTTTCTACACACAGAATTTCACATCTGATATTTCATCTCTGTGGACGGACGCTGTTTCCACACCAAGTCCCACTGATTTTAGTGAGATTCCAGGCATAGGCTAGAAAGCAGCTCTAAAGTGCTAAACTATAAAATACCAGAAACTAATTTTAAGACCATTAAAATTTTTCTTTTTTGTCCATTTCACTCTAACCAAAACCTTCCCTGCCCAAACGTACACAGACTGGACAACTACAAGAGATGCTACACTGCTGGGCAGTTTACTGACTCTCTGAATCCAGCCTTCCCAAACTTTGGGGCAACTATCTAAATGTTGACCATAGTTCATGTTGGAAAATCCCAGTATCACATTTTAAATTATATTTTCCAATTTCTTTTACCTCAGCCCCCATGATGTGATGTGTACCCTTCTTACTGCATTCTGAAGATCTTAAAATCCCTTGAGAACTCCTTATGTCACAAGTCACAGCTAGCGATTCCAAACAGATGCTGCTGGGTACATTCCCACTCCTGCCCTGGGTCCCAGCCCCATGGTGAGAAGGGCACCTGAGCCCACGGAAACCGAGATCCCTGCATACCCATTTCATTTAAACCTAGAGAAACCTCAAGTAACCCAGCATAGGGCCCATCAGGAGAAATTATTGGGGAGAGCACCTTGCAGGTCAGGTCTGTGCTTTTGTGTGTTGAGTGTTACCACCAGCTCCCAGGGCCGAGGGGACGGGCAGCGCTGGCCTTCAGCCACTGCACGGGAAGCCCTGTCCCGTCCTGCCTGCCGTCTGCTGAAGGAATGAGGAGCCAGAGGCAAGTTTCTTTTGGGCATTAATAACCAAATCACTTTAGCCAGGCTAGACTTCTGCCTGCCAGATTTAAACGCCCCTCATCACAGAAGCCACCTGGGGCTCCTGGAGGAGGGGAGGCTCGCGAACGCAGGTTTCCCCAGCAGCCCCTCACACCCTACCTTGACAAAGAGGGAGATGTCGTGTTCCTGCTTCTCCTCATCCTCCTCTTCTTCCTCCAGGGCGGCTGGTGAGCCCGTCTCGTCCTCCTCGTCCTCGGCCCGGCCCCGCACGCCGTTCAGGCTCTGACCGGCCGCGTCCCACTCGCTGCCCTCAGGGCCCGGGGACCCGCCGCGCTGCCCCGCTGCCGCTGCGCCGCCTTCCCCTGCCCCTGGGGCCGCGGGCCCCGCTCCTGCCACCGGCGGGGCACCGGCTCCCCGCTCCGCCCCTGGCCTCTCTGCTCCGTCCTCGCCGTCGGGGCCGCCCGGCGACCGGCATCCGCCGTCAGCCTCCCCTCCGGCCGGCAATGCCACCTCCGCTTCTCCGCGGCTCTCGGGAGCCACCTCGACCCTCGCCGGTGCCGCCGCCTCCTCGGGGACTGTTCCTGCCGTGGCTGCCTCCCGCACCGCATCCTCGGGGTCTGGCCCCGACGGGGCTTCCTCCCTCACAGAGGCTTCCTCCCTCACCACCTCCTCAGGGTCTGGCTCCAACGGGGCTTCCTCCCTCACAGGGGCTTCCCCCCTCACCACCGCCTCAGGGTCTGGCCCTGACAGGGCTTCCTCCCTCACAGGGTCTTCCTCCCTCACAGCCTCTTCGGGGTCTGGCCCCGACAGGGCTTCCTCCCTCACCACCACCTCAGGGTCTGGCTCCGACGGGGCTTCCTCCCTCACCGCCTCCTCGGGGTCTGTCCCGGCCGGGGCTGTCGCCACCACTTCCTCGGGGTCTGTCTCCGTCGGGGCTGCCTCCCGCTCTGCCTCCTCGGGGTCTGGCACCGCCAGGGCCGCCTCCGCCTCTTCGGGCTCCCTCCCCGTAGGGGCCATGGCCGTGTCCTCGGGCTCCGTTCCCGCCGGGGCTGCCTCCTCGGGCTCCGTCCCCGCTGGGGCCACTGCCGCGTCCTCGGGGTCTGCCCTCGCCGGCGCGGAGCCCTCGGGCGCGTCTACCCCTGCGGCCGCCGCCACCGGCTCCCCTCCTGGCAGACCCTCGCCCCGCGGGCCGCCCCCGTCGGGGTCTCGCTGCTCAGACCCCGCCGGAGCCTGCCGCCCCGCGCCCGGCCCACCCGGGGTCTCCGCCGCTCCCTCGGGGGAGCCGTTCCCCGTCCCGCCGCTGCCCTCGGGGGCCACCGCCGCCTCGGCCGGCTCCTGCCCAGCCGCCCCCTCCCCGCTCAGTCGCGGCGCCTCCCCGGCGGGAGACCCGTCCGGGGGCTCCGCCAACCCCTCGAGGGACACCCCGGGCTGCGGGTCCCCCGCCGCCGCCCCTTCCTCGTCGCCTCCTTCGCGCGGGACGTCGCTCCCCTCCGGCGGCGGGGCGTCAGGCCGCCCCGGGCTCTCCGCCATGCCGGCCTCCCCCGGGGCCGCCGCCCGAGAGCGCAGCAGGGCGGGCGCGTCCTGCCGCCGGGACGAGCGGGGACCAGCGGAGCCGCCGCCGCCGGGGATCAGCGTCGCGCACCGACGGGGGGGACGGCGGCGCCTGCGCACGGCCGCCCCCGGGGCCGCGCGTGTGTGTGTGCGTGCGTGGGGGCGGCAGCCACGGGTGCCCGCGCTCCTCCTCCCGCGCCTCTCCCGCACGGGGCAAGACCAGCAAGTCCCTCGCCCTCCCCGTCTCCCCCTCCGCCCGCCCCAGACCTCTCCGCCCCGGTAAATCTCTTCTCCGCTGATTTTGGCTGCAGCTGGCACAGGAGGAGGTGGCGAGAGCGTGACCGTGGTGGCACCATGCGCTGCCAGACCTCCCCTCGGCCATCTCCTCCCGACCCAGCGGCTGCTTTCAGGTGCTCAGCGGGACTGGAGCTTTTGCAAAAAGTGGTCAAAAAGCTTGCCCCCCCACCTCCAGCAGCCCCACCGGGGCTCGCTGGGCAGGCCTGCCGAGCACCTGCTGCCTGCCCTGCCCGGGCCTCGCCTCCCACCCCAAAGCCCTCCGATCCCCATTTCTGCCCTTGCTTTTCCCCTTCGCTGCTGCTCAGGGCCTCAGGTGCAGTGTCTCTTGCAGCCCCCCAGATGCCCTGCTGCTCTCCCCAGCCACCAGCCCGGCACCCACAAGCCCTGGGCTCGCTGGCAGGTGGGGCTGACAGCCACCCAGGGGCTGAGGGTTTGCTGGCTGCCAGAACAAGGAGAGGGATGCCATTTTCCAAACCCAGGCTTACAAAGGGAACCACTAAAACCCCCAGCGGTGCTGATGCACTGAAACTGGCAGAGCCCTGACAGTCTTGCACAGTATCTTAAAAGTACAGATGAACCAATACCTCATCTCAGTAGCTACATAGTACCTGAAACGTATTCCCAAGCCGGCTGCGCCAAACATTGTTAAGAAGAAAAATGTATCCTTAACAACTTGCAAGAGTTGTAAGAGGGAACACGGAAACACTCTGTGTAAAAAAACCTAGATTTGCATACTTTTAAGTAGTTTTCCTTCATATGTGACCATGTCAAGTGCTATGTGCAAACGGCGAGAGTTTGCATTTAAATGTGATGAGAAATACCGTGTTCTGTGCAGAGCAGACAGCTGGTGTGAAAGAAGTGATAACTTTTAGTTTGGGTAAGGCGGCTGCAGATTCATCCCGCAGGCTGCCTTCTGTTCCAGATGAAAGACATATTTTCACACTTTTAGTAATTTCTCTGGCTTATGGAGGCACTTTACAGAGAAGACGACAATTAGCAGGTTGTGGTGTGAGGATAAGCTTCAGTAGTTTTGCTTGTAGGCAAGAAGTCATTTTCTAGGAGATGCAGCCTGCTCTAGTAGCCCACTCTTCTCAAAAGTGATTTATATGAAAGTATTACTTATGCTATTTGAATGAAAAATAGTCCTGGTTTTCTAGGTGCAGAGAGAACAGTGGGCAGAAAAGTAAGCTGACAGGAGTGAGGTATCATATTTAAAAAACATGCAGTTGAACATTTTTATGTATGTGTATATAAAAACACTTTTATATTTGAGAGTGGAAAGAGCAGGGAGAGACTGCACACAGGGTTTTGCAATGGGTGTGAAGGGAGAAGATGCAGCCAACATGAGACAGGAAATACTACAGAGTAAATCATTCTGTCAGGTCAAATACCTGCTCTGATAAAAATAAACAAACACAAATAAATAAACAATCCTGCAGGTATTTTTCATAGAATTTATGCTTGCCCAGAGGTGCATTGCCAGTGAGACAAAAGAACTGGGGCAGTCATGGTCAGAAGGGATATTTCTTGAAGATTTAGGAATGGAGGTCTTCCAGCTGGACCATCATAAGGCAATTATTTCACTTCTTTGTTATGGATACTGATATCAGTAGAAGGACACATTTCAGTCATCTCTATTTCTATTTCTACAAAGATAATATCAGTTTACTCATCCTAACCCTTGCTGAATGGTTCCTAACCCTTCGCCTGAAGGCAGGCCACATCCCCCCAGGTGCAATACAAATCCCATTTTACAAAGCTTTCTGATGTGAGACAGAGCACAGACATCTGTGCACACCATCCACAAGCACTGCCATGTTGTCTCCTGTCCAATGGTGGATAGGACACTGGCTGGAAGGAAGAAGCCTCACCTCAGGTTTTCACAGTGGGAATGAATAGCAAAGTAACACCCATGGCATAAAAGTGATGGGAATTTTGCAGGAGAAATGGTTGCACATTATAGATACAACCACTGAAGTCAGCTGGCTATGTTCATATGAATGCTGTGTTTGGCTGCACCCCTTGAGAAGCTCTCTCCAGCTCCCAGTCCCCATGAGCTCAGCTTTGCTCATCTTTGGTGGCTGATGGGCCCCAACAGTTGGGTTTCCTTCCCTCTGCAGCCCCATTTGGCACAGCCTCCTCTGGCTCATTGGAGCTGGCCGCTCTGGAGGGTTCCTTCTTTTTATCTGTCCCTTGGATGTGCACTACTTCTCTACACACCTCTTTTGGTATCAGATTCAGGTTTTGCTCAGATTGTGAGTTTGACATGGGACTTGCAACCTGCTGAGCTGATGGAACTACATGAGAGATGATTGTCTCTCACCTATACTTATTCACTGGAGAGCTTATTCATTAACACCATCATCCTATTTTTCTTTACTTGCCTATTCCCTGCTCTGTAGCTCTTAGTACAAAACAAGGCAAGGATTTCAAGGCCGGCAAAAAAACCCCTTTCAGTGATAAACACTGCCTGATTATTAACATTGGGCAATGTTTAAGCATAACAGAAGATTAGCTTTTTAAATACCCATGGAAGACTGACAAAGGCAGAGCAGAAAAGCACTAACAGCTGACATAGCCACATTGTTAATTATCTTTGTGGGATAAAGAAAAGTTTAAGGTATAGTGTTTGATACAGTTACCATTTTTATGGAGTAATGATTGAATAGTTTGTAACAGATCTTGCTGTGTTTTTCCTCAAGTATAGGAACAGACATTTTCTAATTCTGCTGGAGTTGAGACCTAGCAATGACCTATGCAGGCACTGGGTTAATGTTGCTGCTCTACCAGGTCACCCTGCTGCTGCTTATGCCATGAGGTCCCTGTGCAAGCAAGACAGACAAAGTAGGAAGTCAAAGAGCCAGGGGACAGAGAAAAAAGGGACAGGGTGCGCACAGTTCACGGGAGAGCTGGCCAGTCAGCCCGACATTGCTTCTTGTCACTCTTCAGCAACGTGGTTTCACACAGGCAGTTTTGGAAATATACCATTAAAATTAGATCTGTCCCAGTGAGATCCCAGAGCTTTGGATATTTGTTGTTCTGTGCTGTCTGCCTTCAACATTCTTCCTCTCTATCTCAATTACTTAACAATTAATCTCTCTTGCTTCACACTCCTCCTGTACACTATGTTCAAGCTCTTTACACCCCATCTGTTTCTAAAATAGGTCCTCAGCTAATAAATATTATTTTCTCAGTTTGGCTTCAGGAAGGATTATGGCACACCTTCTTCATTTAAAAGATGAGTGCAGGTAATTAAATATCACAGATGTTAGACATTAGTGGACAACATGAAGATCCCCTTATAGTCTGTTAGTGAACAAGTTATATCCCTGGGGGTTATCAATTAGGCTGTACTTGCTTGGATTATTGTAACTTCTTTTCCTTCCCTAACTGTACAGGGAGTTGCAGATCAAGGTTGTAGGTTTTGCAGCCCGAGGTAAGGGAAAAAATGAGTCTTGCATTACAAAGGTCTCGGAGAGAGCCCTCCCCACCAGCCTGCCTATCTCCTGGGGCAGGTCAGCCCCACTGCAAAAGGAGCAGGCTGGGGTATTTGTTTATGCCTCTGCAACTTCAATTCACAGTCCTGTGCAGTGCCAAAGGCATAAATGCCAAATATTTAACGATTCATCCTAATACACTGAACAGTGAACTGGGGTAACAGAGTCAGCAAGGCTTTTTTGCCTCTCTGTGCAAGCTGCTGCCTCCCACAGAAGCCTGCTCTGCCTATTCCCTGGTGCCTGCTCTGGCTGAAGTTGTGCTGTTTCATCAAGCATGTGCATCTGCTCTTCCCAGGGTTTGCCACGTTTCAGAAGTGAAGCTACATATCCCCAGGCCAAAAGCTGCCTGCACATAATTTGAATTCTGCTTGTTTCTGCCAGATGCTGAGTAACTGCTATTTCGCACTAAACTCAGTGGGAAATAGGGGTAAGCAGACCCTCCAGAAGTTGGGTGTCATTTGCTTGGGTTCCCCACCATGGGATGGAGGGAGGGATTTGTCAGAGTAAACATAGACAGGTACAAACTGCATGTCTGCAGACCCTAGAGCCAGATGAGATCCAGTGAGCAGTCAGTGAAATGATTCTTCTCATCTCAAGGTAGTTGTCTAAAGCGGACCAGATGGTCCTTGACAGAAAAGTACCTATTTCTATACACTGGCTGTACAAGGACCTGAGGGTGACTGGCTCAGGGGGAGATGTCTTCGCTGAACACATCTAAACTCATGTGAGATGAATCCTGTCCCAGGTGATTCCCTTACAGTCTGAAATTTGAAAATGGACAGTCAGCAAAATGTGGGCCAAAGCCCAATTACTTTTTCCCCCACTCTGCATTATTTTTATTGCAGCTGGTGGTTTAACTGGAATTTCCACAAATTACTTGTGGTATAAAACATTATCCCATGTAAGAATATGACTGCCTAGTCCTTTGTCATGGAAAAAAAGAAACCCAAAACTGTATTAACATTTGTATGTAAGCCAGTTCTGTATTCTCCCATGTAAAATAAGTTATTTCAACTATGGAAAAGACAAAGTTGCAAGTGAAAAAATGGTATTGGAGAACTATAATTTTTACTACTTTCAAAATACATGTATGTTTGCTATGCTTGTCCCTGGTTTCTTAAACTTCTGTCAAGAAGTCAGTGTGGCATTGTGCTGCTTCGCAGTTGAGAGGGTATTCGGTCCACCCAAACAAAATTAAGAGGAAGAGATGCCTCGCTGAAAATCACAGCAGCATGCCGCGTGCTGGGGGGGTGATGCCATCTGTATTTAGTGTTCTGAGCTTCCCAGCATTAAGCTGATTAGGGGCAATCGGCTCCCTTCCCAGCTGCTTAGAGACAGTCTGCTTGGGAAGAAGGTAGGTATGTAGACATGCAAAGGGGAAAAAGCCTGGTTGCTGGGCTAGGAAGCACAGAAAGCCAAGCTACTTCTAACCAAGGCTGAAAAAGCAGCGAGGAAGAGTAGGCACACCTTCTTGCCAGGTACCACCAGTCCCTTGCTTCCTTCTGTTTGTTACTCAGTTCCCCGAATTCCTGGCATCCCACAAAGCTGCAGGCGTCAAAGCACCCCACACTTATATTCTGAATGAATTGTTCTGCAGTGTGGTGAAGAAATAGAAGAATATCAATAAAGAAGCTTTCCAAAAAGTAAACTCTTTACTGCTTACTATTTTTTTTAAGTACTTAAAATCTGTTAATTCTCCAAAAGAGTCTTTGACTTTCCTATTCTTATCTTTTACTTTTATTTTTGTTAAGCAGTACTATTTTAATGAAGCAGTAATGACCTCCATGTGCTGCATGCAAGATAACAAACAGACCTTACATGTAGTTTTTTATTGTCGAGTATCATATCTAATTCAATAAAACAGCGGTTTGGAATTAACCTTGAAAGTGCCCCAGAATCATCAAGGTCCTAGAATGTCTGGTGACTGTCCTGGACCCTCGTGTGGACTCATTTCCTAGCTAAATAAGGCCAGCTCAGCACTAATCTTGTCTTAACAGTATGTCTGGCTTGAAGTCTGGACCTGCTCTCATTTTGGACAACTCCAGGACTCTGCCCAGACTTTTGATTCTGCTTGGGAAATCCTTGTCAAACTTACTTCACTGAGCTCCCTCCTCTCCATCACTTTCAAATGCCTTTCAAATATTCCTGTTCCGACCTCATGCACCATTGCTTAGGGAAGGGCATGCACACAACAAACACTATTTAAAGGACCATCTTGATTTGCACATGATTCAATAGGATTACTGATATGTTTAAAGCTAAGAGTCTTTGCAAGGATCTGGGTCTTATTAAGTAACTGTGATTTCATTATTGTCATCCTCATCGTTACTCCCTCTATTTTCTGACACATACTGTGGCACTGAATTTGGGGCGTGAGTTTTCAGAAGTGATGAACTGCTCCAACTTCAGCTGAATTTCATCCGCTCCAGGCATCTGAAAACTAGCCCTTAAAATAAGAGCTCTTTGGAGAAGAAAACATGCCTTTACTTGTTTTGCAAAATGCCCAGGACATATTTATACTCAAAACTAAATGTATAAACTACATATGGTGTTTCATGTTTTCTGTGTTATAAATGCTGCTTTTCTCACATTGACCTGGTTTACAAAATTGTGTATGAAGTCTTAATTAGATCCATCAGGGCATTTTAGTGTGGAACCTGGAAATAACCCAAAGCTTTTTCTAAGGTCCAAGAGATTTTCTTCACTTTTAATAAAGTGTCTAGATTTTCTTGAACTCCTCTATTATTTTAATTCCTGTTACATTAAACTGTCATTTATTTTAAATTAGTTTCCTATTTTATTGTGCCTGTAGCACGTTGAAATAATTTCTTAAAATATATTCCCTAATTGCAGTTCATTTGATCTTTTCATACTCTTGCTTGTGTTTTAAATTTCAGTTTACTTTTCATAGCTCTTAACAGCTTTTTTTTCCCCCTTGTAAAACAAAGTCACATTTTGTACCATTTCCACTTGAACTTGGCTTTTAATACAATTATTCTTTACAAAACTCAGAGAAATTTCTAAATTATTATAGCTTTTAAAATAATAATAGATTTTGAGAATAAAACTTAGAATATTTCAAAATAGTCATAAAATTATTTGAGTTAATACCTAGCTGATATAGAAGTTACACATGCAATCAAGAGATACAGTGATCATTTGTCTTTTATTACCAGTGTTGCAGTATTTGCAGATTGACTGTTACACTTACTGTTAAATTACTCAACTCATTAGAAAAACAGATCACATCTCTACGTAGTTCTCTATAAATTAATATATAGCTTTCACTTAAGCAGAGTTTTCTGAAATACTTTATACACTGTAATAATAGCCTTAAAAATAGCTTTTCATATCATCAGCAAAGAAATCAATGTTTTTGCAGCCTTGTAGTGAGAGGCTGGAATAGGTGATCTCCAGAGGTCTCTTCAGCCCTACTTTCCTTTTGCTTAATTCAAATGTGGAATTCCCAAAACATCTATGCACCTGAGTCTTTTTTTCTTTTTTTTTTTTTTTGTGAGGGTGTTTCATGAAGCTGGTTTTGGTGCATAATGCTCTAGAAGTGATGATAAACGGTAGGAAACTGTAGAAAAAGACAAGCACTATCTGCCTTGGGATAGAATTACACACAGTTTGTTCTGTATGGGCCCAGGTCCATTTTTCACTAATGGTCATTTTATTTTATTTGCATGCAGGTTATGCCACAATTTTTCTTTTTTTTCTTTTTCTCTTTTTATCTTTCTCTTTTTTCTTTTATTTATTTTTCTTTTTCTTTTCCTCAGGATTATGAATCCAACCTTACTCTTTCTATTAACAGCTTTGACACAGTTTTAGTTGAAATTGTATAATATTTATTGTTCCTTTTCAGAAGTGCTTACTGACAAAACCCATTTGTTCTGCAGCACTTGTAAATGAGCTCTACAGTAAATCAGTAACCAGGCTTATTACTGATTGCTCCTGAAATAAATGGCTCTTTTACCTCTACTATGTATTACTCTTTTCTACTTAATTTAGGAGCTGACTTACCAGAGCATAGTTTAAATATGAGTAAGAGGTATACGGTAACCTGCTGCATTACTATAATGAAAAGCGTATCGTTGTGAGATCTGGGGTGGCATCCAACGGTGGCAGTGACCTTGGGAGTCCAACCCTGCCAGGCACAATGCAAATATAGGAAGACACATTCCAGAGCAACTTAACCGTCTGAGAACAGCAGCAGGGAAGGAGCACAGTGAACCATGGGAGAAGGGGGAGATATGTATAAAAGAGAAGAGATTGTGCTGATAGACATTTAACAAAGCAACCGATCTGAAACAGTTACATGAGCTTTGTACATTACCTACCACTTTAAAGACTCCCCAACAAGCCTTAGCTTCTGAACCTCAAGATTTTTTTTAGCCTCCTACCAATACCAAGGTAAAGAAACCTTAGCTTCACTGTATTTATTTTAATTAACAGCATTTTATTTGTATGTTTCTTCTCTGCCCTGGGACAACTTCTACTCTTCCAGATACTGAAAAACACTCCAGCTAATCCTGTCTCCTGTGGGTGCTGGGTCCTTCTGCAAAAGACCCATCTACACAATAACGGACAGAGAAGCTATGACTCTGCTTTCTTGTTCTTACTACTGTGGTTTTGAGACAAAGAGGATCAGTCTGCACAAGTTAAAGAAAAAAAAAAAGATGGCGTATTGTACTGGCAAATGCAATGCACCAAACTGCTATCAGAAATAACTTTTAAGGTTGTGCTGTTAAAGACGTTTTGCTATGAGAGCCACAGTCATGAGATATTTTCAGTCAATGAGCTGGAAATAGCTAATGATTTAGATGGTTGATATGATACAGGCTGTAGCAATTCCTTGACTGCTGTTGGCTACAAAGATAAAAAATATATAGAAAAGTAATCTACAAATTGTTCTAAGCCAACAAAAAATCAAACCCGTGATAATGGTGTTTTAAGATGTATGTTTGCCTTAGTAAGGCTTGGGAAATGCTATCGAACTGGAGTAAGTGGGCTCAGGACACCTGGTTACTGTGGTTGCTGCAGCTACCAGTAGACAGAGGCCGAGCTAAGCAAGCAGCTGTGAAGATCGCAGTCATCCAGGAGGAAAGGCAGGGTGGGGGCATGATGCTGCAGAAGTACGGCAGGAGCTTGGCAATCAGCACTGGATGGCACCCAGACCCTCAGAGGGCAAGTGTGATGATACTCTGAAAAGGGAATCCCTTGGGATGTCTGGATTAAGTCAAGGAAAGGAAAGGAAACACGATGGGGAGAAGTATGGACCAAGTGTGAAACTGCTTCCAGCAGCTCTAAGAGGAAAAACACTCTTGAGAAATTTGCAGGACTGGATCTGCTTAGCTGAACAAAAAGAATAGTGAGGAGGGACTCCAACATAAAACATCAAGCACTGGGAGATTTTTTATTGCAGTGGAGAAAAACATAACAAGAACAAATGGCTATGAGAACCAGACAAATTTAAGCTAGAAATAAAACATAACTTTAACAACATTTAACATCAGAACAAACTGTTAAATAAGGCTGGGGATCTTCTTTATACCTATTTTCTTTTGGGGGCATGTATTTTGCTCAAACTGAGTTTAAAGTAAAAATAGTGAGATTTTGTGTACGTTATATATTCACTTTAAGATGACTGGCTTGCTTTAAAGAGGGTCAGACCTCTCTCTGTCTATGGCAGGCTGTTTTAAGGGGAACAAGTCTATCTGTGAGAAATTAACCTAGAGGGGCTGCTTAGCAGATAATAAGTACATGAAAGAGGTAAATCAAAGACTTTACTGAGTAGGATTTTTAGTGAAACCTCCTAGAAAACAAGGCCTTCAGGATGGCTGTCAGAAATGTAGGAGGTAAAGCTCTTTGGGCAGCCCATGAAGGAGCCACAACTGTGTGGAAGGGTCCTCCTGGCTCTGGGAAGGAATCAAGGATGGGCATTTCCCCTCCAACTAAAGAAATGGATTGAAAAGGGACTGGCACACTTAAGGTATGCCCTTCCACATGGGAGTTTGAGAACCCCTCCCTTAAACCTTCTTAATAAAGAAGATCCCCACAAGTGAACCTTCTTAATAAAGAAGATCCCCACAAGTCAGTGTTGTTGAACCAGTCAGGCTTTCATGAAGTTTGTATGATCTAACAAGAGAAATGAAGTAACTATCTAAAATGCCGTATCATACATTGGTTTGCCATACCTGACTGTGGGGAAAGCATGCATGAGTATGGATCAAGTTCTTTTGACCATCTTTTAGATTCAACTGGATGGTTGTGTTGCTTTGAGCTTTTAAGTCTGTGAATGTGTTGGACACTTGTTATTGTAAATCTAGGTGGTTATTTGGTTAAGGTTTAAGAAATCAAAATTTTCTGTTACATATATACACAAATAACTGATAGTACAAACATTTCGTTGTCAATGTAAGAAAGCAACTGAGGACACGTGCTTTTGTACTTGCAGGATATGACAATAATGAAAGAAAAATTATTTTAATGAAAATAAAACTGTGTTATTGATAGCTAAAATTAATCTTCAATATTAATATATGCAATTTTTTGATACACATATCCTTTGTTACAGTCTACAGCCAAAGAATGATTGCAGTACTGTCTTGTGAATAGGCTTCTATGCAGGAAAAAACCCAAAGTCTTCTGAAGCATTGTCACTGATACCAATGCCATGTGTTTAAACTGCTAACTATATCTGCCTATGCGTAGCCATTAAATAGGTGCAGTGAAAATCTATTCTGAGGAATATTAAATAAGCCAGTGGTTTAAATGAGCGTTTAGGAAGTAAAGTTGCCGATAGGGCCGCATGTTTGGTCTTTCTCCAAACATTTCCCATTTAGTCATAATCAAGTTCTGTATAGTTTGATTTTTTTTTTTCGTTCTGGTTAGCTACTTTTCACCTGAGAAGTGAGGATTTTTGTTGCAGATGCTTGTAATAAAAGTAGCCCTTTTGAGATCCTTCGTGCTTTTCTTTCTACCACTAGATGGTAGTGTGCGTTGTTTAAAATATTTGAATGGCACTGTTCTAGCGTGCGTTTAGTGATTTACCCCAGGAATCTTTTTTTTTCCTGCGTGTAAAGAAATCATTATCGTTAATCATTATCACTCATGTTTAAAGATATACTCTGTCCCCAAAGCTGGACATTGGGGTGAAGATCTATTTTTTTCTTAGCTTACCAGCTCTTCCAGTCAAAATTGTACGTTGTGTTCCCTTCATATGTGACAAAAAGAAAGGGTGAATCTGCCAATAAACCCTACGATTAGGGAGATTCAGGTTTAATTTTTCTTCTGAAGTCTATGACTGAATTAATGCTGGGGGGGCAGAGATTCAGAGAAAGCAATGCTTACTTTCTCTGAATTGCCTTTTTGAACTTTTAAGCTCTTAGGGCAGGTAGGTCCTTTGGCTGTGGAGTACTGCAGCACTTGGTAGGATGTGATAATGATCTCAGCTGAGCTTTAGGCGCTATTATGATACAAATATAATTAATAACTTATTTTCACCCACACATCTGACAACTGAGTTACAATAACCAGCTGGGGGGTGGCTTATGCCATTAGACCAGTAGTGGGTAGATGAGTATTTTTCAATGGCTGTCATAATAGTAAGATGGCAGGCTGCAATTACAGGAATTCATTGTTGGCAGGTTTTGCTTCTTGACTTTAAGTTTATAGTATATGTAACAGCAGATTTCCGCTCAGATTTGTCGGGTGGGATTTCTGCAGGGGGCTAGAGTTCTTGATGCAGAGAATACAGACAGATAGCTTCTTCTCAAATAGGCAAGTGTCACCACTCCTGTCAGGAAGCAACTCTGAGATCAAAGAATAAGGTTAAAAATGGCATTAGCTTGTCTGGATGCTTTAATGCTAATTTAGCATTAAAAAGTTTCAGCTTACTCATATATGTGACTTTTCTTTTAAGATACTATTTGTCTGAATTTTGTGAAAACTGGTGTGAGAACATACAGACTTACGTCACTTGGTACAACTGATCACGAAAATATCCTGTATCTAAGATGAGAGCTCATCTCTCCGAAAAAGGCTTAAATGGTTCAAAACAGATTAGAGAGTCTGAAGAAACTTCTAACAGAAGAGGAGGGAGAAGGCAAACAATTATCTCTTCATGTGGTATTTTTCTTCTTCTTGTATCCTGCAAGATCTCATTAAAAGTGACTGAGACCAGTAACTCATCAGTTTAAGTCTTTGATCTGTTGGAATAAAAGGTCAGCAGTGCTAACTTAAGATAGGGTAACAGTGGTATCTCAAGGAGTGAGGCTGTTGCCTCTGCTGTAAACTTTGCACAGTGCAGATCAGCAGGTGGTACAGCATTTGCAACTGTCAAAATTAGTTGTTCACCTAGTTTAGTTTTTCATGTTGTTGCATTTTGGAAGAAAAGATCTGTAAGAGCATTTTACTTTGAGCACCGATTAAAATATTTGACATACCAGAAGTGACCCGTCATAGCCTGCATCAGTATGTTTTTAGTCTGGTTACAAAATCCGATCCCATATCTGGCACAGTAATGTTTTCCAAGTGCACACTAACATGTGTTATCTACAAAAAAACAGTTAAAAAACTGTGACCTAGAATACCAGACATTATGAAATGAAACAGTTTTTTTTCCGTCTCCGGATAGATGACACCTGATGACAAGATCACGCTGTGTGATGAAATGTTGCTTTCTAAGCAAGCCCTGGGACTCTGAGCTATAGTATAAATGCCAACTGTTTCCTCATTCATGTCTTTGAGAAGTTTCTTGTAACTGGAAATGAGAAGAAGATTAGCCCCTCAGAGGCTTTCTCATGATAAGAAGGAACTCCCATATTTTGCCACCACTTCTCGATCTTTACAGAACTCAAGTACGTTTTGCTAGTAGCCATGTTTTTGGTATTGAACAGGTCTCAGGTGAGAAAACAGATTTTTGACTGATGGTTCTTTCCACTTTTTAGACCTCATTTTTTCTTATGCAGCCCTGCAGGGGTAGAATATTAGGTTAGTACTTTGCCAACTACTGCCCAGCATCCTCTCACTCCCTACTGCCTTTTACTATTCTGCATTATCCTTGTACTAGTATAGGACATTTGAGGTAGCTGTGTGAATGTCACAATAACTTTATAAAAAACCTCTGACCTTTGAAGCTCACTTCTGGGCCTTTCCCTGGAAGGTGATGCTACGTATACATATGTTAAGAAAAGCATTTGTCTAGGTCAGTTAGGTCAGACTAACCAGCTAAGCACATTAGGTAAACTTTATTCTTCAACATAGTAATGTCTGACACAAGCAGCTCCTCGAGTGTAGCCAGGGAAGGTGCAGTTGTCCTTTATGGCCTTATTGACACAGGTAAAAAAGGAAGGTTGTAAGAAAATGTCTACTTCATGTCCAAAGTAAGGAGGAAAGGACACAGAAGTGGCTTTATATGCTATCTTTCACAGATTGTAAAGTCAAAACCCTTTTTGGTCTTGGTCCAGCAATAGGATGCTTTTGAAAAAAGTACAAAGAAAGGGTGAAGATTAGTTGCATCAATTGCCAGCAAGAGGAGATGCAACTGTTCAAACAATGTTATGGCCTTTTTTTTTTTCTTCTAAGCTTCCTTTCTGTTGTCTGTTCAGTGAACTGTTTGCAGAACATCAAGAGTTGGTTGGCTTGCCCTTAAAGCAGATAAGGGAATTCAGACGGACATGATGGCGACTTTTGGCAGATGTGTAAGTGTTTGAGCTAGGATTTTTTTATTCATCTGCTTGTTGCATAATATTCCTTGTCCTTTAAATCAAGGCGTGTTGTTCCGTGCTCCAGCCGTGCTGCCAAACACAGCTGCGCGACTGCAGCAGGCCTTGGCCTGTCCCCTTGGCCCCGGGTTGCAGCGATTATCCCTGACCGGGTGGCCGCGCTCACCAGGCATGAGCCCAACCCCAGCTGCTGGGTCACCTCGCCCCTCGCCCCCCACCCCGCCTCGACTGCCCGGCCACCGCCCCACGGCCTGCGCCCCACGACCCGCGGGGCTCCCGCACACCCCACAAGCCGCCCGCTGCCCTCACTCAAGATGGCGGAAGCAGCGCCTACCTCGGGCAGGCCACCTGTTGGTGCTGCGGCGGCGGCTTCCTATTGGCTCACGCGGCGCCGTGCGCCCTGCGCGAGCGGGGTGGGGGGGCAGGAAGGCGCCGGTTGCAGCGGCGCGGGGGTTAAGGAAACAAAAAGGGGGGGGGGCTGTAAGTTTCGTGTGCGCGCGGCAAGGCGGAGGGGGGCAAAGCCGCCGCCGGCGCGAGGCGCTCGACGTCGCCTCTGCGGCCGCCGGGCCCCGCCCCGCGGGGGCTCCGCTCGCCCCCGGCCATGGAGAGCGGCGGTGGCGGGAGGGGCCCGGCGGGCCAGGAGGAGCCGCCGTTCCAGCAGCCGCTGCTGCCCGGGGAAGCAGGGGACGACGCCGACGAGGAGGAGGAGGAGGAGGCGCTGCTGCTGCTGCCGCCGCCGCCGCCCGAGGCCGAGACGGACTGGAGCTTCGTTGACGGCGAGATGGAGGCGGTGGCGCTGCGGGACCTGCCCACCGCCACCATCGCCTGCAACCTAGACCCGCGCGTCTTCCAGGACGGCCCGTGCCGGGTGAGCGCGGCGGGCAGTCCCGCCCCGCGCCGGGGGGCCGCGGGCAGGGCCGCGGGCCGGCTCCCTCTGCCGGCGAGGAGCCGCCGCCGCCGCTTGGCTGGGCCGGCTCCCGCCCCCCGGGGCCGCCGCCGCCGCTTCGGGCCGCTCGTGTGGGGAGCGGCGGCCTGCGGCGGAGGCGGGCGCTGCGGGCCGGCGGCGGGGGGGGGGGGGGGGAGAGGCAGGGGGCGGCCCGCCTCTGCCCGGGTCTCGGCGGGCGCCTTGGTCTCCGTGGCCGCCCCCTGCCTCAGGAGGTAGCGGGCCGAGGCTGTGGCTCTGCGTCCCCGCCCGCTCTCCTGGCACGAAGCGAGTGTCGGGAGGCGCGGTGGCTCTGCCCCGGCTGGCCGGCCCCTCCGCGGGCCCGGTGTGTCAAGTCTTCTGCCAGGTCCTTGTCCTCGGGTCTGATCCAGAGGCTCAGTCCGGCGGATCCACTGACCTGAACCCGCAGGTTAGGGCGGAGAGGTGCATAGACCAGAAGGGAACCCCCCCTGCCCTCGACCACTCTGTGCAGGGCGTTGCGGTGCAGCGAGGAACAGCGGTTTGTTGATGCACCCCAAGGCGTTTGGTGAGACGCGAGGCGGAAGGCAGCGTTCGGAGGAGAGCCGGCAGCGTGGCAGTGGGCGCTGAAACCGCCTGCCTACAGGCAAAGGGAGTTGTTGGGTAGCACACGCGTATCTGTGGCGCTTGTTTGGGTTGAGGACCGCTTTGTTTAAAAAAATAATCAAAACTACTAACCGTTGTTCCAGAGCAGAGAAGGGTAACGGCAGCTGTCAGAGGAATACTGTAAACTGTCTGAAGTAAACTGCAGCTCTAGGTGTAATAAGTGGAAATACATATTTCAGAATTGCTTCTCATGTTATCTGTGGCCTTCTTGATGAAGAAGGAATTCAAATCAGTCTTAATTTTTCATCCTTCTTTTACTTGTCTCAGACCTGGCCAGAATTAAAGAATGAGTGAAGCTAACTTTTCTCTTGGTTTTTATAGTTGATTTTGCTATCAAGCTCTTATTTTCTAGTGACTTCGATACTGACGGAGACGTTTAGGTTTTAAACAGATTGAAATTAAATGAAATGGACTTGAAAAATTAGGCAATAATTGTACTGGTTTAAAATCCTATTAAAATGATTGGATGTCTCTTTGTGGAAAAAGAACTTAGAGTTGTTGTAGTAGTCCAACAGCTCAACCAAGCTTACAGTTATAATGCATTAAAAATGAGCTGAAAATAGGAGATGCAGCTGCATTGTATTCCAGTTACTTTCTAAGGTTATGTAACTTTTAATGGCAATATACTTTCGTATGGCTTCGGGCACCTGCAGGTATGATGGGAATGGCAACTTTATTGGGTTTTACCTTATTTACTTGAATTCAAGTTCACTCCAGGTATGCTTAGGAAAACACCTATAGTCAGTTCTATGTAGTAATAGTATTTTCTCAGATGGATTCTTGTGACCTTGACATGCATGTTTTGAAACAGCAGTTAGGTGGATAATGACATAGATGCATATTTCCAGGCAAGACCAGGAGGTATCTGAACACTTGAACCATTTTTCTGTCTTTCTGTTTTGATTCCAAAGAATCTCTGTCTTCAGACACCTAATTTAGATTGGGACAAAGTCTTAAGTATCCTTAACATTACAACAAAAAATTGTTTTAACTACTTTTTTTTTTTCTTGCCAAGAGCCGCAGCAGGAAGGAATGCAGATTACTTAAAATAATAACGAATTAATTTGAGGTTAATCATCTCTGCATAAACTGTGCTATCTTAACCATGGATGACAGCATGCACAGTTACTGCAGCGTAGCTGTTGCTTTTAAAATTTAAATTCCTAAGGCAAAGAATGGAAGAATTATCTTGAACTTGAATAAATACGTGTATCCAAGAGGCAAGAAAAGTCCTGAAAGATTTATAAATAACACAAAAAAAAGGTTGAGGTGCTTGGGACCTGGTATTAATGTGGTAAGTGTACACAGATTTGTAATAGATTGAAAAAACAGCTTAGGTTTTTGTTAACTGAATCTCAGCCATTGAAGTATATAATTTAGCTTCATTTAATACAGTTACAGAGATGGCAAGAGCTAACTCTTTAAAGCTGGAAATGTATGACTGCTGTATAGGAAAACAGCAGATTCATGGACTGGATACCTTTTTAATGTGTTCTGTTGGCCAAATGTCAGGCAGTTGCAAAGAGAGAAAAGGTGGGATGAGGCACTAAGGCTGGATCTCGGACTGTTTGGATGTGTGAAAGGTGGCTTCAGCATACTGCTGTTGGATGGTATGAAAACAAAAAGGTTATATTAGAAGTGGGGAGAAGATTACAGTCTTCCATGCATGCACCCAGTTTTACCTTAGCATTTAATGATTCTGATATCCAAGAAAATGAAGGTGGTTTGGTCTAGAGTGAGAACTTAGCATCTGAAAATATTTCCAAGATGATGATAATTTTAAAAGGCTATACTTTGTTAGGGAGTTAATTTTAAGAAAATTCACTTAGTTTACTATAGGGTGTATACAGAAAAATCAAACTTGCTCTTCTCAGTGTAGCAAACGGTTGTGTGGAACTTTTTCTGTGATGATAAAGGAATGAGTAAAGGTATTGTAAAATATAACATCACCAGGCATAACGTTTTATAAATACTCTATGAATTTTGGTGTGTGCAATGTGTTGTCTTCTGTTTTGTGAACTTCCTACTTTTTCCAGTGTATGTAACGCTCCTAAAATACCTTGTCTACATAATTAGTGGTTTTTTTCTCTTCAATAGGCCCCTTAATAATCCTGGATTGCCCTATTTGAGGAGGGTTGTTCCAGTCAAAGGTGAGATAGGACAGCTAGGCAACAGCTGGCAACAACTATTTCTATTTTGCCCTCCCCCTTCCCAAACAGTGATTTGCACTTGAAGTGCTGGTTGTATGTTCCTGCTCTTCCTCTCTCTCTCTCTTTTTTTTTTTTTTTTAATTTTTTTATGAGGTGTAGATGTCAGTTGAGAAAGCTGAAGAAGTTTTATCGGGTTTGAGATTAATCTCTTAAAAATAGACTATCCTATCAAGTAAGGTTATAGTTCTAGTAAATGACAATCTGTTTTCTGCTTTATTCTCATAAGAAAGAATGTGACTTGCTTAAATGAATACCTCATGGCTAGTTTTTCAATGTAAGTTCCAAAATCTTCCAGAGAACGTTTAAATACCGACTCTCAAGTTTTTCTAAAGCACAGTTGGAAGAATACATATAGATTCTGCATCCTCTTTTGTTTTCACTGAAGTACAAGAAATAATCTTAAATTAAAACCCTGTATCTGATTTTCAAGTTGGCTAATTACCTTGGAAAAATGCTATTCTGATTTCCCAAAATGTCTTTTACCTCTAACCCCCAGCTTTTTGGTAGTTTTAATGTTGACTCTATGCTTGAGTAATTGTAATTCTTTCCTAGGGAAAAGCAATATTTCTTCATACAACATGCAGTTGAGTTTGATCTATTGTAACTGTATTCCTGTGTACTCATTTACAAAAAAAAAAAAAGTGTCAGTAGCTAATTACCAGAGCCAGCAATTATGCTTTTGCATATTTCCAATCCTCCTCAACTGGTATTCAATCTTTAAGAGCCTTTTTATGTCAGTAGAGGACACTCGGGTTTTTTTATAGAACTTGTACTGTCAAATGGCAAGTCCAGCAGGTAATATGCTTGCTTGTATCTTGTAATCCTGAAGGGATGTGGCATACTTCACTGATGACTTTAAAGTTCTGAGTACAGCCACAGGGGGGCTAAATAACTTCATTTATGCCCTGGTAGTCTCTTGCTAAGTAGGTTACCTAGGTCTGTTCTAACTGTCAGGTTTCCATTTCAGCTTAGTTGTAGACAAGTATCACTCATTTAATTTGTGAAGAGTAAAAGAGGAACGTAAAGAGTACCTAGAAAGAATTCAACTTTGGCCTACTGAGAAAAGAATTGTTTTTTAGGACTAGAGATGAGAGATTTTTGATGGCAGCTAACTTTCCTTATAACAAGTTAAATTCCTTAAATTACTTTAAAATATCTGTAATTGCCTTAATCTGCTAAGTCTTGCAAGTTACTGCAAACTAATGAATGTAGTGGAAGGTTTCGCGTAGTTAAGGAAAATTTACATTTGTAGATAACTCTTGAAAACAGGCTGTTATATCATGATAATAGTTTTTCTCTGGAGCTTGCTAGGGAAAACTTCACTGAAAGTTGTATTTTTAAAGAAACTTAGCTGGATTGCTTTTAAGTGCACTAGAAGTAGGAGTGAGCCAGTCATCTACAGTAGTGTGTGTCCTCACATAACCTCCAGTGGCAAGCAAAAGTAGAACTGGCTGTGAAACAGTGTCTGTGATCATTTATTAAAAAAAAAAAAAAAAAAAGATTATAATTGTGTTTGACGATAAGGCCTAAATAAGGTCAGAAATCTCTCCAGTAGTATAACTAAGAAAAAAGCAGTAATGGCAGGTGTATTGAATCTTGTTAATGATTATCATAGCTTTAAAATTCTATTCTTCCTTTAGCTTTATATAGTTTCAGTATGGAAAAAACTTGTTTGTGAACTGATCTGAAAATAAAGCTGTTGCTAAATGAGCCATACTTTTAGAAATTTTTAATTGACTTACAGCCTACTGGAATAATCATGAGATGTTGAATGCCTTTCGTGGTTTTTAAATACTTAGGGAATTACTTCTACTTTACAGGAAGTCTGTCAAATTTCTCAGCAGTATTTACAAAACTTTCTTTACAAAATAGTACTTGGGTTTTCTGGTAATCTCTTCCTGTCTCGGTCGCATGCTTCATTAATCCTTTTACTTAAAGTTTGTTAATCCTCTTAGATCACATTTTAAAAAAATATTTTGAAAGTAAATTTCAAAAAGGTGAGCATTTTTACATGTTTATGTTTTTCTGACCACAGCTCTGGTTTTGGCAAAATGTTCCCTAATGGGAATGTAAAAACTACTTAATGGTATCTGTACTTTTCTGCTCATATTTTGAAAGTTTTCATGCTTTCTCTGCCAGTGTTAAATCATTTTTTTGTGACAACATTTATAGTTCTTTCTATGCTATTGCTTTCCAAAAAAGCCCAGGGTTAAGTTTGTTGTTCAAAATCGTAGCCCAATAACCTGTTTTTACACTGAATAGTAAAATGATTAAGGATTATTAAAAAAAATAAATTAAAAAATCATCCATTATGAAAATTTTTGCAATAAAACTTCTGAAAGTATTTAGCTCCTCTACTTTCAGATGATGCAGATTTATTCTGCAGCTATTAACAGGTTAAGGCAGACTTTTGAGTGACTAGAAGTCTGGAAGCCATATAGCTATAATGCTATGGCTGACGTAATAATCTTTGACGTTACAGCAGAGCTTAATACCATCCTAATGCAGTTTTATGGCTCCTGGGATGCATCCAGTCTGCCAAGTGCACAAGCAGAACTTGATCATATCTCTGCATCTGAGGACAAGCATGAACTCCTGAGAGTCGTTGGGATGCCTAACATCCTCAGTTTCTGAGGGTCTTTGGAAAAAATCTTTTTTTGTCTGAAAAGATGGCATACTTTATGAATAATGTGAAGAGTTCTAACACTTTATACTGTATATGCATTCTGTATGGAAACCTTAGCAATAGTCATGAAGAGGTGAAATATCCAGAGTGAAGTTAGAGTATTCCTCACTTTGAAGACAAAAGCTATACACTTTATAGACTCTAAGTGAATAGAGATTTTAATGCTTGTAGTTTGCTTGGTGACGACGCTGTCCTGGGTTTTTTTGGTCTGTTCTTTCTATCCTATGCCTTAATAAGAAAATGTCATTAAAATATGAATATTGTTCTACATATTATCAAGTATTAAAGTTGTATTCAGTCTTAGTGTGTCTGTTTAAAGGATGGTGTCATCAGTCTTCTCACTTGAGTAGGTTTTTTTTTTTTTGGCCTGTGAACCCGGAGTAGGTTTTCTAGTTGCTCCTTTCCAGTTCTCATGTGGGATGCTGAGATGATTTGAATAAATTTCAAATAAATAATTCAATAAAATTCAAATCGCAAAGGTGATTTGAATAAGTTTTGAGCTGAATACTCTATTTTCAGCTGGAGTAGAAAGATTTGAAGAGGCTGTACAGTATAAAATGTTTTAGTCAAGCAATGCTTGACTGCTTTTTTTCATATACTTGGACTTTGAGGCATTGAATAGTGATTTAGGTGGCTTCCTTTAACTGTTGTCCACATGTTATCTGTACTTTTATGAGAAGTATAACTAATACCATGGAACTGTAGTAGAAAGGCTGATTTCACAAGGGGAGGGAGAATTATTTTAATTTCGGTAGCTCTTTGTTGCGCTCAAGGCATTTCAGAGTGCATCATAACCAGTTGAAGCCTTGATAAAATAAGGTGCTAACAGAGAACCCTCATGCTGCAGCTTTCAGTATATTGATCTTGTTAAGAGGGTGTATTTGAGAGCAGGTTCAGGTTTATATCACCCTTGGACCCTTTATAGGTCTCCTAGGTCAGGTGAAAATATCAAAATACTTTTTTCTATGTCAGAAATCCACTACTAGTTAAGTCCTTAAAGTCTGCTGATCATTCTTCAAGCAAACAATGCAAATACCTTTATAAGTAGAAATAAAATGGAAGTATATAATATTAGCATATTATATAAATATGTCATACATATGGGGTGAAAATAAGAGTAAGCAACAGTCAAATTTATCATTGTTTAGAAACAATTTCAGTAATGCTGCATAAGATGGTGGTTGGGTGGCTTAAAAATACCTAAAAGTAAAACCAGATATTGTAAAATTGTCATTAATAGCATAGATATTGGAGATATTAACAAAAAAATATTTCTGTATGATCCAATGCTCTAATCATTAGCTGAAAGTCATGAAAAAAAGATCATAGGCAAGATCTGTGCTACAACAAGATTAAGAGCTGTAATCTTCCTGGAGAATCAAATGGAAACTTGGAAGAACTTTGTCTGGTTTAAATCACTGTGCTCTGGTCACACCAACAAGTCTAGTATACATTAGAACACTATGGAGAACATTTCCTTATATTCTTTGCTATCTATCTTTCTTTTAGGAGTAAATTTAGCTTTGTTCTTCAGGAATACTGGCATATACATACCAGTGTAAAGAGAAAAATATGAAAATAACTACAGAATGTTAGATGTGATAACTAACTTGAAACTTATCCCAAACACCTCTCAATAATATAAGCATTAATAAAATGATTAAGATCAGCAATGACTGAACTGTCCTACGCACAATAGGTTTAAAATGGTAAAAAGACAGTCTTTTTGGCAGCAATCGTACAGAAAGCTTAACTCTACAGCAGTTTGTCACTGAAATTGCTTATTCAGTTGGGCAAGTTTTAATAAGCAATGTTTATAAACATAAGTAATATTGGTCATTAATAAAGAATATGCTTTTTAATGTCATAACAATGTCGGAAGAACTGAAAATGGAAAATGAGGAAAATCATTTAAAAATGGTTACACAAAGTTCATATATGGTACATTAAATAGAAATGATATTGTAGTTTGGGTTTTGTTCTTATATGTGTGAAAACAGACTGGAGTTCTGGATGTGTAGTTTTGTTTTCATTGTTTTTTTTAATGGTATTCTAACAAAGATGTGCCACCTTCCTCAAATGGGATGTTAGGTAGTTTTAATTGGGGTTGGTTTGGGTTTTTTCCTCTTCGAGATGCTTCTCAAGTTAGTGAGGAAAAATTAAGTTATTGTTGTTACTGATAAATAATCCGAGAGCTGTTTTGAAACCAATGTGGCAGGTAAAACTGAATGTGAAAGAACAGTTGGTGAAGCTAGTTAATGTTTTCTGTGTACTAATTTATAAAAAATGTAAGGTAATTCAGAAGCCGTGCTTTTCACTGAGACCTCAACTTGGTGAAACGAAAGTCCCACAACCGTGACATGGAGATTGTGGGTGGTTTTTTGAGTTGGGTTTTTTTCCCCTCAAGATGATACAGCTGATTATAGAAGTATTTGAGGGATGGACCCAACTGAGACTTGTCAGTAACGTAGGGACTTCACATTGTCTGTGACGAGAGGTTTCTAGACACCTTTGGCCTAAAAGCAACTAGGAATGACTTTATAATTAGTTACAGTTTTTTCCATTCAGATAGCCAGAACCTGTCCCCCAAGGGAAACTATTTTTTAAGTCTTAGGAGATCATTCATGCAGTATGAATTATTGTAACCTGGCATTTATGAAGGATTTTCAGGTGCCTTTTTTTTAAAAAAAAAAAAAAACAACCCAAAACGCCCCCCCAAAACCCAAAAAAACGCCCCCCCCAAAACGAAACAAAAAACAAAAAAAACCCCCCAAAACCAACTCCCCCCCCCCCCAACAATCAAAAAAACAAACCCAAAAAACCCCACAACTCAGGCTCCATCACATTCTACCAAAAAAGTTTGAAGTGTAAAGGATTGTCATTTCCATGAGAGAGGGGAGATGTGGGAGTGAGCCACTGTGTGGAATGTCTGTACTCTTTTTTTTTTTTTTTTTTCTCATAGAATATGAGAATATGCTGGAAATGCTTTAGCAAAGCTGAAATATTCACTGTCTTCAATCAACCTAAAGCTGGGACTGAGGTCTAAAATATGTTGGGTTTTTTTATTTATTTTTCATGTGTGTAATGCATAATTAAACTGTGGAAGTCATTGTCCTAGAATGTTTGGGACTCCAGGAGCCTAATGTTAAAAAAGGGGTGGGACTGATTAATGCATAGTAGTATCTTATCAGGCACAGTGATTAGGGTGTAACTTAATCCTCAGAGTTTGTGAAGTGCTATTCCCAGGTTTAGATGGGAGAAGAGTAGTCTATACGTACCTGGCTTTCTATACCTTTTGTCTCTTCCTCCAAGCATTTGTTACGGCCAGAGATAACTAGAATGGCTTTCTTCTTTTCATTAACTGTGTAAGTCATTATTTATCACTGGTCCCACTCATAAAAGCAGAGCTACCAATACTCGTAGTATGTACAGTAGATTTAATTTATTAAAATGTAACCTCATTGTCCAAGATAAACTTTCCTCTTCACTTTGCGGATTTTCAGATAGTTCAGAAGTTAAGAGTTGGATTTGAATTGGTTTTCCTTTTTGAGGTTTCTGTTTTTGGAGTTATTTTGATGTTGGCTGACTTCCTGGAAGGAGAACACACTTGGCTATTGAGCTGAGAGTACATTGCAAACCTAATGAGTTGGATTTTAGTTACTTGTTGTTCCTGAAGTACAAAATGTATTATGAAGATGCAACACACACACTGTGAACACCATAAACTGTGAGACAGTATATCTCTTTGATGCAACAGTGGTTTTAGGAGTGGTAAATGTGACCAAACTGCCCTATTATGAGAGTAAAGTAGAAGTGAGTTGAAAGTATTGGATTAGTTTTTCCTGTCTATATTCAGCCTGGCTGAAGGATGTTTCTGACAGGATAAACTTGAGTCATTTGGCAGGCAATTGGCAAGGAGAAAAATAAGGTGCTTTTGGCACTTCTCTCCTGGAAGCTCGTGAGGCATACGTAGAAACTGCTGTAAAAACTTAATGCTGTAAAAGGTGTATGTCCAGTCTTTTAGCCATAAATGTGCTGGGTTGCATGTTGGTTTTGAGTGGAGATTATGGTGAGATTAGGATTGTTTGATAAATGGATTGATATATATGTGTGTCTGTATCACACTCTTTAGAAAAAAATTTAAAAAGAGCTTGGTATCCTTAAAAATAGAGTCGGACTTTGACTTTTAGGTGCTGTACAGGCGAGTAAAACAAAGTCACCTTATTTTCTTTCATTGACGGAATACCATTCTGGAAGCTTCCGTGAAGGTTTAGGCCTGCTTTCAAAACAAGGGACTGTCTGGATGAAAAGGCCTCTTAAAAATCAGGATGCTTTCCAAATAAAAACTGGCTGAAAGACATGGAGAATTGTTTCTTTTTTTTCTAGAGGTAGTGTTTGCTTTTTCAGTAGAAATAGGAAGCCAGAGTAACTGAGCTGGTGAGCTACCAGAAGATGCAGGCTGTATTGTTATAATAAATTGGTTTTTTCCTCTTTCCAGTTTTTGTAGGTGAAGAAGCAATTCATAATCCGTTTAGTTAAATACACATCCGTGGGCTTCTAGTGAAAATATGAGAAATGAAGGGTGTAACCCAACAAATGTAGATAATGCCTGTTATGGAACGTGTTAAGAACAGCTCCCATCTTTGATATTTCATTATAGAATTTTGATATTTATTCACGGCTGGTGGCTTTGCTAGGAAGCTGCAGTACTAATATGTCCATTAATACAGAAGGCTGAGGCTACTTTTAGTCCTGCTTTTTGTCTAAAAGTGGGAATATGAATGTTGCAGACTGGTTTGCCCAGTTCAGGGAGGAGAATGAAATTAAATATGGGCAAAAGAAGGAAAGATGAGATAAGAACTAAAATGCATATTTCTTGCAGGTTGTGATATTAAACAATAAGAGATATTTTCTTGGGTCAAGCAGAACATACATACTTGTGAAGTATTGCGGAGAAAGCTTATGTGTGTGGCTTGTGTAAGTGAGATGGAATCAATGGGAACTCATGAGTGGTATTTGTCCAACTTCTAGGTATGTGGATACTTCTTTGCAGGATGGATTTTTTTTTTTTTTAATCAATTTCCTGTAGTTAGACTACTTTCCTGTAGTTAGACTACTTGGCACTTTGGCCATATCACATTAAGCTGATAGCAAAGATCAGTTGGTTAATGGAAACAGTGATTAAGGGCTTGAATTTTCCTGAAGCTCCAGGGAGATAGTGAAACAGCTGCTGTTGCAGGCAGTGGAAAGTATGAATAACTCTTGCCTGGGGTTGTATAACCAAAAGAATAATCGGATCAGAGACTAGGTTAAATCGTTGTGACTTCTCTTAAAAATGCTGTTAGCCCATGTGTTCACGCCTCATTACAGCATATAATTTAAGGACACTAAATAGAGCCCACCTATTAGGCAGATATTTTTCTCTTGAGAGAGGAGTGGGGGAGAAGGTCATTTGCCTGAGAGGTATATAATAACTTTGAACACATTTTAAAAGTTTTTTTTTCCTTTGGTATATGCCAAGCAAACTTTAAAATTTAATTTTAGTAACCTAGCCCATAGCAGATTAAGTGCAGTAATTCTTCACAGGAGACAATTGCAGGAGAGATTTTTCCTTAATTAACTGCTTGAGATGCAGCTATGTCTCTTGTTCTTCCTTAGTAAGTTGCCAAAATAAATGTCCGTTCTTATCAATGTTAGACTGCAATGATGAAAGTTTTTATCTCTTCAGCTGAAAAAAGTGAAAACCAAAAATTTCTCTAGGAAGGGCAGGGGAAGCAGTGAAATGCAGAACTGTATTGTTTTCAGCAATGTTAATTGAAGTGTAAGTTCATAAACAAAAAACGTTGCCTTGAATATTCAGGAATTTATAATGATTTCAGGAGTTATTTTCTAATACTCATCTCTTTCACCTTCAGTCAAAACAGATGTGTTCTTGCCATATAAACAAAGAAATTAAACACATCCTGAAAGCTCTACTGTTAAGTGCTTCAAAAGCTTTAAATGCCAGTGTTTTTTGTTACCAGTAGTGTTTCAACAGCAAAATTACCCTGAGGCATCTCTGATTAGGTCAGATGGTCATATGTCTATTTTGCTGGGGTTTTTTTAATGCTAGGATATTGCCACTAGCAGTTGAAGTAATTCAGCTCTTGTGTTGCTGTTGTGTGGCTGCTGCAATGAAAGGGTTGGTTGCATAGGAAGCTTCACAAACTTTGCAGACAGGTTATTGGACTGTTAAAAAGCTGGAATTGATTATATTGTAGTATGTTTGCAAATACAGGTTATATTAATTTATCACAGTATCTAGTATGTCACTAACTTAACATGCCTGAGAAAATTACGGTATGTTAGATATTAACCTTAACAAAAATGCATGTGCTTTAGGAAAAAATCCAGACTCTTCTGTGGCTCCTTTTATTATCTTTATTAGTATATTTTTAAAATGCTTTTGAAATTTCTAGTTGCGCATAGTATATTCTTAGAAGTACAGGAACTGGTTGCAATTATATTGTTCTTCTGCTACCTACCCAGAACATTCTTTAAAAATATTTTGAAACTATCTTCCATTCTTCTTTTCCTGACTCCAGTGGAAATTTTCATTCTTTGAAGTTCACAAAAATACCAGCCTGCTTCTGAACAACTACTGTGGTTTTCTAAAGACTCCTGTTAGAGTATAATTTTTTTTTTCCTTGACTTTTGTTTTTCCCTTAGTCACAGAGAACGTGTCAGAAGATTGGTCAGAAGATTAACACTGCAACTTTTACTTGCCTATGATAATATCTTTCATACTTAAACAAATACTGTTGTCACGCTATAAAGAACTAGCCATTAAAAAAGCCCCAAACTGCATGCTGTTTTCATACAGTTTAATCCTTATCTTCTTTCTAACTTTGCACTCCCTCAGGTAGTAGTTTTGGCATCATATAGTTGCATTTTTTTAATGACAGTAAGTAGTTAATTGCAGAAGTATTTTTCATTAAATTTTGTCAGGATTATGGCTGTATCTTCACTCATTATGACAGTTCATGTACCTGTCATAGCTGAAAAACCACCATAACAGTTTAGAAAAATGTTTTGGGGACAACTCCTGCTTTAGTTTTTGGAAATGACAGCTAAAGATCAAAATTTTAAAAAAATCACTAAAATGCACATTCATGTTGCAAGTTTTTAAAAAAAAAAAAAAAGCCAAGATAATATCTAGGTTTAGTTTCACCTGTTAATGATCTTTGTCATTTAAAGGATAAACTGGGTATCTTAGGTAAAATCTGGCACACATATGGAGACTGAATTTTAAATATAAGCTATATTAAGCGCACTAGAGTGATAGCTGACAACATGCAGCAAAGCATATTTGTATGAATAGAAATGCCCCAAGCACCCACTTTGCTTTTAGGAAAACAGAAGCAGCAGAACTGAAAGTGAGAGGAGGAGGTTATTCCTGTTGTGTGATGAGGGAAGTGTTGATGAATTAGGCTACTGTGGAAGCATCCTGGCAACAGTGGACTTGCAATCTTGGAAGAGGCCATTCTTTCTGAGCAGCTGCCCTGTACTCTAGTGCCCTTATCACTGAGGCAGGGACTGGCAGGCCTTTTGAAGGCTCTGAAGTGAGTGGGCCAAGTAGATAACAAGGTTGCAGCTGGATAGCTGCTGTGGGTTGTGAGTTGCTTCTAATAGCACAGTACACAGTTTCTAAGAAATGCACCTTAGAATTGTCGCCAGATTTTGCCTCATTCTTGGCATTAGGTTATATGTATGTGCGAGCTTGTCCAGTGTTGCCGAACATCACATTCTGGTGTGAATGAACTGTGTTTGTGTAAGAGCGTTGCCTCTTTGTCTCTTATGTTTGTTCCTTCCCTTCTGAAAATGCTAAGCATACTCTTAAAGCTGATGACAATTCTGAGATCTGTGCATGCTCAATGGAAACAAAATTGAAATTGCCAGCTTCTTTCTTGGGAATCTCTGAAAAGCTGCCTTCTAGATACTGTAAATGACAGCAATTTTTAATTTGCTAGCTGAAAATAACAGTGCCTACTAAAATAAACCTCTGACCCCATAGATGATGCAGTCCTGAAGGTGTGTTTGAAGCCTAAAAGATACACAAAATGTTTGCTAGTTGAAGTGAATTAACCAGTATAAAATTATGTGCAGCTGCTTAATTCTTATGCACTGCTGTGATTCAATTTTTCCTCTCCATAATGCACAGAAGTTCAGGTGTTACCGAACACCACACTGATTTTGAAGCTTTTATCTCTGAAAGTGTTCTGAACTAACTTTTTATTTAATAGCACACTTCCGTTAAGAATATTTTAGTGACTGTCTCGTGGTAGATTCTTGTAGAAGTCAGTGCGGAAATAAACAGAAATACTGAACAGTCAAGCCCCATTGTTATTTGCAGTACAGGGGCGATGAAGAAGAGTCTTGTATGACATAGCTGGGACTTGAATTGATGCTATTTAGAGTCCTTTGGTCTGCAAAACAGATGATGACACTGGTGTCTGTTTTTTTTGAGGGGTGTTTCTTTCCCACAGTTAATCAGCTATTAAAGTTATTTGTAGTAGATCCATTCTTTTAAATGCCATGGTGAGTAATGAAACAGAAGGCGTGTTATGCTTTAAAAAGTAAAGTCTAATATCACTTCTAAATAAATAAATTGAAAAAATCCTAGATTACAGGAGAACCAGATGGAATGGTAAGAATTAACTTCTGATCGCTTAGTGGTTGATAGTAAATTGGAAAGTAGAAGCTTCATAAATCTGTGCATCTGTGCTATCTTTGCTTCCTTGTCTCCCTTTCCTAGACTAAACCTGGTTTAAACTCCTGCAGCTCTGTGTTTGGGACCTATAGTTTAACCATAATTATTAGGAGGGCAGTTGCCCCATCACCTTATTCTTAAAAATTGCCCAAGTCTAAGCTTTAGGTACAAGGTAAAAGATCCTCTGAACGCTAAGTCACAGAAGAACAAAAGCCAGCTGCAACACTTCAGTGCTTCAAAACTGCGATGCGATGCAGCCACTTAGATAAGCTATTGGCAGTTTGCGCTAATGTAGTCCAAAAGCTGAGGTAGTGTCAGCGGAGGAGCCAAGGTCTCTTTCAGGCCCCTGTGCACCAGGGCAGCTCTCTGGCGAGAGAACCTGCTGCTTGTGGCACTGAGGAATTGACACAGTGCTGGGGACAGTTAACGCTGAGCGGTGGTGTTAGCTTGGAAGGTCAGCCACATTCTTTCTGAACAGTTGGACATACCTAATAGGAGTAAAGGCTAGAAAGACCAAGAAGTTAGCTGTGTGACAGACCACGAGAGTTTGGGGGTAAATAGTAGTTGGATATAAAAATCTAAAACCCAAGAATGACTGTAAGCAAATAAGTGCTGAAAAGTCTTAATGTGTCATCCCAACCAGGTCACCTTAAATCTGGAAGTGAATAATCTTATTTTTTTAATAGAATGGATGTGGGACAGCAAAGTTTACTACTGAACAGACAGATCTGATTGTATTTACTTCATAATATATTGGAGCCTCATCCATATCAGACAGAAAAGGAATTACTGTAATTGCTACATCCTGCAGTTTTGTTTAATTACAGACAGAACAGTGTGCAGTAGAGCAATTTAAAAGATTCCTAGTTCCTAGTTCAGCAGTGTGGGGTGTTTCTTTTTTCCCCTCTCCTATAAGGAAGAACATGCCCTGGAAAGCTTTGTTACTGTAAGCTGATTTATCTTTAATGTAACTGGTAGTTTCTGAGCCTCAAAACAGGCAGCTGACTCTTTCTGGTAGTTGACAATGTAGCTTTGTAGCTTCTCTTGTAAATTTACAAGACAATGATTTCTTCAGGGAACTGCTGGTAAGATTTTCTTAATTTTTTTTTTCCTCCCCACTTCTTTTTTCCAACACACTTAATCTTTTCATGTATTTGCACATTACTGTTTAATCTCTCTTCCCCTTCTTTCCTCCACACACAAACCTCCCCCCCCCCGGTTGTTTTAAATATCACTTTTTTGCTGACTGTTCTGGTTAGTACTTTGCATTGCATATTGTCTTATTTGAAGACTCTGTAATTCTTTTGCATTTAAATCTGCAAAAACCTTGTTGTAACATTTAGGTTGCATAATGTAGAACTGGAAATGCTTGTTGTAAGCTCTTTTTTGCTCTGCCTGGCAAATTTGAAATGTCAGCTAAAATTTTCTGAGTTGGCTTTAGAAACAACCAAGGTAGTGCTTTCCTTAGACGTTGTCAGAATCAAGTGACTTTGAGAAGAAGTGACCAGTCTGTGGTGGTTAAAAATACAGTGTTTATGAAACTCTGACTTCTAAAAGAGTATCTGTTAATCATGCACAAACTGTTTTTATGAAGAACACCTGAGCACATTAGTATGTTTTCCTCATAGTCAAACTTGTGAAATAAAACACTTTATCTCCAAGCTTTTTACAGAAGTAGTTCAATTCATCTGGAAAAAATGATAAGCCTTAACTGTTCACATGGGAAAGATGTCTTTATTTCTGTATTTACTTAAAAGCTAAGTATACAATAGTAGTCTTTCCTTTGACTAGGACGTTGTTGTTGCAGTAACTTAATGAAGTTCCTTAGAAATACCTTGGAGAGTGGCATTAATAGCAAACAGACTAAGAATAGCTCAGGGCAGTGCCCTGAAGGGAGCTGTCTGCCTTTCTTCCTTGGCTGGAGAAAAGGCATCATGGTTGTGTCTTCCAAACAGGGTTTGGGGGACTACAAGAACAAGTAAACAAATTTGAAAGCCCTAGGGAAACCTGAGAAATTACATCCATGTTTAATATCTCACTGAAATTTCTTTATTATTTAACCTTCACTGGGAAATAGGAACAATTTTATAACAGTGGAAACCTATTTTGATAGCACTGTTCTACTTATATGTGTGATAACCTGTGTTTCTAAATATTGGTAAAAATGAATAGAGCATAGAATGTAAACTCTATGGAGCTTAATGGAGGTCCAGCAGAACTTGCCTGAATCAAGGACTGTAAAGCTCTCATCAAAATGAAATTTGTAAGTCATATTCAAGCCATGAGAAATTTGAGCAGTGCTTTGTTAGACTGTCTGGGAAGGGAGGAATTGGGTAATCAATTGCCCTTTTAAGCAGGAAAGAATGTCTGGTGAGAGAAATCAACCTGATAGCCTTTGAATTGCACAGAGGCAGCAACCCAGATATAAATAATGTGATATGATGTTACATGTAGTTTCACTATACCCAGAGCTTATCTGCATACTGAACAAAATTAAGTTCCCTTAAATTTCTTAATGAAAATGGGAGGATATGAGGGTCCTGGGAACTACTTTGAAGACTCATTTGTTTAAGTAGTACCCTCCTGACTCGGACTTGATCAGACAGAGGGTAACCAGAACTTTGATCAAGTACTGAAGTCAGCCTCACTGGTGTGTGCTGTGTTGAACTGACACCACGAGGGATTTTAGAAACCAGTTGGGCAAGTACTTTCAGGGAACTTGTAATTATTTCACAGTTCATCTATGTAAACAAACTCTTTGTAGTGTTGTGACTTCCAAGAAAAGAACAAACTTTTAATAGAAGATGCAAGTATTCAGAGAGGCCGTTTCTAAATTTCCTTAGGGAAAAAAAAAACCAAAAAACCAAAAACCCCCAAATCCTGTCTTTTAGGGCATGTAAGGCTGGAGTTCTAGTAAATGGGGATATATAAGAAATGGAGTGAAAAGTATGCATATGTTTCAGTTTTTTCATAATATTTTGGGGAAAAAATAAGCATTGAAAATAAGCATTTAGATTTCTCTTCAAAATTTTTAAACAAAATCAAATTACACCCCCACACACCCCCCAACCTACCCTATTTCCCAGTTTCTCAAGACTTCCGTCTCAGATGATTTGGCAGAGAAGGTTTCCTCAGAGATGCTCCTCTTAAGAGGCCAAATAAATTTCTCACCACGTGGAACATCATTTTCACCTAAATCTTGAATCAGGCTAGTGTTTATAATTACCACCCTTCTATAAAGAAGCAAGAAGAATTGTTTGGGAAACTCCAATTCTGTTTATGAGTGCAGTTATAGATTTGGGATTCAGATGTATATACTTGACTGTTTGTTTTCTCCTCCTACATACACACTGATAGAGGATAAATGACCTTCTATTTAAACACAGTAGCCCTTTCTGGGTTAATGGAAAGGGCATTAGATCTGCTGACAGCTCTGCTCTTTGAGGCTTCTTTTTGCAGGAACTGTTTGTATTTTCACTGGACCCTAACAGCCTCTGGCTTTCAAGGTTGCCATAAAGTCAAATTGTTGTAACCTGTCCTCATAGTCTTACCTTCAGTTGTATTAAACAGGTAACTTTGTATTTATTGATAGTTTCAGGGTTTTTGTTGTATCATTGTGTCAGTAACATCGAAACAATGATAAATCCCTTCTAAGAGGAGCTTACAGCTAAGGACTTGATCCTCCTTTCATTTAGGAAAGTGGCAATGTTATGGCATTAAATTTAACTGGGAACACAATTGAGACATAGTGATGTCAAGATCAGGATGGGCAAGAGAGGATAAAATGGACTATTAAAGGATGTACTAAGTCTAGTTACATGTTGAAGTAGAACTGTGTGTAAGCCTGGAGTAACTTGTTTTTCTAAACAAGTGTGTGCATGTTTGCCATGATGGCGGTTATTCTGGGTATAGGAGTGCTTAAGTTAATAAAATCGTATTTGATAGAATGAAGTCACTAAACCAGCCGTTTGCTTTTAGAGTCTCAAAGATTCACAATTAGAAACTAGACAATGAGAATATACTACTTTACATACTGTGCAGACTTTGTGAAATGTTTTCCAGGAAAGTTGAGTACAGCTATGAATCACTTATGGAAAACCCAGTGGAATGAATTAGTCAAAGAAATATTTGAGTGACCACCCTTTGCCTTCTGTTATGAGGAAATAGTGCAGCTTTCCATGATTTTATACAAACCATGTGGCATAAATAAGAAAAGCTATAGTTAGAATAGCAAGCAATTACAGCTGCTGCTCTTTGACTTTCTCATAGCTTTGTAAAAATGCTTATTTTGAAATAAATATGAAATTTAATATCAGACAAAAGGTGTGGGTATTTTGGGGGAAATCTTCAAATTTTTGAGATGTTCAGGGAATTTCTCTATTTTCTTCCCTGAACTTGCCTCTTCTACCCGTGTTTTCCTGCTGGCATAATTTAAAAGGGGGGGGGGGGCATTTTCACTCTCTCTTCTGAAACTTACTTGTCTTCTTTCCTTTGACTGTCGGGCTTTAACTTTCAGGGTAACAACTAAGCAAAGTAAAAGACTGCACAATTGAAACAGCTATAGAAATGGAGGCTTCTGCATCGGTACTCCACATTTTAACATATTTGATAATGTACATACACTGCAGTATTGATTACTGTTGTTCAGAGGACTGACAAAATGGTATCCTCATATGCAGTAAATTGAGCAAATATTTCTTTACTGGATGGTAATGAATATATTTTTTTTTCCATATTACCAGTGTAATTATCAGCCAAGTTCTACAGTCTGTTGTATGTTTCACCCATGCAAATGCATTGAAGTGTGTGAACTTCCATGCTTTTTGCACTGGCAAGTGTGATCTGAACAGTGTTGATGATTATGGCATTACAAGACTAAAAGGGTATATCAGAAATGCCAAAAAAAGTGCGTGGGGAGAGGGAGTACAGCTTTCAGTCTTCCTTGGAGCAAATCCTGCAGTAGTTCTTGTGACACAGGCTGTTGATACAAAAGCCTAGGGGAGCTCTTGGTGTTTGGAAGGGAGTTGCTTGGACTTACTGACAGCCTTTCACAGATATGAAGCTGTGAGTATTGAATGACTGACAAGTCTCACTTTTTGCTGCTTCCTCTTCCTTGACAAGAGCTGGTTCTGCCAAAGACTATTGCATCCAAGTTCTTTTAGGGGGCTGCATAGGAAGTTGGTTTGTGTTTTGGTTTTTTGTTTGTCTGGTGTTTTGGTGCTTGTTTGTTTGGGTTTTTTTTTTTTGTGGGCAACAGTTTGTGCATGGATATATTCTTGATTAAACCAGTTAGGTTGAATATTTTGTTACTTAGTAAATGAAAACTGCTGCATTCATTTTTCCTGTTCAGCTATACTGAACTGTGTCTTGCTAACTTACTGGGTTATTTTTGAAAAAGGGCAATGCAAAGGAATGGCACTTAGGCAACTTTAACTTTGCATTTCTTTGGAAAGTGGATGGGTGCCTCGTTTTCAGTTAAATACATTTGAATGACAATAAAGGGCTTTTAAAAGTTAATTCTTAGCCATACAAGATACCATTGAGCTGAACGCTGTCCTCCCCTGCTCTGTATACAGAACCAAGCTTGAACCTATCACTGCACTTTTCCATCCATTTGAATTCTTTTTTTCTTCTCAATTTTTGTCCACTTTACCATGCCCCAGGTAGCCACTCGTTAGTTCTTTCGGTCACTTCTGGCCTTTGCACACTCATTCTTAAAACCAAAAGCATGCATACTGGGCCAAATACACCTTTCAGATTTACATTGCTTGCTCAGTATGCATTTCAGCCACCATGTGAAAGTTAGGAGGTGGTCCTTCTAAATTATCCTTAGCCCTCACTCATTTTTAACTTTTGTTTTGAGCTCTGGAAACTCCTGGAAAACCAAGATGATTCTTTTTTTTTAAGGTAACTTCAGTGATTTTTGTTTTGAAAATCTTATAGCATGTGGATTAAGTGAGCCCCTAAAGCCTGCAAATTCCTTTGTACATATTTCACATATTGTGGAACAAACATCTGTCTTTGCATTTGTGTCCTTGGCTGTCACCTTCTACAAAGTTCTGAATTCTCCGTTCTTTACATCCTGCAGCATATGCTGATACTTGTTCTAGGTTGTCTGGAGGCCCACATAAGCTGCCTGGCTGGCTTCTGCCAAGCAAAATAGCTGACAACGGAGATCTGCATGCTTCTTCCTTGGTCTTCCTACTCTGCCCAGTCCCTGATATTTTCACACAACTCTTTATCACAAATGTTGTCCTTTAACTTTTTATCTGAGTATCATACATGATTGAAACTTGCTACGAGGCTCAAGACAGTCCATATTTTGCCTGCTGTCTGATGACTTTGAGAAAACTCTCCCTATCACTTTAAGGGACATTTTTCTTCTGTGGATTTATACTTGCATGAAGGAGCTCTTTCAAAGTAAAACACAATAAACAATGCCTTTTTTCCAGATCATTCTTAAAAGGATTAAGTAATGTCCTGAGGAGATTATCCCTGAATGATGTCTGAATATAGGGTTATAGGCTCTTAGTAATCCTCCAAGTGAACACAGAGTGCTCCTCAGAAATTCCTAACCTTTTAAGATACTATTTGCTAATGACTGTTTTCTGCTTTCCAGGTGAGAACAAACTTCACGGGCTTTCTAACATACTTCCTAGGTATACAGCAGTCATAAATATTATTTGCTCTGGTTTTGTGTTTTCCAAAGAGATGCCAGCTGCTCTGGACTGAATGGTTTGTAGCTCCCAAGTGCAGGATAGCTTTGAGGTATAGATGAGCGGGAAGAAATTCTAGTGCTGATCAGGCTTTCAGGTGGCATTATGTGAATTGGTGATAACTGACCACCATGGTTGCTCACTTCAGGTTAACACCTTTGTTCCAAAATGTCACCTCTTGAATGTCACCTCTCTGAAGTAGAGAGGTTTCATGGAGATGTTTCTGTAGATGGCCTCTAACCTCAGCAGGTTTATTCATGATCAGTTTAAGATGCTGCTTTGCAGAGGTGTTAGAGTATTTGAATAGCGTCCGTTTGTATCATCTGTCCATTCAGACTGACAGAATGCTGTGCAGTTCTTATTTACTTGCTCTGGTTTTGCCTCTTATTAAAAATATTTTTTTCAGTAAAACAAACTTAAACAGAAGTTGTTTATGTCTTCTAAAATGCCCTCCATATATAAAATCCTAAGATACTTTTTTTTAATAAGTCCACTATTCTATTTAGTCACTGCCATTTTGTGGACTTTTGGATGCTAGTTTTTAGCACTTAGAAGTCATTTTTTCTAGGTGGAATGGTGTTTTCAATATGAATAGAAAAAGTTGCCAGTAAATGTACTGTATGAAAATGTTTATTTCCTTCCAGAATACTTGAATGAGGGCAAAATTGTAATCCATTTATTATGGATCATTTGAGTAAATTCCTTGCAGGAGTGGAAACATGTTGAAAAAAGACTTTAAATTTTGGAATATACTTGCCATATTAAAAAGTTTTCTAAATGAGTCTAGTTGGTTACTCAAATATTCTGCAGTGGAATTTCCAAATTACCACTTTTATGTTACCAGTCAGTGAACAGGAATTTAGTGTTTAATGCTTGGAAATGGAAGTGTAAGTCATGGATTTTTCCAAGGAAGGAATATGCACACTGTAGGTATTTATTTTTCAGATGGTTGGCTGGAAAACTCTCACACATTGAATCTGTAAATAGCCCCTCTGTGATAGAGCACAGCTCTTTATATTCTATTTGAACATGTGTAGGCTACATAATGCAAGCATGACAACAGTTCATATATTTTAAGCTCCTATTAAAAAAAAATCTTGTAAGAGTCTATTCAGTCAAAAACCAGCTACTTTCCTTCTTGGCAGTGCTTTTGGAATCTGTGTTTAAAAAAAAAATCATCAGTGGGTTATTTGAATCTTTTTTAATCCCTCAGTGGAGTAATTGTGGAGTGGATAGCTTCTGTGTGCAGAGAAATGACTGAATTCAGCACTTGGCTTCATAGAAACCTTGCTGACGTCCATAGCTGATGCACACTTTTGTGGTCAAAACTCTGGATCCCTTGGTATTATGGCTTTCTGCTGAAAGGACATATAGCTTCAGGGTACAGTCTGTAGTTTCAGACTTCAAATAAATGTTTGTAATTGCATTAAGAACTAATTTGAGTAGGATTTCTTCTTTATTCTCTTTTTGAAACAATAGCAATAGATGCAGGTAATCTTCTGGAAATTTTTTTTTTCTTCTGTCATGTGAAAAGCTGTTGACTTAAGATCAAGAAAATTAGTAAGTTAATTGGCATTCATTGGAGCAAGCCTCGGTTGCAATTCACATGTCTTTAATAGGTGAAATTTTTAAGTGAAGGGAGAAGAAATAAGGTTAGAACTTTAAAGAATTATTGATTAAATGGTGAACAAAATTGTCTCACAGGTTTTGGAGCTCCCACGAGGAAAGACTGATTGACTGTTTCAAACCATTCTCCAGAATTTTTTTATTCAAAAGAAAGTGCTCCAAAGTTGCTGTAAAGTAATCGGAGTGTAAGGCAAGCCAGTATGCTACTTCAGCAAATGTCATCAAAGAGTAATAATAGCTCTTGAAGATTCCAATCAGCTGTACTCCGGCTGTGAGGGGGAGTAGTCCACAGAATGACACCTGTGTATTATCTTTGGGTGTAAGACTATACCCAAATTCTCAAAAGTCTACCAGAGTAATGTTGAGAAACAGCTTCTGGGAGGAGGGACCACCAAGACCACTGGCTTGAATAAAGGTAGCACCTTGCTGTTATGTTGGGGGAGTAAGTAAAGTATTTATTGCAGTGATGGCCCAAGCTGCCTTTTTTTACTTTCATTAGCCTTGGGGAGTGTGCATCTGTTCTGGAGAAACTCCAGATTGCAGAATTTCAAGATCTTCCAATAGGAAAATACAGGTGGAACTGAGGAGTGAATCCTGCTGTGTCCTTCCCTACTTATTACTGTTTTGTTTAACTAGCTGTGGTGAACTGATTTGATTTCCCAAATGTGATCATGGAAGATTAACTGCAGCTCAAAAGCTCTGGTTCTCTTTGAGTACAGTCAGATAGGAATGACTGGGTTTCCACCATCAGATGTCACTTACTTGTTCTGAAATTTTTGCTTAACATGTTATAGATGTGTCATATTGCAATGCACTCTGCGGAATCAAGGAGTAGAGGTAATGGTAGAAGTCATACCAAAACACAGGTTGGTGGCATGCTCCTAGCAGCCTCCAAAATCATCAGTAGAAATGACAGCTGGCTTCAGAGTTTTCTTGCATGAAAGAACTTTGGAACTCGTTGTCTAACCAGTTGATCCAAAATACCCATCAGAGATCCTTGGTCGTAGGTCTGGAAACCACTAAAATACTATCTGACTGTTTCAGAACAGATTTTCAAACAAAACCTTGGTTGCTCAAAGAAAAAGGTAGTTAGGCTTCTTGAATTGGTTTATCTGAACCTTTAACATGCAAAGATTCGTGCTTTATAATGGTAACCCTTGGTTTAGGTGTTGAGTAGGGAATAAAGATAAGCTGACACAGATTCATTCTTTTTGCTTTTTCTCCTCTGTACTGACCTTTTATCATTATCTCCTTCATTATCTAGAATGTACAAAGTGAGATAAAAATATCTTGACTTTTTTTGGTCTTTTCAGAAAAGTTTCAGTGGATATGGAAGCATATTGAACCAAAAATGCCACTTGCCTTTTAGCCCTGCTGTGGTGATCAGTGTGTGTTTCATAAAGCCAGAGTGCCAGACAAATATTTTTTTTCCTCAAGCAATATTTAAAAGACTAGGATGCTGACATCAAGCTTTTACTCTAACAAACATGTTATAAAACATGTGTGTATATATATTTAGAAGACATAGTCTTTAATATATGAATCTGGATCATAACCCTGCCCAATCATGTCAAAATTTAGTTCTTAAAAACTAAACCTGTTTTGTAAAATGTATTGTCTTCATCACTGTACTTATAGATGTATATATCAAAACAGATCACAGCTTACTGGCTTAGGTTTTTTAAATCATAAACCAAATTTAGGTTCAGTGTTCTGTTAGTGCTTTTCATTTGTTGTGGATGCTGCATCTAGCTCCAGGGTGGAAAGCAGGAATTTTGAAAGTGTGTGCTTGCTACTGGAACACCTGGATATTGGGGAGCTTTGACCACACTGGCTTCAATTTGATAGGGTTTGAATAAAATACTCTCAGTTGTGGGACTGGATTGTGACACACTGCTGGATCACTTACTGGGGTGTTCTTCCCTCTTACCACGAGAGAGATTTGGGGAACTTGGTTTCTGTGTCTTTTGCTCTACATCTGTTCTTGTAAGCTGTCACGACGTGATTGTCTTTATGCAAGAAATTCCATTCCTCACCACTTCTTGTTTCAGCTGCTGAAGATGGTTCTACTTATGCCACTGTCAACGTTTAAATATATCTAGGTTAACACTAAAGGCCCATTTCTCTGAAATTTGGTCCCTGTTCAGTCTTAAAACATGGTATCTTTTAGATACCAGTGTACAAGCCCAGCACCAACATTTCCTCAATGCCCATTAGCTCACCCTAAAGCATGGGCGATGTGCAGAGGCAGCATCAGAGTGCAGTGCTCCAGCTGTGGTAAGTGTCAGAATATGTATGACGTGCTTAAAGAATGCATGAATCCAAATCAAAGTATGTGCCCTATCCCCTGGACCTCTCCCTCTGCTGAATCTAACTTATAAATAACTTTACAGCTGTTCCCTCTTTACAAAACAAAGTGTTCATCTTCAGAAGGTGCCCCCTTGCTCAAGAAATAATTATCCGAAGGGCCGTTTTTGTTTTAGTAGCTGATGTGTGTATCATGTCTTTTCTTTCTTTCTTAAATTATTTCATCTTGCAAGTCCAGCTATCTGTTAATTACTGTCTAGATTATTTTTTTTCCCATGCTGGTATTCAAATAAATAACCTTGAAAAGGTCAGATGGCTGATGATTTTTCCTAGTTACAGTGGTAGGAAGAATACCTCATGCTTCCTTTATTTCATAGTTACACAGTGCTTATGAGATACTAGTTTCTATCTTGGGGGGTGCAGGAACTTTTTTTTTTAACAAAGAACTTCCTTCAATTCTGCTGTAAATAGTTTACAGATGCTTTTTCTATAGTATGCAAAAATGGCCTATTAACACATTTTGGTTTAAAAGCCCTTGTTCTTTTTTAGTTCATAATAAATATAGATGATCTTTGGAGAATTTTCCTGTCTTTCCACTTTTTTAATCTCCACTCTGAGGAAAGGATTTATATAGATACCTATATTTATAGAAGTCTTCAACAAGTTTAAGTTAGAAGAGTTGTTTAAGGATTTCCTGCCCTTCCCTTTCCATAGTTAGCCTTTTCTAGTGTGGCATGTGCACTGCTTCTGTGATGAGTTACAGACTGTACTATTGTCCCCGCCACCTTTTCTTTCCCCTTTCTGCCTTAAATAGAAATAAATAATCAACACTGCAACTGCATCTGGCCATGGGAATGATCTTGTTTGTATTTGTCTTGGTTAAAGATTATCATCTTGATCTTTGGCTTTTTATTTTCTGGGGTTTTTGGTTTTTTTTTTCCCCTTGCAGTTCTGCCCCGTGCCCGCCCCCCCCCCCCCCCCCCCCCATGTAATGGATTGAACTAATACTGCTGGACAGTCTTTTTCAGGTATTTTCATATACTTTTAAGAAGCATCTTGTTGAAGTTTCTTTTGATTACTTGAAATCAAATTCTCTCTCTGTGGTGGGCGTGAGGGAAACATTTATGATTGACCTTGCAAGAATTTTATCCTTCCCTTTTTCAGTCCCCTACCCAATTACTGCAAAAAGACTTGGTGTTTCATTATATGCTCTCTCTCCTGTAAATACATTACCTGTAGATAATTTTGTAATTAAAGTGAATCAGTTAATGAATTTAAACAGAAATAAATACAGGAGAAATAGGTAGAGTTTTTTGAAAAACTTGTTTTGATTGGCATTTATCCTTTTATAATTTTAGGTATATAAAGGTATTTGAGTCTTGCGTCTTAAGCATGTATACCATCTTAGTAAAGGTGCAAAATCTTCATAGCTTTTCTGCTTGCTTTTACATGTTTTGCGTAAAATCTTAGAAGATGGTCACTCCTGCTCAGTTTTCTGTTTGGAAGAGGATAAGGTTTTCCTGGAACAGCTAAAAGTCTAAACGAGAGGTGGCACTGCACCCCAGATACATGGCCTTTAATTTTTATGGTCAACTGTGTCTAGCTGTGTCTATCCACCATAAGTATCTATGCTAACATACAAAGTATGCTAGTGATAATTGTGCTCAACTAGTGCTCTGATAAATATTGCTGACAAATATTCAAGTTTTATTTCTGAAAAATTGCTTTTTAGATATGAAAATATTGTCCAATAGTTCAGAGTTTTATAGCCATTGAATACTTTTTTCAAATGGCGCTTCTATACAGTAGTGACATAACTTGATGTAGTACAGACAGGCTTTTCTTTTGTGTACCCTATTATATGGAATCAGATGCTTAAATTTTGTTAAAACGGCACAAATTTTTGTCTCTATTTTTATGACTGGAAATTCAGTGACAAATACTTGTAAGCGTATGAAATAGTGAGTGGTCATGTGTTTGCTATTCTACCTTATAAACAAAGTTAATGAGAGGAGCTGATGATGACAGTCTTAACTCCATGCTTCATGCCCCTTTTTCCATTTTGTCATTGTGTGGGTGTTACCTTAATACACTGCACATAGCTCTGTGTAATTCGGAAAACCAGTTTGTGTACTTGTATTGCTGTGCTCTGTGTGATTTCTTTACTGTAAATAAATTTGTAGCTACTATTTGTGCAGTTTATTCCGTAATACTAAAGATTCTTTTTCTGCTTGTTAAAAGTGTTTTGTTGCAGATTATTTCTCTACTGATATACTAACTCAGTGTATATACTTATTTCACTTGTAGTATCTTTCTGATGATCTGATGAATGGGTAGAATATAAAATCAAGGAGTACGCAACTTTGAAAAACTTAGTTTTTCATAACCACAAAGCAGAAGAAACTGACCATTAACATTTTCAGTTGTATGATAATTCTGACTCCCTTCTCCCTGTGTTTGTGGTCTGGGTTTGCCTGGCATGGAGAAATTTGTACGACTGAGTTAAGGGCTGTGTTACCACCTGACTGCATGAGTAGGTGTATAGCTGTTCCAGTATTCTGGATTAGACATCAAGGTTGCCAGTCTCCCAATGTTCAGGCTATTGTAAGATTTTGAGGAGAAAAGTATACTTAAGTATGATTGATCTGCCAGTTAATTTTACTTTAGAACAAATCCTGTCAGACTTGCAGAAAGAAATCATGTGCAGGTTTCTTTTCAGTCATCTTTGTTTTGGGGGGATTTTTTTTGGTGGGGTAGGGGGAAGGGGTGTTGATTCACTTTTGGCTAGTAAAATGATACTAAGAACTGTGCAGACATTTTAAGGCAAATGACTTAACTCATTGCCCTCAATCCTGGCTCTTTGGTTGAGCCAGCCGGCATTGATGTGACTTCTGTTGCTCATCAAGTAAGTTGCAAAACAAACACCACAAAACAAACCTCCACATAAAAAACCACTTCTTGAATCCCAAGGGCAGGGAAAAGAGGGTTTGCCAGTGATGGAGAATGTTAGTTTCCTGATGGCAGTGTTACTTTGCAGAGCACCCTTAAAGGCAGTAGAGAAAAACACACCATCAAGGACATGCTCATTAGCCCTTCATATGTTAATTTGCTTACTTTTTCAGTGGGTCTGAGTTCTGGGGATTTTTTGTTTATACCTGAATGTGTGATGAAGCCACGCTCTAGTTTAGTGTTAAGTTCTAGAAAGGAACATTTATTAGCTTTTCCCATTCTCTCCTTCAGCATGCCTGTCCCGTGCAGACGCATAGCACCCCTGCTCCTGTGCTGACAGAACAGTGCAGGTTAGAATGTCGTCTGAATTCAGGCGTGTGCTACTGCACGCAGAGCAGAGCTTACTGACCCTAGACATGCATGGATAGCTGTGGAAGCTGTTTATACTTTACTGCTGCCCCTCCCTCTCCTTTCCCAACCACTAGGAAAATAAAACCAGTAAGTATGATTATTCGTTCTAGATAACTTCATAGATGTTTATCCGTGTTGTAAGTAAGGGCTAAGGCAAGATAATTAACATGACAGGAATAGAAACTATATGTTGATAGCAAACGATCAGCAAGTATATATAGCGGGAGTACAGGGATTACATAAAGAGCACCCTCCCAGGGCAATTTTAAAAGTCTGCCAGGGATGAGAGGAAAAAAATGGACTATATTGTTCTGATTTATAGCTCGTAGGTGATCATTTTATTCGATTACAGAATTACCAACATGTTTATTTTCATGTTAATTTTCTTCCTCAGATTGTTAGCTTTGCTAATGTAGTTAACAGCAATGAACAGTCATTTTTTACTTGCCTTTTTTTCTACTTCTGTGGTCTCATTTCTTCCTCTTCTGTGCCTTACCTATTTTACTGCATGTGGATATTAAATTATAGAACTATTTATGGCATTCAATCATTTTGTGTTCCCACTATTCCATATACTCATTTAACTCCTTTCTCCTTTCACCCCTGAAAGTAATCAAAAACTGGTCTCTTAAATTCCTCTGCGTGGGAAGTGCTGCTAGTGGAGGATCTGTCAGGTGCTATTGATGTTAGGGAATACTTCAGGTCTTCATTGAGCATCTTGTCTGCATTTTTTAGAACTCAACTTTTAAAACTTGAGCCCCAGAATCTGTACCTTTCAAGGGGAAGATAAAACCTGAGAAAGCAGGGCTGACCATGTTGTCATACTATTCTTACCTGTTTGGTTTCCCTGATTCTTGTTGCCCAAAGTACAGCAGCATCCCACTGTACTCAAGAAGTTTGTGTTCTTTAGTATCAGACATTATTTGGTATTGGGATAAGAGCTTATATCTTTAAGCAGGTGACCTCCCTGCCCTTGTTCTTTTTCTCTAGGTCACTAGGGAGTCTCAAAAAGGAGACAGTGGCAAACTCTCTGAAGACAAGGAAGAAGAAAAACTGCACTCTGATAGCATCAGAATATCAAATCCAGAAGTTCTGATAGTCTTGCCCTGTTCTTGTTCCAGCCAGTTCATTAGCATGTGGTTAACAAATGTTACAGGACCTGAACACCACAGAACAAACATTGCAACACTGTCAGGATTTTGTAATGGTTGTTTTGTAGTTTTGACTCTTGGTTTCTACAATAGATTTCAGGGCTGTCAACATAATGCTGCTGCCTTAAATAAAACTTCGTTAAATGAAGCAGGGGTAGTGAAAGTTTTTTTTTTTTCTTTTGAGAAAGTAAGGCCTTCAGTTTGTTTTTTAGTAATTCAACGTAGTTTATTTAATCCACTAATTGAGACATTGTAGACTGCATTTTTGTTCTAATAGATCATAGCAGTAAGGATTTTGGACCACTTCAAAGTGATTTTTTTTTTTAGTTTATTTTTTTCCCCAGAATACTAGTTCTTGGTTTATTCTGTGTTCTGAATGGAGTGTTAGTATGCAACCGTCTTTTTTTGCCCAAATTGTTTCTTTAAGAATGACTGATGACACAACCTTACCAAAAAATAACGATGATAATGATAAAATGGAGCAGACTAGGACTGGTTTCTAAACAGGCAAAGTAAAAACCTGGTGTGTATGAGTAGAAGACTCCATGTTTATTTTAAATCTGGAGAACACTGTGTGAAAAAATTTTGTGAGGTGTTAAATGTTCTCAAAAATAGTTGGTTTGTTTACAGCTAACACAGTAATACAGCAGGCTATAGTCCTGGTTTAGATGACAAAGTTATATTTGAAAGATGGCTGTAGTAAGACTTGTAAAATCATTTTCCTCGGGCCTCAGTAATATGTAGGTGGCCTTGAGGATAGCGATCAGAGGTATTTTTAATGTCTTACTTTTCATGGGATCTGGGCATAAAAATGTAAGTCAAGTTACAAAGGGATGCAAGTGCCTAGGATTTACTTGTCCTACTTTAAGCTGTGAAGTCCAAAATAGGGCTTTTGAAGACTTGTACAATCACTGGACTGCTAGGAAGCTTTGACATGCTTAGCTATATAAAGGTCTGCAGCTAGGTTGACAAAGCCTTCGTTCTGTTGAGCAGCTCAGGGCCTACACAGGAGGCAGTCTGAGGCTCTACAAAAGAAATATTCTTCCCACCTGTCACCCACAGAGATGCTGCAGTCACCTCAGTAGCCTCAGAGTATGCCAGATGACTGACTCAGTAGCAGGTTAAAGGGGGGACCTTCTTTACTTTCTTATCAGTAGCTAAACATTCACCTAGGGTGTGGAAAGCCTGTTTTCCTTTTATGCTCAGGTGATTCATGGCCATTTTTTCCAGATGAGCATCCTCACCACTGGTCTGTGGAATCATGCTTGGTGCTTCTACTTCCAAAGTCTTTAAGACACTTGATGACCTAATTCTAGGGCAAGGGCAGGATTCAAGACATACTCAGCATGATTTTCTGTGTGAGTTCAGGTGGTTCACTGCTTGGCATGATGGCTGTTTATGAATCCTCTTCTTAAGTATCTGTGCTTCTGGCTACAGGTCATGAATTTGGGAACTCAGACCTGTTCTCCCTGTATGTGTGTCTGGTCCAGATGTTGGCAGCATTGAGTGGCTGGATAGCCACTGCATCCCATTGTCCTGGGAACTCCAGGAGAGGAAAGGAGCTACTTTTTCTTCCTTTCTGTCCTTCAGGCACCCAGTATGTTAGGAGGCTTGTTACCTATTACTTTCTTTTGGAGTTGAGTTTAATCTCACTGACAGCATCTACACCAGTTGTTGAGTTTTCCTTCAGAGCACCTTCTCTTTTCCTCAGCTGAGCTTATTTTTAAGCGAGGGCTTCTAAGGAGAGGTTCTAGGAAGTTGGTCTGAGTAGTCTTTCACGCTAAGGTAACTTTTATGCTAAGGTAGCTTTGCAATAGCAGAGAGTTTGACTACTAAATGGGGATTTTAGCCTGTGGCACAGTAAGCATCCTTAACTTTAAGCAAGTAAGTAGAGCCCATGGACACAGAGAAGGCTATTCATGTGAATGGTTATACATGATTAAATATTTATGAAATAAGGTTTTAAACTTATGACTGTCTCTTGTTTGCAAGTATTTCATAAAACTTGATGCTTCTGTCATAGCCCCATGTTACAGTAAAATGAACTAAATGCACTTACAATTTTGACTTCATTATAAAGTTTGATCTGAAGCTGCATAGGAGAGTTTCAAATAGCTTGTAAAAGCTTAATCTTAAACTTAGTGAATTACTTTAAATGTTAATGGTTTTTTTAAAAATGGTTCTTGATTAAAAAAAATAAACCAACCCACACAAAAGCAAAACCAAAAAAACCCAACCCCAAAACCCCACCCAAAAACTTCTGTCCTATGCTACTTTTTGGGACATGTTCTGAAACTGGGATACAAATAAACCAGAAAATATCATCAGTGTGGGTTTCATACCTTATCACTGCTATTGGTAGTTCAGGTTGTCTCGTAAAACCCTAACAGCAGATTTGTGATGAAGCTCCTGTTAAAGCAAACCAACCAACCAACTCCAAAACCCCACAACCCCTAACCATCCCAAAACAAAAAACCTCAACAGTTTGAGGCTTGGAATGAGTTTTTAATAAAGTGAGAATGGTAATTAGTCCATATAGTTGCTTTGAAGAAAGCTTCAAAACGAATTCTTACTGTAATGGGGGGAAAATGTATTTTCCCAAATCAATTCCTCCTAATCTCTAAGTTTCAGTCCGTGTATTTTTTCCACAAGACTACCAAAAGCTATTGACCTGAGGGATTTGTTTTCCATTCCGAAGTCTTGAAATTTTCCTCCTGGCTAATTACAGCCTATTACTCTAGACTTTGGTCCTTTAGCAGTAACATTTTCCATCTTAAGATGGGTTGTCCCATTCCAGTGAAGAGTATGTTGTCTGAGTGCTGAATGGAATTACTACCAGTGGAAACTATGCTGCAAGAGGCTTGATAAAGCAGCTGCTGTGCAAACCTCAGCTGTTTTTTCCATCCTCCTGAGCACTGGTAATTAGCATAGGGAAGCTGACTAATGTGCTGACGTCACCTCTTTCCAGTCGCAGCTTACATTTTGTTCTTGACTGCCTCAAAGCATGCAGGACTTTGTTCAGGAATTCGCTGTCACATACAGGATGCTCTGAAACCTTTTTTTTTTTTTTTTTTGAGGGGCTGGACTTGCTTCCCTTATAAATGCTGCCTGCAGGACCAACGGCTTGCTTAAAAGTCCTTGGTTTCTGCGGAACAGCAAGTACCGCTTTGGCGAAGCACAAAATGCATTTTAGAAATTTTAACTACAGTTTTAGTTCTCTGATTGCCTGTGTGGCAGATAGCGATGTCTTCAATCAAGCAGAAACAAGGGTATGCTTTATCTTTTGTGTATTATTTCTGTGAACTACTGGAATACTAAAGTATGTAGGTGGTGTTTCAAATTGTTTAAAATACGGATGCCTTGATAGCTTTTTGACTTGTAAGAAAATTTCAGTTTGATGTAAGGGTCTTGGGTCTTATAAGTCTGCAGTAGTATGCTTTGATGTGAATGACACTAACTCTGGAAATTATTAGATCTTAAGCTATGTGGTTTTGAAAATTATCAAAAGTTTACCTCCAGATTTACTTGACTGTCTCTATAGTGTATTCTTCACTTGCATATGAGTTTTCAGCAAATGTTTACATTATAGTTTTGGTAGTAATATTCACGTAATTTATAGTACACTTAATACTCTTCATGGGATTTTTTTGGCTGGCACTGTAGTTAAGAGCATAACGTTAACAGTATAAGAAGTCCTCTCAGATTTATATTTAACTGATTAGAATTAATATAATGTAAGTAATCCAGCCCTGATACAGTGAATTGTTGACTGCTAAGATACCTTAAGGACAAAAATAACATTTTATTTAGTGTCATATTGCTAGCATGACATTTATGACCTCTATAATTACACACATTTTAAAAAACTATATATATTGAACAAATCTTGCAGGTAGTCTCTGAGTTTAAATGTTGAATGTGAACTTTGAAATGCAATTTAGCGTGGGTTTAGCTTACTTTACATGGTTGCATTCAGCTTTCTCTGGAGTACAGGAGGCTAACAAATAGAGGCATTGTGTGCCTGTATTTGACCAGGTCCTGGTCTTGTTTCAGAGCTCATTTTGAAGAAGCTTAAGTGTGGCTCAGCAAGAAGCAGGACAGCTCTGATATTTTCAAATATCTGTGAAATACAGTGGTTCTGTATACAGCTGTGGCGAGTTTGTGAAGCAGAGCTTTTCAGTAAGGAAGATGAAATTTTGAAGTAATTGCTGCCTCCTTATGTAATCTTTGTTGCTTTTTTTCCTACTAATTCAAAATGTAACAGTAAAAAAAAAAATGAGGCAGTGTGATTTTTGCATACTTGTTTTTTGGCTTTGTACTGAAATTCGAGTAAGCTTTTATGAAGGGAAAATATCTGAAATCTGAATGCTTGATCTATTACCATCACTGGAATAAGGCTTGTGACTGGTTACTGTATTCCCAATGTGAGCCTGAAATGCTTTGCAAGAGCATGGCAGCTTCAGAGCCTCCTGCTTCTTTCTCCTCCTTTGGTCTGGCATCCTGAAGTAAGAGTGGAAGCACTCTTCATATAAATGATATGAAAAATAGCCAAGTCAGGTTTGCATAGATGCCCTAGGAGCACAAACGCAAAGTGCAAAATGGAGATAGCCAGCTGTTGGTAAAGGTGCTTCAGTCTTTTCACGCAGACAGGACAGCAAAGTAACTCAGCTGCAGATCTATGAAGGTATGAGGTTTTGGTCCAGTTCCTACTCTTACCACAGTCAAAACAGAAAGTGTGTCAAAGGCCCTTCAGGAGCTGTATGGTTAGTACTTAAGATTTTTTTAGGAAAGATAGTGGCAGCCTTTTTAGAATTCGGTTCCAGAAATAGAAAAGGCTATTAAACTAGAGTTCAGTAATAATATGTTCATTTTCCTAAATGAAAGTAGCAGCTATTAAAACAGGAGATGTTCCTGAACTTTATTATGCATGCTGAGTCACCAAAGAAAACTACATTTACCTTGCAAATATGCTTTTTTCATTTTCCTCTATTGAAACTGTTGTGTCGGCTTCCTTGAAAATTGCACACTTTAGACAAAGGCATGCTTGGCAGACTTTTTTCAAGGCCTTCGGATATTAATTTTGTAAGACAAGCATTTCTTTTCAATATCTTACCAATACTACTATTTCTGTTATGTCATTAAATCAGAGTGTCATGTCCAACACTTATTAATGACAATAATCTATTTTTTAATAAGGAAGAAAAAAGCTGCTATAGAGAAGACAAATGATAGGTTAGAAAAATTCGTGATAAAAAGAGAGAAGAAGAAAACTAAATCTAAGCTGTTAGAAATACATCAATATTTGAGAGTGGTAGTATGCCCCTACTAGTAACTGCAATTTATTTCTGTATTTAGAGAAAATGTAGTGTTGCATATTCACTTTCTTCTCTGGTCCTTTCTTTTCAGGCCAAATTTGAATCGCTGTTTAGAACATACGACAGAGATATCACCTTTCAGTATTTTAAGAGCTTCAAAAGAGTACGAATAAATTTCAGTAACCCTTTATCTGCAGCAGATGCTAGAATCCAATTGCACAAGACAGAGTTCCTTGGAAAGGAAATAAAACTGTATTTTGCTCAGGTAAGTCTTTTTGTGATTATCTTTACAAGGTACTAGAGCATAACTTACTCGTGATAAGCTTCCACAGGTCTTCAGTCATGCTAATGAACACTTAATTTTTTCAGTTTGATTAGGGAATCACAGATTGTTCCAAAGCTACAAGTACTTGGAGGCTGTTGTATGTCTTGCATTTATGTCTCCCTCTGTATTGTTTTGATAACCTTGGGGAAAGGGAGTAGATGATAGTAATTGGTACAGTCAAAGATAGCTTAACGGGGAGGGGGAAGCCAAGTGTGTGCTGCTAACAGTACACGCGCACACACATGCGTGCTCAAGTAGTATCTGAGGGAATCCAAAGTGTAGAGCTGCATGTTCAGGACTCCACCTGTTGATCCTGCTCTCACTACTGCAAATCGTTTGTTTAGCACACGTTTGTACTTGGAGATCGCCATCAGTGCAGCTCTATAGCTGGCTAGCATCTGCTGCTAAAGATGTGAAACTCTCAGGTTCTGGTAATCTGGGTGCTTTTTAGTAGCTGCTGTGTATTTTCCTCCGTAAATTTAATGGGAAAATTAATCTATGTGTGTCTGTTTCAGATGTCCCTAGGGACAGTCCTGAAGGAGCCAGTTTATTTATATACCTTCTAGAATTCTCACCACTCTCACTTGTGGTAATGAGTTTCAACACCATTTGTCATTAGGCCTTAAAGCCCATATCCAGCTTCCTCCTACTTCGGTATTTTAAGGACAGATACTTTCTGGTGAAATTTTTTGTAAAACTCCATAATGAGAAGATGCGGATGTGCATACTTCATTGCATGTTTCATCAGAGTTAATGAATGTGGTGGCTTGTCTGTATTTTGTATACTGGATCTTTCATATAGCTCTCTTCAGTAATGTAGTTACATGCTGCCACCTTGAGTGCCTGTTACAGCATAACATCTATCCAGACCTTAAAATTCCTCATGAATGATGGATTCATTGATAACAGTGAAACAGCTTTGGCTTTTATGCTTTTTTCAGACTTTGCACATTGGAAGCTCACATTTGGCACCACCAAATCCAGACAAACAGTTTTTGATTTCACCTCCTGCCTCTCCACCTGTTGATTGGAAGCAAGTAGAAGATGCTACTCCAGTTATTAACTATGACCTTTTATACGCTATCTCCAAGTTAGGACCAGGTAAGGAGGAGTAGAAACACTAGAATTTTGGTTCAATAAAACACCCTTTAAACTTTCTGAATTTCTAGAACTTTTCAAATGAATTACTATCTACCAATTAAATTTGTAATATCAGAAAAAGTATTAGTAAACAGTAGTTTCTTACATACATAGTAATTCCACAGGATCACTTGTAGGGCCCAGACCTCCACAATGTGATCTGTTTTGTGATTTGTAGAGAGCACGAATTCTGCTTCAATAATATGTTAGCTTGTTCATCAGAATTTTCAAGAAGCATTTCCTAAAAATGAATAGGCAATTGTGTAGTTACGTACCTTTTGAAGGGATGGAGAAGTCCAGTTTCAGACTAAGACAATGAACCAGTTAACAGCTGTGTAGCTCTGTGCTAGAATTACCTCTGCATCTGAGATAGTACTGTCTGTAGGAGGGAAACAATCACTATCAACCTAATTTTCCTTTGGAGTTAAGAGGGAGAAGTTTCTGCCAATCCTTGCTCCTTCCAATTTTCATCTGCTGCAATGGAGAGAAGAAATGGCCACATTTAGTCGCAGTATCAAAGAGAATAAAAACTGCAGTTTGAATCATTTTACTGTAGTATTTTTATATACCTGCTTACCTACAGACTTAGAAAACATGTCTTACTATGTCAGTAGTAAGGGGTGGAGAAGAGGGTAGGGCAGAACTTCTAGCTCCTCATGCATCAGCTTTCTCTGTAGTAGTTTATGGTTGACTGTATGCTGGTGATATCTAAAGATTCCAGTGAAAATAACATGGATCTCACAAACCACTAGGGAATTCTTCTTACCTGTGAAATTCAGCCCTTTGCAGTTTGTGGAGGGACAAAAATCTATGGTTCTGCTGGCATAAAAATTGGGGTAGATTATTGCCAGTTTTTAATAAATACTGTCTTTTAAATGGTGTGTGAATTATAATGGCAAGAACAATTTATAGGAAAGATATTGCAGTTAGAAGTGGAGGTATAAAATGCTGCCACAAATCTTTTGTTTATCCAGAAATATGTAAACTAAGCAGATGAGCTGCATGTCGGTCTTTAAAACATCCATCAAGAATACTGCTGACATACTAAATGTTTTTATCAAAGATTTTATTTTCCTGAAATCAGTTTTTGAAACAGAAGTCCCATAAGACTCTGCTTGTCAGAATAAAAGTCGTTTTTGATGAAACATGTGGAATGAATAAATAAATAACGTTACAGCTTACTGATTTTATGAAAGATCAGAGCTTGTGCCATGGGTGCTGCTTTCTTTACTACAAGCTTTCCTTTTAAGTTTTAGCAATACCAGAAAGAAACCTGTAGGCCTTAAAAGAAATACTTAAGGGCCTACTAAGCAGTAAAAGTTGGTCCTTTTTACCCTGAAAGTTCTGTTATTGAGATGCCCTGCAGTAAGCTCATTGGCAGATCTGTGATCCCTTTTCCCATGAGATTTTTTTTCATATATGTTGTGAATATTGAGCCCTACAAAGCTCTGCCTCTTGACTGTGATGTTCATTGGAACATAGAGTTAATTAATGACTTGGTACCAAGGAGCAAGCAAGAGTTACTCTAGCACAATGACTTGTGTGTTTCTGAAAAACTGGAGGCAAGAGCCTTTTCCTCTGTGGAACTGCTCTTTGTGCCAGTTCCCCTTCCTAAAGTTCTTGGGGAAACAGAGCAGAGACCACTTCAGAGCCTTGGCACACTAGGGTGTGCTGCTTACCACAGGTGTTAGCTCTTTTGAACAGCTGATGTGGTTTCAATGGAGACTGTTCTCTCCACTGAGAGGTAATGAGTATAAAGTAACAAGAAAAAGAATAAAGGGGAGCTGATTAGGGAAGTGGTGAAAAGAAATATTTTGCTCTTTCTCTGATCTAATGTAAGATTGAAAATTTTAAACACCTGGTTAGATTTAAAAGCATTTCTTTATATTATGGAAAAAAACAGGTTTCAGATCAGTGGTCAACAAAATTTGTATCATAGCACTTCTACACACTGGCTGTATTATATCCGAGTGTTTCACGTTATATACGCATGAAGCCTGCTGTCTAGTTCTGGTGTTCCACAGAATGCCACAACAGTGTTGGAGCACCTCTGTGTGAGGTGGGAGGAACTGCATCCAGCTTTTTAAACACTGAGAGCTTTTGCGGGGAAGGAAGATCCTGTGGGTTTGCGGTACAGTGGATAGATGATCTTGTACACTTTAAAATGACAAATACCCACCAAGAAGACTTATGGCTGCTCATGTAAAATGCTTTCTTGAATGCTTAGGGTAATTCACGTAAACTTGCTTTTAAGAGAGCGGCTGAGCTATGTTGCTTTGAAAACAGAACCTAAATACTTCTGGATGGTAAATGTGACTGTTGGCAATGCACCTGCCTGCACCATCTAACGCATTGTGGCATCAGGCTTTCATCAGTGTATTACTTACACATTTTTATGTATTCCTTTATTTTTAGTAATTTCTTTCATACTTTTCTACAGAATGGATCCCCTTTAACCAGTTTGCTAATATTTTAACTTTCAGGAGAAAAGTATGAGCTACATGCTGCAACTGACACTACTCCTAGTGTTGTCGTCCACGTATGTGAGAGTGACCAGGAAAATGATGTGGAAGAAGAAACAAAGAAACCCAAACCAAAAATTATTCAGACAAGGAGGCCAGATTATACTCCTACCCATTTAAGTTGAACTGCTGTTGTTTTTCCAAGGGTTACAAGTAAACATACGCAAGGGAAACATTTACTGTGGAAATAGCAGGTCACAGGTCTGGTGTCAACAGCAGCAGTTACACTAGGAGAAATTCCAATATAAGTTTGCTCAGAAAAAATGTACGAAGTTTCATCCTTATTTTTGATGCTGCAGGTTGATGGATGTCATGAGTGTATTCCCAGATCACTGGGGACAAAAGATAGGCAGAAGAAAACGTTTTGAGACTTAACAGGACAAACTAGGTTTATTTTTTTGGGGGGTACTGTAGGCTGTTCCATTATAAAGCAACTGGGGGAAGCTTTCTTTGTTCTGACTCACATAAATCCTCAAACTAATAGACTAGTCATTGTGTGGAATACATAGTGATAACAGAGGTGGTTTTAAAAGATTAAAGTATGAGAATTGTAAACCTTTTTCTTACAATAGATTTTGTGCATGTGGATTCTTGGTCTTCTAAAGTAACTTTGCATTATTTTCTATAGTTTCTCACATTTTCTGGAAATCCGGGAAATTGTTTAAAGTATTTATTATCTCAGCATCCCAGACTTACTAATAGATGTGTATATACATATATATTTATATTTGTTTTTATTGGCGCTCATTTTCCAGCAGGCATACAATTTCTTCGGCACCTTATTTTGGTGCTATGTAACTTGTGCTTTTAAAATTTTAACCTTTTAAATGCCTATATAGGGTTTTATCTGGCAAAGTAATGGAAAAATGTGCAATAGGAAAGTTGTTTAAATAAGTTGATTTTACATTATTTAAGTTGAAATAATTTATATCGTCAATAACATTTGTTTGATAGCTTTGACTTTCTCATTTGGAAAAAAAGTACTCTTAAACGTATAAATAAAGCTAATGTTGCATATTCACAGCAATGTAATTTTTCAGTGAAAAAAATGGTAATGGAGAGACATGAACTCTACTCAGTATGTGAATCTGCATTGTTGTGAGCAAAGGTTTAACAGTAATTGAAAAATTGCACAGAGTGTGTAGAACAGCAAAGAGAGATGGAGTGCCTTTTCCTCATTCATTCCTGATGTGAACTGTTCTACAAGCTGCACACTTGTATCTTTTTCTACTGGCTTTGTATGTTCATAAGTATAAACTTTCTCAGCTTTGCTTCCAAAATAAGCTGGTATTTAGAAATGCTTAACGCCAAGTAATGATGCGTACTTAAGTAATGGGTGTATGTGGGAGAAGCTTTAGGGTTTTTTATATGTTAGTGTTTAAAGACAGTAGCTCATGACAGAAAAGTTTAGAGGAAGAAAGATGACAGAAGTGTATTTTATTACTTGTTTTTTAAAATGGAGATCCTCACTTTGAAATAGGTTTCAGTATTTTTTTTAAAAGATAGTAACTGATATCTGTGGGAAAATTATCACTTAGTTTTAGAAGTGGGATGTTTGAAGCTTCTCAATATGTTTTTAGAAATCAAAGCATGGTTCTCTGGTTTGCTTTTGCCACAGTTGGTCTGAGAATGAGTTTTGTAGCTGGAGTTCATATACAGAAATCCATTCTGTGCCATTTGAAGCAAACATTGACTTAAATGCCCAGGTTCACACCTTGTTTTTTAAATAAATGATAGATATATAGTTTAAAAAAAAAAAAAGATGTATAATGAAGCCATTCCAAGCTGTGGTACAGTGTAAACGCGGTGTTATTGAAGGCCTGTCATTATACTAGGCAAAATAAAAATTGCTATCCTGTGACCACAGAGAGCAGGAATATATTGAACTTCAGTAATATTTGCAGTTACAGTCTTGTTCTGATTGGTATGCCCTGTAAACTGAAACAAACACGGGTACTTGGTGTCTGTCTTGAACCTAACTCAAGTGGCACTCTCTCCATCTTAATAGTGTTAAGGAGAGCTAATGCCATGTATAGCTGGAGCCCTGTTTTATTGACATGGGGGTGCATAAGGTTATTCTGTGTTACTTAGGTGTAATAATCAGCTGGATACATGTACTGCTTATTAACACACAAATAAGTAAAATGGAGAGAAACTTTGTAGATTTGCCACAACTGCCTTTAAGCCTTTCCAAGATTTTTTCCATGTTTCTCAAATTACTGCTGGACTTGGTGTTTCACTTCATTCAATTTAAAATTGTTGGAATAATTCCTGTTCTGTCCTTTTTCCATCTCTTCATGATTACCAATCAAAGCATTAGTTTTGCATTAGAAACCCAGATAGTTGCTGTTCTGTTTCCTAGCAATCCTAAGCAAGCAGTGCTACCTTTCAATTAAGAAGAACAGAATGTTAAATACTAATATGGTTTTCATCATTTTAGTACACTGATGTCTGCCTAATCAGGTTGGGTGGTAGAAACCGTGGAAGTCTTGGGATGGTTACAGTGTGTGTCCCCTTCTGATGGTAATTGTAAGCAAAGGTTGTGAGACAGTAACTTGCCAGAGTTTCTGGTTGTATATCCTGGCTTGTGCCACCTTCTGTCATCATTACTACAGTGTGCTGCTTGCTTTTTCTGTTGTTTTTTGTTTGTTTGTTTTTTATGTTTAAATGAATGCTTAGTTGGTATTTTATACAGTTGTATAGTATGGGGCATATTTAAATTAAAATATTTTGTTTTCTTCTTGTAAATGTCGTGGTATTTATGCATGCAACTAGTTGAAGATTTTGCGCCAAAATCTGAACTTTAAGCTTCCAAACACTTCTGATTTGAAAAAGGTAAGAATATTGTCCCAGGTCACATCCTTACCATCCAAATGATCTATTCAGAGAAAAGCTTTCCAGCCTTCCGCTTAAGAGACTTGCATGATCTCAATCAGAGTATGAGAATCTACTAATGAATAAAATACAGTCCAGAGTATTCCAGTTAAAAACAGATTCTTCTGTGCCTGAAGTTGACATGCTTCCTAATAAAGGTATTAACATCTTCCTATTCTGTAGTAATCCCTGTGCATTCATAATATCCTTACCAGTTTTCTTCTACAACATGAATAATTCTATTTTTAAAGCTCTTGGAATATGAAAATATATCAGCATTTAAATGGCTTTACGTTGTAACTCTAAATCTTTGTGTTGCAAAACATGTTATGCAAAAATGCATTGAAGGTTTCACTCTCAATATGGATAGAAATCCTTTTACAGAAGAAAGGAGTTATTGATATTAATGCTCATCATTCTTCTCTACTTATGACTGGGAAGTACTGATGTTTGTAAGGAATTGTTTTATACACAGAAGTGGTTTCAGATAGCAAAGTGCTGCTGCTTATCAATAGCAGGCCCATCCAGGGGAATTCCTGTGTAGAGAACAGAAATAACTTGGTCCTTTCTAACAAAAGATAGAAGGTGAAATAGCAATTCCAACTGAGCCATCCTGCTTTACATAGAAGACCTCATTTATTTTTCTTTTTGGAAGTATAGCTAATGTTTTATTATTTGCCCTCAGCATAAGGATAGCATGTACAATCTCCATAAATCTGTAAGTGATCACTACCATTTGTCATTTTGCAAGACTTGTTGCCAGCTTAGTGATATACATATTCCTATTGTTGGATTATGAATTTGTGCATGCATTACTACATTAAGGACCTTAGTAGTTACCAAGGTGAATTCAATAACATGCGAGACTAAAGTTTGTTTCTAATCAGGGTTTTTGTTTTTCAGAGCAGCAACAAGTGTAGTAACTTTGATATTTGAAATACTGGACAAGTGTGTTAGTTGTTCTTATGTAGTCCAGACTTGTCAAGGGTGGGGAAGGAATGAACTCCAGCAACTCTCTCTCATACCATTTTAACAGTTACAGCATGGATTTTGCCCTAGGCATGATCACCTGCCTAGTCAGGTTTTGCTATGTCACACTAGAAAGAATGTCTTGGGGAAGACAAGTTCTTTAACTTGAAATTGTGATTTGTATCTATAAAGCTTGCTTGCTTGTTCTGGTATGTCCCAAACCCTCTCCCAGTTCCAAACACGCAAAATGATAGCAAGGAAGAGACCTTTACTCTAGGCATAGACAGTTCAGAAATTCACTTATTAGGTCTTGGGTTCAGTTGTTGTGCTGCTTCTATCATCTTTGCTTTTATCCTGGCTTACCCAACACACTTCAGAAACATTTTGCAGAAAATTATACCTGCTTAATGCTTTTAATAATTTATATTTGGATGTCTGAAAAGAAGGAAACAAAACAACCAATAATAACAAAGACAAGACATCCTCCAAGGTACTGTACATTGCAGTGAATAAAGCAAGACCACAAAGGTGACTCAGCTGATGAGTAGGTGACAGGGTGGACCTGGCAGGACTGGATTTATTTTCTCTGACAAAATTTCCATTGATGAAGTAGTGACTATCACACTTGAGACTTTTTGTTACTTACCTAGTCTGTATTTGTGTATCGAAAATTATTAGCATCTCACATCTTGCTTTTTTTTGCCTTTTTTTTTTTTTTGAGTAACTGGCAATTGTTTTTCACTGTGGTACACTCCATCTGAAGTATGAAGGAAATAAAATGATGGGAGTTTAAGTATGAAAGGTTGAACAGGTGGAGGAAGAGACAGAGGCTCCAAGTGGCACTTTGTCACTTCTGGCAGGCATGTTGCCCGTTCTGTTTCTGCGTCTCAAACACCAGCTCAGGAAGCTCCAGTTCTTCCTAATGTTGCTTCCTGCTCTCACCCCTGCCCTTCTTCCACAAGGTGTTGTTCCATATTTCCAAAAGACTGAGAGTCTCTGAGGTTTACAAGCATTTCCTAGGTCTTCTTTCTGAAATCCCTTTTTCTCTTATCCAAGGATAGGCACAGCTCAGTGTCTGGGGCTTCAGAACTTTGCTACAGGCTTCACAAAGGTTTTGCAAAGGTCTTGTATGCTGGTAATACAGCATGGGAGGAGCACCAATGGGAAACTTTTCAGTAGTTTTCAGTCTGGTGCTGCTTTTGCTGCTAGATTTGGAGTCTTGTCAGTAATTACTTTCATATTTGGAGTGATTATTTATAGCTTGTACTTTGTAGTCTCAGTCCTTTTCATAGAGTGTGAATTTGTTGAGGTGGGGTTTTGGGGGGGTTGTATCTTTGTCCTATCTTGAAATCTTTCTTCTGCTTTATCTTTTTTTTTTTTTTTTTGTTCTTCTTCCTACATATTGGAGTTCATTGTCTACCATCTACCAAGCAGGTCCTTTATCTCCTTAACATTTAGCTTTATATGTGTGGACCTGCCTATACTTTGAGTGTGTGCATGTTTTCTTGCCATTGAAGTTGTGCCAGGAATTAATTTCTTTTGCAGTTTCATTACTACCACATCCCACTTGAATGAAACCTCTAAGTGCAACTAAACTTTTCCTATATTTACCTGATGCCCAAGGTGTCATGTCCTTTATTAATCCTAATGAAATTATACCTGATTTTCTGTTTGCTTTGTGTTGCATGTCTCCTGCTGTCATTCATACATGCTTATCCTTTATTTATTTTGCTGGTGCAGATTGTTGTACTGTGTTCCAGTGCTGTGCATCTGTAATTCTGGCCAAGCCATAATCAATTCCCTATCTCACAGGGCATGTTGTGATACCGTCAATACTTCTGTAGGCCTGGGAATAACTCACTCATGCATGCAATGCTGGCTGCTAGCTACCACTGTCCAAATCACTGGAAATTTTGATGGCGTCTGTCCTATACTACCACTTCCTGAGTCCGGTGAGGAGAAGCTTGTTCAAGGATAAACAAACATACAAAGAGCCCTAGAGTACTGGCAGGAGTTTGACTTGTATCTCTTTTTTTTTAATGTGTATCACCTATTAATTACTTTTCAACTTGTTATGCTGGTTAGTCAGGATAGACTCTTTATATCTCAGAGTACTTGTGTTTGATACTGAGGATTTCAGTGGGTAGCCAGTGTTTTGCTTACAACTCCATTGTTTCCAAATCCATTTTGTTCAGTTTCATACCTGGAGCCTCACTATTTGAGCTAAAGGTTTTACAAAATAGAGCTTATTGAGGTACTGCAGAAATCTGGAGGAAGAGGTAGAAAATATATCTGTCTTTGAGGCTCTTTGTGCCACTGAGCATATGTCTCTTGACTGTTTGAATATTTGGCGTTACTCCAATATCAAGCCGATAAAAGCGTTAAAGAGGAAAAGCTGAAGAGGTCATTTAAGTGTCATTCAGATAGACATTACCATTATTTGATTCGAATTTCCTTTGTGGGAATGTGTTGTGCTCTTTGGGGTGCCTAGGGACGCTGCTAGATTGAGGCATGTTCTGGAGCTCCCCTTCTTGCTCTCTGCCTCTGCATTTCAGTGAAAGTTTAGACTACCAGGTCTCTGCCAAAATTCTATCGTTACTTTCCTCTCTCCCTTACGTCATAAACTTATGTCCCCTGATTCTTAAGATCTTTTCAACTTTTTCTGTAATAGTTCTTCTAAAGCTTTAAAATGCATCTTTCAAAACCTGACAGACTTTTAAATAGATTTTGGTGAAGTCATCTTAGTGTTGTTTCCTTACAGTGTCTCTCTCTGGTCAGGAAAATTAAATAAAATAGTCTGACTTTCTCATGACTTTAAAAGAGTCAATGAATAGGAATGCCTTGGAAAATAAGGAAGTAATCTTGTATATTCTCTAAAAGAGATCCTGAATATTTTTTTCTTTCATTTCTAAGATGCAGTTGTCTAGGTTGCTTTTTTTAACCCTTTTCCCTCATTCCTCTCCTTTCCATTAACCAATTTGTGTGCTGTATGATTTGAATAATAACTTACACCCTAACTTCAATGCAGTTCTCAACAGAATTGTGCATCTACTTTTTTTTTTTTCTTTGGGGACGGAGGGTAGGGAAGACTTGCGCGAGTTGTTTAATTTTAGTGAATTGAAAGAGGTATGTGGAGGTGCCCATAGGTGGAGCTAAATATCAAGCAATGTCATTGCATGCTACTGAATAAAATTAAAACCTCAAAACTCAACCTCCAGCTAAGGCTCCCATTGCAATAGTGGATATGGAAAATAAATAATTTCACTATTAGATCACAAAAGTACAGTATTCCTTGTCTCTGATCCCTTTGAATATAGTCGATTTGAAACATATCTGTGGTGTATAGGAAATTTTGTAGTGAAATACTTTTTAAAGGTAATCATAAGCTATTTTAGCAGTAAGTTGCAATGTGGCACACTGTGCTCTACTTAAGTTCATTGATACCACCCATGAGAAAAAGTTCACCTATGCAAAGTGTTTGAATCAGCCTGCTAAGAAATCTTCATTTTCAGAGCAGGTTGACTACTGGAAGATAGCTAGCAGTTAGTTTTACATCTCAACTTGTTAGAAGGCTACAAGGATGCAGTACAGGTTTTGAAGACTTTTGGTTTTGTTCATGCAGTTTGTGCTTTATAACCTTCAAAAAGCACATCGAATGTATATCCAATATTTCACAGGAAGGTTGCTTACAATACTTGAGTAACTTTGTGCATCTCTGTCTGGGTATCTGTGTATGCAAGTAAGCATGCATACTGTAACACGGGGTAAATCCAAGTGATAAAGCATTTTCTATGTGGGCTGTTTATGCAGGGGTGTAGCAGTTCAGAGGAGAGGTTTTTACCTCACTGAAAAGCAGTCATCACTGCAATGCTCACATAACATTGTGAAAAGCAAGTTATAAAAGGCATGCATTGCAGGCTTGCAGTGATGGTTAATGCTTGTAATTTTGCAGTTGTCTTTGATATCATACTTTTTCAAACTAGTGTTACTCTAACTTTCATATTTAAGCACGCCAGCTCAAAGGAAGTGTAACCAGCAGTGAAGCTACCTGTTAAAAGTGGGGTATGATTTTATGCCAGAGGATATAAAGTATCTGGGATGTAGTTCTGTTTCTATTACGTTATCATTCACTCTACCAGATGCCCTGGCCTAGCTTTGTGCCATGTAAACGAGAGTAAAAACAGCTAGTGTCACATAACCATTAGACATGTTTAAAGTATTATGACAAAAATTTCAAACTACTTTTGTCAACTTTTCTTCTTAAAACTGTTTGCTTTAAAGGGGCCCATAGGACCCACACAGTGAAAACTGGCTGGTTACAAATGTGAAAAGTGAATTTCAGATGCCCAGCTCTTTGTGGCCACTATATAAAGTGATGCTAATTGTCAGGGTGTATTTGACTTAAACAGGCAAGTTCATCCAAAAGCATTTCTTAATATGAATTCCTGTCAGGCTACTACAAAGAGGAACAGCTACATAAAGTGACTTTAACAGCAGCAGGGAATTTTTTTTGCCTTTTCCAGGACTGGAGGTGAACCGTGTTGGATTGAGCCTTTGTTATGATAAGTAAAGTAATGATCAATTTATTGATGTTATTGAGCTGGGGAAGTATATGACATGGCATAAAAAGCAGTTGCACAGCCCTTTGTTTTCCTCTCTTAAAATTTTGCTCGCTCTGTGAAATGGAGTTTAATCACACTGGCCTGGTGTGGCTTGAAGCAGCAAGGTGCTGAGGTGCTTGTTAGACTCAGCAGTCACTGGAAGGGTTCAGGTGCTGGAGCACTTCGGTGTAGTTTTGGTTGATCGCCTGCTCAGTAAGGACAAACAAATTGGCAGTCAGCTGGCACATTACCAGAGCAAATGTGTGGAGGTTTTGTGTGCATTTGCTTCTCTAGAAAGTGACAGATCTTTCAGTGTTTGTTAGTATCTTCTCAGTGTCCCTCTTATCTTACATCCTCTTCAAATGTTTTTAAAAATGCTGTTTCTGGTCTCTTGAGAATTGCAGAAGCAGACAGCCAGTGAACTCTAAAGGCTGCAAGGAAACTTTTGTTCAGCCAAGTAATTATTTCTCAGATGTATCTTTTAGATGCTTTATGTGTATTCTGTACCTCGTTCAAAGGAGGGAGAGTATGCAAAGAGAATATACAGGCTAATATAGCTCTTGTGAGAGGGAATTACAGTATCTTCCTTGTTCTGATACTGAAGGTCAAAACTATTGCATGTCATAATGTGCAGTAGTCTGGCTGAAGGCAAATGAACTTGTCTGTGATGAAGGACACCTGGAAGGAGTTTTACTACTTGGAAAAAAAATTCAAAAATTCTGCAGGGTAAAGTCTTGCCTCTAATTGCTTTTCCAGTCTGTAAGGTGGCTCTGTCTGAAACAAGGTAGGTGCCCAAGCTGTCTTAAGATGTACTTCTTGGATGTACTGGAGTTAGTCTAAAGACTGAAAGGGTTAGGCTTGTATTTCCTCAGCCATGCACAGGATTTCATTCAAAGAGGCTTTCAAGAAGAGTTTTTGCATGCTGAAATCTATTGTTCCAGATGTTTTGATGTTTTTTAAATGAAATTTCCTATGTTGAGATTTTTAAGGAAGAGCAAGTGGCAGTCAGACTGAGACAGAAGGAAGAGAAGGACCATGCTGTGATGGAAAAGGTGGTAAGAGGCAGAGGGAAGACAGAAGGAAATCCTAGGAGCAGGTCAACTGATTTAGAATTAGGAAACTGGGAGGAAGTGTGAACACAGAGCAGCTGTCACTAGTGTTTTTTGCTGGTTTCTTGCTGTACTTGAGGTGGTTATATGACCTGATGCATGACTAGATCCAAGCCACTTCAAGAACTGCAAGGCAGGTGTGTGGGGAAAGGGGTGAGCACAGTGGGTGCACTGTCCTTCTGTCTAGTCTGTGGTTCCTGGATGAGAAGATGGCGTCACCAGACCACACCTGGGACTGTGTCACCATCATTTCCCATGTCTGGGCTAGTCAGCAGGGTGGCCAAGTGTTAAGCATCTCAGGTCACGCACTGGCATCTGTCACACTCTCACTTCTGCCTGTGTCCTAACCGGGATGGCCAGCAGCAACTGCAGTTGTTCTTGGTCATGAGAGGGTCACCTCACAGCTTGGAGTGTGAGGCAGCTGGATGCCTGCTCTGGCTCCTTGGCTTATGCCAGGCCTGCATTAGTTCCTTAGGAAAAGGAGAAGCAAAAGAGATTCCTGAGGCAGAGATGAGTCTGTATATAGGAAACAACGAAAACAGTGCTTGACATGGACATCAGAACAAGCTCAGCTAAGATTTCCTCTCCTGCCACTCCTCAGTGCCCTCATGTATGCCTCCTCACAGCGGATGCAGCAGTCCTCCAGGTTCTTCATACCCACTGGCAATACTACTGCTGTAGGGACCATCACACCGATCTTCTCTGTAATAATAGCTCTGATCCAGCAGCTGGACCTGTGCCCCTGGCACTTCACCTTCCTCTCCCAAAACACAGGCTCTGCGGCACCAGGTTGCTCAGGCAGCACCAGGTACCTCTCAACTGCCTACCCTCCTCCTAATTTTTGAGGTTCATGGAGAGTAAGCCTCTACTTATGCTCCAGTTGCACATCTGTATTTCACTGACCTTCCTTCACCACTTGAACTTGAACCAAGCGGACAGGTCTAATGGCCTTACCAGTCATGGTGCTGCTGATCAGGATGTCTATGTTTCAGGGTTCAGCCAAGCACAACTATGGTATTATTTTTAAAAGCAAGAGTAATATAATTTCTTAGATTATTTTTAAAGCTAAGGACGTAGGCATTTTCTGGGAGGGTTTTTTTCTGCTTTAAGGAGAATACACAATTCAGTCTGGTAGCAGGTACATGTACACACATGTTCTATGCTATATAGCTGAGCTCATCATCAGAAGGACTAGTGTTGCTGCACCATAAGGAAGTCCACTTAGATGCAGTGTGCTCACAATAAGCAGGGAAAAGCTAACCTAATTATGCTGGAGGACTAGCAGTGTGAGTGAAGACTTCTACTGCCTTAGATCCCTTGAGGAAAGGCGAGATGAAAAACTTCCGGCTCATGAAAACAATGCAGTTTATGCTGTGGGAAATATTCGAGAAGGAACATTGGGCTATTGTACCTACCAGTAAGGTCTTGAATTCATTTGAGTGAGTCATGGCTACGTATTCAGTTTGAAGTCTCAGACATACTGAAGCCATTTATTTTATTTTTTAAAAATGTTTAAAAAAAAAAATGCTAAACAAAGCAATTTGATGAGTAACTGTGAGTTTTCTAGGTACCTTCAGCTCTGGATACTCTCTCCTTTCAGGGACGCATTATAGAATGGAAACTTTGACACAACTTTAATTATAGGCTAGTGCTGCTATATTATAGCTCCTGTAGGTAGGTTAAAAAGCTTCCTGAGCACGGTACAGTGTTCCAGCATGTACTCACTGAGGAGCAGTTCTAATGGCTCGCTGCTGATTAAGGAGAGTGGTTTAGCAGTCAAAATTTTTACATGAGATTGAAAAGAAGGTGCAGTACATTATGCTGTTAATCTCTGCCAAATTGTGTTGTGTGAGAGAGACATTTAGCAAGAGCTTTCCATGCTTTGTCAGCCTGTGGAACCATGCAGGGAAGGAACTAGAACCATTTTGGGGGATTGTTGTGCTGGTTAGTAGTATACCCAATCTTTCCTCTCCATAGAGCATGGCAATGAATTAACTTTCTTCTATTCCCAAAGGTTTCCAAAATGCATTTGGGTAATAGCACTGCTCAGTACTTGATCTCTCTGCCCTTGTCTCCCTTATGCATCCGATGTGTTGCTGGAGCCATTTTGGGACTCATTTTATGCATAGCCCAGGTTCCATGTCAGAGAACATCAATACGGAAGCAAGGTGTTGCTGTGTTGTTTTAGGGGTGTGTTGCTCATCAGATACCGGGGTTGCTGAGGGCTGTGGCAGATGTGTGGGCTGTGAGGAGGAGGGAAGAACTGCTCAGGTTAAAAGCTGTGATTAATTGTCATTCACCAAAGTTCATGATGATGCGTGTGCTTTGCAAACACCAGGCTCCAGAAGGTCTCTGTCTCAAGCAACTTTGAGCTACAGTGTGAGCGGAGGACAAGGTCCCCAGGCATGTGAGAGAAGACACTGAGGAGGCCAGAAAGAATAAGTCACTGAGCACAAATGAGGTGTCAGTACAAACAGCCCTGGTCTATGGCTTGGCTCCGCACTCCCCAGAGTGGAGGAAGCTCTCAGAGCTATTTAAGAGAACACTTTAAAAATTCAGTCCTACTGGAAATCAGTTTCTTATACCCTAGGGCAGATGAGAATTGATCTAAATTCTGAGAAGTTGTGTCACTTCTGCAGGCTGGCCTGTGTGAGGCAGTGGTGAGCGGTAAGAGGGACGGTGCAGGCAGCGGGTGCCTGCGCTGTTGGTTTCCTCGGCAGCAGATGCCTTCTTTTGGCCAGCTGAGTCACGCAGAATTGCTTGTGCCTCTAACTAGATGCTGGCTGCTGGCAGAAAAGGAAACACACTGACGAGACGCATTTGCTCTGTTACCCACCGGGTAACGCATTATAGCCTGAGGACACGCTAGCGGAGCTGTCAGCTATTGCCTAGGGTGACTGGGAAGTGAGAAGGTTGCCATTTTGCTACTGTTAGTCGACCTGAACAGCAGTGCGGTCCCCAGCCGTCGTAAAAACAAGTGCTTCCTCAGCTGACATTGCAAAATCACCGAGCCTGGATCTGGAAATGGCAGACTTCTGCCAATGACACCACAGCTTGGCTGGCTACGAGGCTGCTTGCTATCTGCAGATGCTAGCTATTTTGCTTCCAAATGTCTCAATTTCCCTGTGCTCCACTTGATTACACACTGCCAGATGGCACAGCAAATTCTGCACCAACTCCACAAACAAACTCCACAAAGAGGGCTTCAGACAGAAACCACGTGGAGAGATTATACTGTGGGTAATCTTGCTGTCTGGCCAGGTACCTGGGACTTCCATGAGAAGATGATAAATAGCCAGATGCAGGAGAGATGGCTAGTGCCTCTAATGAGGGCAAAGGAATAAAAAGACCAGAAAGTTGGCAAGGAGCTAGGAAACAAAATGAGGGAGGGAAATGCACACAACAAGTCTCTTGCCTTCCTGGAACACTTCTACCATTTTCTGGGTTTTTTTGGAGCACCAAAAATGTAAAGTGGGTAATCCACAGGAAAGCAAGTTTCCTTCATCCTGCTGCTTGTGGAACGATTGGTTTAAAAATATCTATTACAGGTAAAAGTGGTATTTTGCAGTGATGAAGCTTTTAAAGTGCTTTAAAGCACTTGGTGGAAGACGTAGGATGACTTTTTGATACATGTTCAAGGTCTGTTCGGAGGTCCGAATTCTCTTCAAGCTCTTCATCCCAGTCTGTCCAACATGGCAGTAGTATTTCTAGGGTATTACCAGAGGCCCACAAACACAGAAGAAAACCAACTGTGTTAAACACCTGAGCTCATCTGCTGTTGAATAATGTCTGCACTAGCTGTCTTGCCAACACAATGAGCTGACTCCAGCTTAGGCCAACATTTTCATTTGGGTGAAGTCCAAACCTGCAAGTGTCTGAGCATCCAGCCTCTTGGAATCATTTCCTTTATCAGCAAATCAGACACCCATGTTGTGCCTTTTAAAATGGGTGTCAAAGCTCTACGTGGTGCAGTGGATGGATCCTCAAGCACAAACAGCTGCTCTCAAATTTTCTTTTCCCATTATCTCCTAAGCAAGCACATAACTTTCCCCTTGGGTAGGTGGGAGGGAGATGGAGAGTCTGTGTGCTTTACCAAGCCCCTGGAACATTGCGATTCCCCAGCTAGCACTTTTAACCCAGCAGGCATTAAGCTCTTACAACTAGAAGCCATGCTTACAGCTGCCGACAAAAGTTTTTCTAGTAGTGGAAGCTGAACTTGACTGCTTGAAAGCCTTTTAACTGTAACTTGCAAATTTGGGGTTGCGAAGTGCTACTCCCTGCCCTTCCCACCACTGCAGTCCAATTCTATGACTATTAAAAATGGAATTAAAAAGGTATTTGGATAATTTCATCTGAAGACTTTTCCAGCCAGGGGAAATCCAATTCCTTTGTTTCTTAGCACTTCAAAGGGTCAGGGCTTGAGCCACAGGACTTAGCCCCTCCTTCTTATCTTCAGCTGTGATGTCCTGACTGCCAGGTGAAAGAGTGTACTGAGAACATCTTAATTGGAATTTCCCCACATCTTCGTTTCTTTTTTTCTTCTCTTTATAATTACTTGATACAGAAAATGGAGCAAAAGAGATGTGCGTGTGCAACCACAGAAATGGTGATAGATGCATGCTTGGAGTCCTTGTGTTCCAAATCAACATATTTCCATGGTTTTAACCTCAGTTAACAGCATATTATCAAACAAACTGAAATGCCAGGGGATTTTTACTTCAAAGACAAAACAGAAGGCTTTTATGTTTGGTTTGCTCTGGGTGGCGTTGTGGTGGGGGGGAAGCACTCTTTCCCCTTTTTAGCTGAAAAAACCCCAATTATTTGCACTCACCTTGCTCTGAACGCAGCTTGCTTTGTTGGCTGATTGCTGTTTGGGCAGGTAGGTAAATTCTGACCCACCTTGGGAAAAAAAAAAAAGCTTTGGGTTGACACATTTGACCAGCATAGCTGCTGGGAAGTTGGTCTAACAAACACAGACTTTGTGTATGCTCTACAAAGAATGGTGTTGGAGTGTCAGCCTGCGAGCTACCTTGTGCCCAGAGGCTGGCTGGTGGGTTTCTGCAAGGTGCTTGCTGAGAGGCATGCCTTGTGGCAGGTGACACAAGCACCCAGCTCAGGGTTTTGGAAATAAATAAATAAATATTTTGTATTTTGCAGACTACTGCATTGGTTTGTGCAAGTGTGGTGTAAATGGTCCTTGCTGTTGTTCGAAGGTACTTAAATGCCTGGTGTCCTGCCTGGGGTTCCTCTTCTACAAAGAGACTGAAAGGCTTGTCTCTGTCCAGAAAGTTTGCTCATGCCATGCTTCCTTGCTTGACAGTTGCTTTTGCCTTGCCGTGACCTTTATTTCAGTGGGAGTCATGTCTACTGGCAGCAAGGTAGCTCTCACTGAGCCTGTGCTGAATGCAGCAACTCATAAATGAAATTCACGTAAACACTTTCTCCTTAAATGTATTTTTATAGTCTGTAGAATCTGATGATGGGTATGCAGCAGAAAGGAAACCTTTAAACAGGAGGACTAAATCACGTGAAAGTGCTCAGGCAGAATTGCAGCAGCTCTTGGGACCACATGGCCTCAGCGCTGGGACCAACATACACTGGCTTGACCCAGCCAGGAGTGGGATGATGTTGCAGGATGGGCTTCTCATCATCACCAGCCATCTCAGGTGTGGAGTGCTTATTGCAAAGAGAGTGTCTGCAGCCTCATCAGTGTGTGTATTTGGGGAGGGAGGTCTGGGCAGCCCTTGTTCACCAGGGGCATATTTTGCAGAGGGGAGGGACTCACGTGCATGAGCAGAGTGTCTCGTGGGGCATCAGATGATGGGGTGCAAAGGATGGGGAGCATCGGTGATTTGATTGCCTGGGTGTTGGGGAAAGGAGCCGTGGGGCTGCATTCACAGGGCACCTGGCCAAAGGGGACACTGGTCCCACTTGAGGGTTTGGAAGTTGCAGCTTTAATTAAAAAGGAAAGAGTTGATATCTTGCTTATTTTTCCATATGCTGGATAGGTACTTGCTCTGTCATTTTTATTGAGGAACTGGGTCAATTTGAGTTTTCTTTCTTGTTACTTTTAAGCAGTTTTGATGTCCTGGTTTATTCACTAGTGTGATGCAGCAGCATTCAGATCACAAACACCTATTGATATAATTGTGTGCATGATTTTTTGGAAGAGATTCAAAAGAAAACAAACCACGGGAACATTTTTCCCTTCTGTGGAAACATAAGTGGTTAATTTTGGACTTGAGATGTAGCAACGAGATGAAATCAGGTCTGATAGAGTAAGCAAAAATATTGTTTTCATGCTACTGCTTTGTCCCAAAAGCTTTACTTTAAGGTACGTTTTTCTCTTTGACTTTTTCCAAGAGGTTGTCTTATCTCCAACAATTAAATCATGGCTGTCAACCTGTTTAATTAATTTGCCATCAGAAGCATTATTACATTTTGTGAAGGATGAGAAATGCTAAAGATACTAAAGATCAGCTTTGCTAGAGCAGAGCTGAGTGGAGGAGAGTTACAAACAAACAGCAGCATCTGTGCAAAGGATTCAAGTATTCATCCACCTCCCAGCCGTTGCCATGGCAAGCCCCTCATTATTCCTGATGCCACTGCGTGGGTACGTGGGTACGTGGTTAAGGACAGAAAGGCGAGGGACAATGCACAGCAAATACCTGATTTCTCCTTCTTGGCATCACTGGTGAGACCTGTTGCTTCTGGTGCTGGGCCAGGAGGGGCAAGGGCAACCACAGGGCTGCATGCTTCTGGTCGCAAGATGGTGATGGTGCTTAGCCTTCGAGAGGGACCGTGGTGGCTGAGCTGGTGAGAGCTGCCTGCAGCCAGAACTGGAAGCAAGGTGGCCACAGGCACCCCATGACGCATGGCCTCGGGGGCAGCCTGGTCTGCCCTGTGCATCAGGGTGTGCGTGGTGCTTCCCAAACACTCAGCAGGGGGATCTCAAATCACTTCATTTTTTCCCATCGATGTACCATGGAGGAAAACCTCCCAGAGAAGTTGAGCTGCTGTTGGGGTGGTGTATGACAGGAACAGGCAGCTGGGGACTCAGCCTGCAATGGTCTGCAGTACTCAAACCAAATTCTTTTTGTTCAGATAAAATACCCTAGACTAAGGTGCTGAAACATTAGGCTAGTTTCCAGTGGTCCTCGCTGTCTAGAGCATTCCTGTGATGCTCACAGGTAGTGAATCCCTGGCAATTAAAACTCCTGAACAGACAAGAATCCCACTCTTTTTTTTAAAAGCATTTGGGTTAATAGGTGACATCAAGTGGAGCTTTTTGACATGAGTGTAGCTGGTCATAACACCTGATAAACATCCTCTTGGTGAGATCTACTGGAAACTATTTGGATGGTAAATTTGTTGTATTAATAGGGTTTGAGTAATGGATGGTGTTTGGAAATGAAACTTTCCAAACAAAAGGAATAATGTACTATATCTGGTGCAACAGTTGAACAACAGGAATTCACATTTTCCATTTCCTAGCGTGGAACAAAAAAAGTAGGCTTAAAATTAGTAAATCTGTTAGTCATTGCATTATGAATGGCATGGTCAAGTAATGCCACTGCTTGGGGAAAATGTTTGTTGTAACTATATATAGTTTTCTAAATGAAAAGGGATCTGATGCTTGGCACATGGATCTCACCTTAGCAAGATGGAGCATTTGGCATGTTGCACTTGAACATCTTCATTTGTGTGTGACAGAGGGTTTGGGCTCAGATGACTGACAGGAGTCAGCAACAAGGAGTCCCTGGACTCTTCTGGGTTGGGACGTATCTGCAAAAGGCATTGCAGGCTGAGCCCCAGGGTGGCACGCTGCTGCCTGGGATGGCTTGCTGGGAAGATAACAGAGCTCAAATGTATTGATGGCGCTGGTGCTTCTGCCATGATGACTTTTCCAAAACCCATGGGTTTTGTAGCAATTTGGGATTCAATGAAAGAACTGCTCTCCCATAGTGAGTTTGGGTCTTCCAAAGTGTTTTTGTCTGGATCTGAAACTTTATTTTTAGCTATCAGCTTTTCATTTATTGGCAACCCATTTTCTGAGGGCATTTGCTTTTCAATAATGAGAAGGCATAGGTTCAGCCAGGAATTTTTAAAAGCAGAAAAATAGAGTAGTTTGTTAAAATATCTCAGTAATGAAGTCCAACCCTTCTACAAACAATTGTGATTAAGGTCACCTCACTATTTGCTTGTGGTCATCTCACTATTTGCTTGTGGTGGTGTTATCCCTGGACTGCGACTGAGTATGGCTTGTCGCAGGCAACAAGCAAAGTACAGGTAACAGAGGTTGCTCTTTCAGCCCCAACTGAGAACCAGCATGGGCTTCAGCCTTGCTTGTTGACCGAGAAAGAGTGGAAATTATGAGTTTAGCAATAGTCCCTTATTTAAAGCAAGAGGAATGTGTGGCAGCCTGATTTAAGGAGGGACAGTTTCACTCTGTATTTAGCCTATTGTTTTGAGTGGGAGGGAATTAAAAAAAATGGGACAGCTTGTTTGCCTAGGTGGAAAAGAAATGCCTAAAGTAACGAAAATATGCGATGTGTGGAGAAAAATGTCCACATGTGCATATTTAAAGCATGTGTGTACAAATATACATATAAAAACCCCAGGTGAAGAGGAGGAGTGCAGGGCAAGGGACCTGAGCGAGCGGCCCTGGCGAGCAGGGCTGGTGAGCACGGCGGGAAACTCGCTGGAGGCAGCCAGCGCCTTGCCTGCTGATCCACAGCATCCACGCACGGCTGGCGGGTGCTGCGGAGGTACAACGTTTCTGTTCCCCACACATGCGTTTTTGATGCGGGGTTTACCTGAATTTCTTACAGGTGGAAATTTTATAGATGGTGAAAGCAGGACAGAGCTTTTACTGTCCAACAGTTCCCCTCTTCAGAGATGGTAGCGTAAGAAGAGTCTTCCTTTCTTGTCTGTCTAGGAGCTGATGATGTAGAATAAAAATGTTTCATGGCTCTCAGAAAGCCATCAGATTATGTGGGTGTGCCTTTCATGATCACAACTGTCAGCTGGTCTTCTGAACTTCAGAGAGCTGGTTCCTTCTGAGCTTTCTGCTGAACTTGCATGACTGATAAATCTCTGTCTCTCTTATGTCTGCACAAAAAAAAATAGGACAATATGCTGAGGGGCTTCAGGCTGGCTTTTAAGGCTGGCAGTATAGACATTGTGAATCATCAAGGCGTTTATTTCAATGGACTGGTATGAAACTCTTGGGCTACGCTTCAATATTACACTCCCCATCACTGCCTTTGACTACTAGCTGCGTCAGCCATTAGCTGATATATTCTCCAGCTCTGCCTTTTTCAGTAGCCTTGGGCTCATGTCTCCAGATGACTGACAATAAAAATTTGACTAGAGTGCTGACAGCCTATCTACCACAATTAATCTCTTCCAGCATGCGTCTGAGGTTCGCTTTTAGCAATGTCATTAGGTGGAGCTACAGCCTCTGGCACTTCTGGGAGACTCTGTCTCTGTCATTCATTAAACGCACTGAAGACAGATGATAACTTCAAAATCAATTAATTATCATCATTGCCTCTAATTACATCACGCCTAAACTGTGTGAGAGGTTTTCTAGGTAAGCAAGAGATGAGGTCTCTGCCATGAGGAAGTTACCGTTAATACATGATGCTGATATAGATAAGGAAGAGAAGGACTTGCCTTGAAGAACGGAGCAGCCCAGCAGTAGACCCTGTGTGCTAAGCTTTGTTTCACTGCTCTCCTCCTCACCTCGGTGTTGCAGACCTTGCTCTGAGGTAAGGATTTAAGTGCTGATTAATTGAATTTGCATAACCTCAGCCCAAGGCAAGTCTAGTTAAGCTTCATGCTTGCAAGCAGGCTGCTTCCCCCCAGGCCAGCACAGCCAGCTCCTAACCCCCACACATCACTGGCATGCACTTGTGCAGTCTGCTGGCAGCTTGGGACACTAACTCCAGGTAGGTATTAAACAAGAGCCAATTTTATTTGAAAGGGAGGAGAATTAGTTATTGATTTTTGGTAAAAATGGGATTTCTTGTCCACCAGTTGAGCAGAGACTTGCTGCTCAAGCCTCTGCAGCATGTGTTTCCCCTCCAGACCTGAGAACAAACTGGGTAGTAGTCCTGTTAGCACAGCAGACGGTGCTCAGGTGCAACAGGGACAGGCACAGTGTAAGATGTTGTATGGGATGGATCTGAACTCAGCACCAGCTGCAATAGTGGTGCTGCTGTACAAAAATGTGAGGTCATGGTCTTCTCATTGTCAGTGCATTTACGGTCCAGAGGTACTGTGTGATACCGAATGAGTGGGCTCAGCACCACAGAAAAGCAGAAACTCCCAACCAGAGTTATGCTTATGCAGTGCTACCTCTGTGTTTGTTTTTCTACGTGTATTTTTGGTTAGGGAAATGCCTTGATCATTTTAATGTGTTCTTAATTCACGTAGATCACTATTGTCTCTAATGGTTAGTGACCTGCTACACCACTTTGACATACACAAGTCTATGGGACTGGATGGGATCCACCCAAGGGTGCTGAGGGAGCTGGCAGAAGTGCTTACCAAGCCACTTCCCATCATTTACCAGCAGTCCTGCCTAACCAGGGAGGTCCCAGTTGACTGGAGGTTAGCAAATGCGACGCCCATCTGCAAGAAGGGCTGGAAGGAGGATCTGGGGAACTACAGGCTTGTCAGTCTGACCTCGGTTCTGGGGAAGGTTATGGAGCAGATCATCTTGAGTGCCATCAAGCAGCACGTACAGGACAACTGGGTCATCAGGCCCAGTTAGCATGGGTTTATGAAAGGCAGGTCCTGCCTGACTAACCTGATCTCCTTCTATGACAAGTTGACCTGCTTAATGGATGAGGGAAAGGCTGTGGATGTTGTCTACCTAGACTTTAGTAAAGCCTTTGACACCATTTCCTACAGCATTCTCCTGGAGAAACTGGCTGCTCATGGCTTGGACAGGGGTACTCTTCGCTGGGTAAAAAACTGGCTGGAAGGCCGGGCCCAAAGAGTTGCGGTGAATGGAGTTAAATCCAGTTGGCAGCTGGTCACAAGTGCTCTTCCCCAGGGCTCAGTATTGGGGCCAGTTCTCTTTAATATCTTTATCAATGATCTGGACAAGGGGATTGAGTGCACCCTCAGTAAGTTTGCAGATAACACCAAGTGGAGAGGGAGGGTTGATCTGCTCGAGGGTAGGAAGGCTCTACAGAGGGATCTGGACAGGCTGGATTGATGGGTCGAGGCCGATTGTATGAAGTTCAACAAGGCCAAGTGCCGGGTCCTGCACTTCGGTCACGGCAACCCCATGCAACGCTGCAGGCTTGGGGAAGAGTGGCTGGAAAGCTGCCCGGCAGAGAAAGACCTGGGGGTGCTGGTTGACAGCCGGCTGAATATGAGCCGGCAGTGTGCCCAGGTGGCCAAGAAGGCCAACGGCATCCTGGTCTGCATCAGAAATAGTGCGGCCAGCAGGAACAGGGAGGTGGTTGTTCCCCTGTACTCGGCACTGGTGAGGCCGCACCTCGAGTCCTGTGTTCAGTTTTGGGCCCCTCACTATAAGAAAGACATTGAGGTGCTGGAGTGTGTCCAGAGAAGGGCAACCAAGCTGGTGAGGGGCCTTGAGCACAAGTCTTATGAGGAGCGGCTGAAGGATCTGGGGCTGTTCAGTCTAGAAAAGAGGAGGCTGAGGGGAGACCTTATCGCTCTCTACAACTACCTGAAAGGAGGTTGCAACGAGGTGGGTGTTGGTCTCTTTTCCAAGTAGCAAGTGATAGGACGAGAACAAATGGCCTCAAGTTATGCCAGGGGAGGTTTAGACTGGATATTAGGGAAAATTTCTTCACCAAAAGGGTTGTCAGGCTTTGGAACAGGCTGCCCAGGGAAGTGGTTGAGTCGCCATCCCTGGAGGCATTTAAAAGATGTGTAGATGTGACACTTACAGACATGGTTTAGTGGTGGACTTGGCAGTGCTAGGTTAATGTTTGGACTCGATCTTCAAGGTCTTTTCTAACCTAAACAATTCTATGATTCTACTTTCAGCAAGACATAGGGAACTGTCTAAAAACATGGGGTGCTGTGCAAGGAGTGCCTGCTGCAGCTGTGGCTGCTGGTAGCTGAGAGGCTGTGCCAAAGGCTGCTTAGCCTGACACTAGTTTCTTATGGATTGTCGTGGTTTACGCCTAGCTAGTAACTAGGTAACACGGAGCCGCTTGCTCACTTCCCCCGCCACATACACAGAGGGATGGGGAGGAGAATCAGAAAAAAAGTAAAACTTAAGGGTTGAGATAAGAATGATTTAATGACTAAAGTAAAATAAAATACTAACAATAATAAAAAATATAATAATAATAATAATAGTAATAGTAATGAAAAGGAATATAATTAAAAAAAAACAACAAAAAAACCCAAGTGATGCACAATGCAATTGCTCACCACCCGCTGGCCAATGCCCAAGCAGCAATCCTTCCCTCCTGGCCAACTCCCCCCAGTTTATTTACTGAGCATGACTTCCTATGGTATGGAATATGCCTTTGACTAGTTCGGGTCAGCTGTCCTGCCCATGGTCCCTCCCAGCTTCTCGTACACCTGCTTGCTGGCAGAGCATGGGAAACTGAAAAATCCTTAACTTAAGCTAAGTGCTACTTAGCAACAACTAAAACATCAGTGTGTTATCAACACTATTCTCATACTAAATCCAAAACAGTGTACCAGTTACTAAGAAGAAAATTAACTCTATCCTAGCCAAAACCAGGACACCGGTGTTCCCTAAACATGTGCTCTGGCCACTAAAAATTGGGTTAAATGGAATCGACCAGTTATGGCTGTTTGCATGTAGGAGCTGGTCAATGTTTCCTGGAAGAAAAGAATCACAACCTGTACGTTTGCTTCAAGGCGTTTCAGATGCTGAGTGCCCTGTCTGATATTCACATCCTCTGAGTCAGCCCTTTTGCTTTTTCTCCCATTAAATGTGTGTGTTAAAGCAAAGAGGAACCTGGCAGAAAACAATAATTCCAGGTGGAGTAAAACCACTGTTAGGCTGACTTTTCTGTACTTTCTGTTCCTAAGCCGCAGGATTTCATTTCCTTCTGCTTGGTTGTGATCAGAGAAGAAAGGTATCCTATGTGTAGTAACCTCATGTACTAACCAAGGAATGATCTTGCCCTTCAGTTTATAAAGCTACAAGCAAGTTGTTACATACCTGAGCAGCTATCTAATATACAGGGCCCTGTGGCATCACTTCTGTTGAAGAAAATATGGGTGATGTGGTTCACACTTGCCTTTGATGTCTGGTTTAGTTTACAAATACAGAAAGCCTTTCCTCCTTGACCTGCAGGAGGATTGAGCAGTTTTCTTGCTCACCGCTTCCAGATCACAGGGATGAGGAAGCCAGAACCATGGCATGAGAGTGCCAGGATGGCCTGAGGGTCAGGCTGTGCCCAGCGCTCACCCAAGGCAGAGGAGGGCAGGACAGATGCCAGAGAGCAGGCAGTATGAGTTTCTGCTGTGCAGACCCTTGTTGGGATGACGGCAGCCAGGTTTTGTGCTGGCCGAGCTGTCGGGGTGTGGTGATGAAGAGACCTGCTTCACTGCCTTGTCCTTGTTAGGCTGATCTGGTTCTTCTGCTGCTTCTCAGGAAGGTATTTTAGGAGCAACTGCAAAAGCTCTGCCTGTGTCCTCGAGGTGATATGTGAGATCTGGCTTTCCTTACACCAAGCCGGGAGAAAATTTACTCATGCTAACATAGTTAAACCCATGCAAAATTGGGGTGAGGAGATATGAGATACTAAGAACAGTTCAAATCCGTGCCAGTGCTTCGGCAAAGGCTGCAGGTTCGTAGCTGCACGTCCGGAGAAAGCGTGTCCCAGGGGCAGCCCTGGTCCTCTCGCTCCACCATGGGTCAGTGGACCAGAAACACAAAGGATCTCAGAGGTTTCTGAAGGGTGGCAATTTGCTTATACTGCTCACGTCTGTGTTTGCTCAAGGGGAAAACCAGCACAGCAGGAAGATACGTGTGGCTGCTTCTGGAGAAAAGCTTATCTGTGCCTCACACTGTAAAACATGTAGCTTCCTTAGAAGAAGAAAAGAGGGGCAAAAAACCCCAGGACTAGCGATGCCTCTGAAAGACTTCCTTGATCATGCAGGCAAGGTTGGACCTTATGTGATGTGCAGGCACAGGAAGCTGTGGGTTGCATGGGTGAGAGAGTGAGCATATAGCTTTCATTATTCTAGCTAAATTAACGGAAAGGTATTTTTCACTTTTGCTTCTCAGGATACAAGGTTTCCCTTCCCCCATGAGCTGGCTCTTTTCCTGAATGGGTGCATTTTTGACAATGTCCTTCTTAGTGCATGGAGGGCCCTCCGCTCTCAACCTTACCTAGCAATTTAGTGCAAATTCCTGGGAGATTAGAAGGGACATTTGCACAGCTCACTCTTTCTGCACCATTAGGAGATCTTTGATCTTTCTTTCTTCTGGCAGTGCTGCCAGCAAAATCGGTTTCTGAGCATAAAGCATCTCTGCTTCTCAGTGTATTGGGAGACCTGCTGATAAAAACGTGGGTATAAAATGCTCTCTGAGGTGGTTGGATTCAGTGGAGGAAAAGCCGAAGGTTCAATATTATTTTTGCTTAAGCAACATACTGCCGAAGGAGAACAATGCAAACCTGTTAAGTTTTCAGTACTTTAAACATTGGGAGGATGAATAAACCTCCAACAATGTGGTGATGCTGTGGTGGCTTCCAAAAGCCCTTCCTGCCTGATGCTGCGGCTCTTTGTATGTCACTGCTAGTACAAACCCTCTGCTGACCATGCAGGTTTTGCGGGGTTGGGGTGGGATATTTTTGAAGACCCTATCATTTAATGGCTGTGGGCTCTTCAATACTGGGGATCTTGTTTGATTAGATGTGCTTCATGAATATAACCTTTCAGTTTTGCCACCTGATTGAGTAGGGATTGTGGTTTGTCAGGCTCACATTTTCCCCCCCGAGGGGAGGGGAGCTGAATACCACAGAATGATGGGGTAGTGAATGGGAGCATCGTCAGGGAACACCTTGCTCAACCAGGGGTGCTGCCATGCCATAGGCAGAGGGGGCACAATCCACTGGCCGCTCTCCTGCAGCATGGGTGTGCTGCATCCTTTTGAGTGTGATGGGCATTGCACGATACCTGACAACCTCTGACTTACTGCTGCAGCAGCAGCAGAGGTTGCACAGTGAGTGGTAGATATAACCTTATATCCAAGCAGGGAGTGGGGCTTTTTTTGTACTATCTTGTCCTTACGTGGTTGGGTGGAACAAGTGACAATGAATCCTGCTCAGTCATATGCTCTCGTTTCGTACTTGGTACATCCTGAAACCTGCATCCCTCTGTGTGCTCTCTTTAGAAAAATGCCATTTTGATTTCTTAATGGTATCTGACATGGATTTCAACTTCTGTGTACTGCAAAGGAGAAGAAAGCTTACAGTATTTTCCACTCACTAATTGGTGTTAGCATGACCCCAGCATCAAAGTATGGAGGGGTCTGTGGTTCTTTTCTCATAATGTTTTATTTTTATGAGTACATGGCTTTTGTAATTCCACCTGGTTTAAGTGAGATCTTCAGACAGCATCTTTAAATCCTCCCTGAAAATATGTCTGAAGTGCTATTTCAGGTGTACTTTGCTCAAGATAATCCTTTCTTTTAAAAGATGCATGTAACCCCACCTTTTTGTAAAACTTGACAGCAAATAAGTACCTAATCCCCCTCAGACAACCTGGGGAAAAGGTGCAGAGACTCTTGAGTGGATGGCTCCTTCTGGCTGTACACAAGCGGTGCAGACCTCCACGATGCTCGTCCTGCATAGCAGTAGAGGAGAATGGGGCCTTCTAGTGCACTCAACCAAAATGGTGATCCAAGGGAGCACTCCTCGGCTCCTGCGGAGCCCTGGAGGTGCCCAACCTTCCTCAGCAGCTTCCTGAGGAGAAGGCTCCTGAGGCTTCCTGAGGCTGCAGAATGCACCAGAGTGGGCCAGGAGACATGATCCTGGGGAGAATATGTCGGAGCTTGACATCCAGAGTCTCACCTTCTTCCCTCTGCCTAAATCCTGGAGGTATGTGTCCAGCCCAACGGGCATTTGCAGGATACATCTAACACAGGCTGGGTAAGATTGAACTTCTCCTAAAATGTATTTTTAGCTGCTTGCATTTAACTTGCTGGTAGTGGCATTGAGAGGTTACAGCAATTATATAGGAAATGAAAGATAAGGATTTGGTTGCATCCTCAAAAAGCTGTCGAGCATGTATCACCTGCTTTCCAGGGCAGCACCTTGCAGGCTTGTCTGGGTGTGCCTCAGCAGCTCCATGGCAGCTCTGACTTACTTCACTCTGCTGAGTGCACAAATTGAGGCAAATGCTGAAATTCAAGCCTCTCCCCTCCCAGGACAGGGTCCTCATGCACAGCTTGCAGCGTAGGTGACCCTCTTCACTCCCCTGTGAATCCAAGGGGATGACGTGACCCAGCCTTGGGAGGAGAGAGCACCATGTGCGTGGTGAATGCAGCAGCCTGCTCTGTGGGGCTGTGTCTAAGGAGGTGGGTGGCGAAGGCTTGGACTCCTTTGGGCCAAGGGGACACATGCCCTGAGACCTCCTGCACCTCTAAGGCTTTGAGTGATGGGGGTCAGGGCAGTGGTGTGGGCCAACTCTCCCGGGTGTCCTCAAGTGTGGTGGGCTGGTGGCCACGTGGAGGACATGGGTTGGTTGCTCAGAGGTATGTGTGGCTCCAAGGGGCCCTGCTGGCTAGGTGACCCTCGCTGGGAACGCAGGTGGGGGGCAGCTGGGGGCTGGCAGCAGCAAGGCAGCAAGCTGCTGTTGGCCATACTGGGTGCACACGCGTGCCCCTGCCAGGGCATGAGCAAACCCAGCATCAATGAGCGGGTTAGGCTGGGCACCTCAGCAGTTAGGCAGCAGCTAATCTTTTTGTTTTGGTTTGGTTTTTAAGTTGCAATTTCAGATGCGTTTGGGCAACATGCCAAGATCACCTAGGACACCTCTGAAGGGTTAAGGGGGTCTCAGTCCCAACCCAGTATTTTAAGGAGAGAATATTCTGAAGGAGGCAGGATGAAATGATCTCTGCAGAGGAATTACTTTTTTTTTGTCTTCCAAATGGGTGCAGAGTGAAACAAAGAAATCCCTGCCTGCATGCATGTGGTGGATGTTTCAGGGGTATCACCTTGGTGGCGGGGCAGGGTCCCCCACCATTGGTGCTTGCAGGGTCAGAGACACGTTGCCTGTGACAGGCTGAGACCCTGAGCAAAAATGGGCATTCTGCAGAGCAGAGCCCCGACACCACTTCCAATGGATACGTGCAGAGGGGAGATGAGCAGGGATGAAATGCTATCTCCCCTCGGCCGTTTCTTGCTTGTTGCCCTAATGCTCCCAATGGGTGAGGAGCTGAGGGTACCAGCAAAGGCACAGCGCGGGGCAGGCTGGCCTGACCTCCAAATCGGCTACGGAGCTGCTCTTTGAGAGGCACCACTGGGAAACAACTGCCTCCCCCTCCACGCCATGTCTTTGCTCACCTTGGCACATGCGGATACGCTTCTCCTGGGGAACAAATGCACCTCTGTCAGAAATGAATGGTCACGCCTCTGCAGACCTTTTAGGCAGCATCCATGCCCTGAACGGAGGGGGGGAACCAGTCCCTGGGTAGCAACCACCTGCAGGTGTAAGGTGCCCCGTGACCGGCATGTGGAGGACTTGTGATGGCACAGCATGCGTGCCGGGGCAGGGATGTTGTTAGCCATGCAGATACCTCTGTAAGTGCACCCAGGGCAGCACACATTCCTGAGCCAGCTTTGGATGAGAGGGGAGATGCTCCAGAGCAGACTCGGCCCCTGATTTATCCCTGCATGGAACAAAGCTGTAGAAAGTGGAAAAACCAGTCCAAGTATCCCTCAGAGCAAAAAAGCTGCCTGTATCACTGCTCCTTCTCAAGTAAACACATGATAGTTATTCCTCCCCTATGTTAATGTGGCTTTTTAATCTGTGGAGACAGGAGCAGCAAGGCACACAGGCAGGCTTTCTCCTGCTGGGAGCAGGAAGGAGGAAATGCGATGGCTCTGTCATGACCTGGGCTCCTGTACCACTGCTTGGGGGAAAACTTGGCCTTCTCTCCTTGGGCTAGCTTCAGGGTGAGGGGAGAATTGGGGCATTGTTACCCATGTAAACAGCATTTTAAAAAAATCTTTTCACAGGACTGAATGTTTGTAGGGGAGTGTGGTGGGTAAAGAAAAAAAATCCTGTTTTTTCTTACCAGACTCTACCCATTTGAGGAAAAAAATTAACCACCATTTGTTAAAAAAGGGGCAGGTGATGTGTGCCCTGCTGCTGGGTGCCAAGGCCCAGTGCTGCTGGTGGCTATTGAACTGTGGCCACCTGTGTACCCAGCACCGAGCTGAGACCATTTAATGTGATTACTGTGCTCCTGTCCCGGGAAGCACTCATTCCCCAGCAAGACCGGGGCAATTGTGAAACAACATTGCTAGCCAGTAGGAATGTATCCAGGAATTTTATGGCCATCTCCATGTACCGTGACTGTGATTTTTTTTAATGAGGTTCTGCTTATTGTTAGGTAACTGTGCTGCTTTCCGTGTGTGTTTGCAGCAGTGGCCGGGGGACCAAGCAGTGGGGACAGTAGAGCTGTGCTGCATGGTGGTGAGAAAAGGAGTCGGTCCTTTCCCTGCAGGCACTGCACCACAGATCACCTGAAACACTGCTGCTGGAAAGGGTCAGGAGCCATAGCACAGGTACTGCTGGAGCTGATAACCACAGCTTGCTCTCAAGAGACATAGTCCAGAGTGGATGCGAATTTGTGGCTAATGGTATAGCCTTCCCACAATGCCTGGTGAATCGTCAGAAGAATAAACTGCAGCATCGGTCACTGCTATACCGAATTTCCCCTGTCTGGTCATTAAAGCAATGAGTGCTTGCTGATTGGGGATGACTCATCTGAATCATCATCATAAAAATCTAACACTCCAGCCTTTGTGCCTCTGCCGGCATCTATGAATTACTCTTCAGTAAGGGAATTACATTTAACCTTGTTATGGGCGTCCAAAGCATCTCCATCCAGTGTCTCTTCCAAACGCTGCAGGTGTCAGCACATTTTTAATTTAACGTTGTGGGTTTTTTCAGTCTAAATTGTATTTCAATGGCAGGCTGCAAATTGCAAGCCAGTTTCCCCAGCTGGTATAAATCCACACAGCTCTGTTTACTTCGCTGCAGCTCCGCCAACTCGTGCCAGCTGCACCTCTGACCTGTGGCATCGCTCCTGCTGCTGCAGCCAAGTGAACCTTTATTTTGCGGTTGCATAATAGCAGAGGTTGAGCAAACATAGGGGAGCAGGTGGTCCACGTCCTTGCTTTTAGGAGTTGGATGTGCTTGCATTAGTGCTGGGATATCAGCAAATGAATTAGTGTCACCCTTTCCAGGTTTTCTAAATGTTATGTGCAATTCTGAGTACTTTTATTTTTGACTATCCGACTCAAGCTTCATTTACAGAAAGCCAGTGCTGTGGTTTTCCTGAAAGCCCATCCTTTGTAAGATGACTTGGATAGCCCCCAATCCAAAGTCACTTCTACAGAATTTGGGCTGAATCAGAGGTCATGTCCCAAAGGGGCCAGCTGAGACCTTCAGCAAAAGAGCTATTTGGTGGGAAGACATTCTTGGGATGGGGGATGGAACTGGAGAAGGTCTCAAAGCCCCGGTCGTCTTCCCATCCCCTTGGCTTGGCCATAAGGAAGCAGAGGAGAGCAGGCAGCCACAGCCCGGTGTCTGCAATGAGCTAAGCCCAGCTCAGGTCACTGTGGGACCACAGGAGACCAAAGGCACCTTCTGAGTTATTTCTCCCTCCCCCTGGGCTGCCCTGAGCAGCCCTTTCATTTCTTGCTCTGGAGCCCAGCAAAACTGTGCAAGTAAGGGTTTGTATAACTTTCTGGTGATTTCCCCTGATTTTGAGGGATTAACATGATATGTATGGGAAAGTGCCAAAGATAATGATCTGGGCAGAAACATGTTCTACTTCATCTATTTATGTGCAAGAGCCACAGCAGTAACCTTTCTTAGAAAGAGTGACGATCCATTGAAAGAGTAAACTATATTCTCTACTCCCCATACCTACTTCGGTATTTCTTTCCTGAAAACAACAGTAAGACTAATTTAAAAACAAAAGACCTCCACTCCTCCACCAGGAATATGGTTTCAAGAGATCTGCAAACTCCTGTGCTTGTGAAATGTCCCTTATCACCTTCCAGAGAAAACCTGCATTTGCTTTCTGAGGGATCCCGTCACTCTACATGTCGTCATTGTACTGAAGAAAATGAAACCTTCAGCTACTGACAGATCCGGGAGGGCAAAGAAACTTCTTGCCCGGAGTGGTTTTGTAGCATTGAACCTAGCCTTTGTATATTGCCATTGCTATATAAAAACAATAATCTCCCTGTCAGTCACACTCTCAGGTCCCACCAAAGTCAAATAGAAGTTACACAGATGCTTCTAAAAAAAAAAGAATTTGCTCTTGCCTAATGAAGCTGCAATGGAGCCATGCTGGTGTGATGGCAGGGGAAGCGATGTCTTACACAGACCCTGAGAACTCTTAAAAATAATCCATGTTCTGGTTTGCTCAGCCCCACAGCTTAGCTCCCTCTGGAGCTGCATCAACTGGAACAGTTTCACCAGAGGTTACCCCAGCGCTCAGTGCTGCAAGGAGGCTATGGGTTGAGGGAAAGCAAGGGTTAGTCACTGTATTCGCATTTTTCTTCCCCATCACAGGATGTTAGTCAGTAGGATCCTGTTCACAGATCTCTTGCTGATTTTAGCTGATTTTGCTGACTGCAAATATCAACTTTTTGTGATAAAACAAGAATAAAGCAAACCCCAGAGGTGCAATGGTGTTCCTGTGGGGTTGAAGGGAGACTCGCCCCTCATCCCCTAGCAGAAGGGGTTCACTCCCTGCCAGGCACCCATCACACCCCTTACCAGGTTGGTAACCTCCCTGCTGCATTTGGGATGGTAGGTTGACACCCCACCCTTTGCCTCCCCAGGTGATGGTGGCAGGGGACTCGTCACCCACCAGCTGTGGCTCCCTGTTACATGCTCCCACCTTCCCAGGGAAAGGTTGTTTGCTTGTTTCGGTGTGGGTTTGGTGATGCTGCCCCAGCATGGGTTCAGGTGGCTGCTCCAGCACAGTTCAGGTGTTCTCCATGGCCCGTCATCCTTTGTGCCAGTGGAGAGCCCTGCCTTGGGGGGAGGTGACAAGAAATGGGGCTGCTACCACTAAGCCTTGGCTCAAAGTGCCTTCCTTGGGAGCCGGTGCCCAGTCTGCCTCATGTCCCAGCAGCTCCCTCCCCATGCCTGCCCTTCTCCCAAAGGAAGGGCACAGCTGCCAGGTCCACAACAAAGTGGTGCTCCTCTTCCTCAACACCTTCCTGGGTATTCAGCCATGGGAAGAGGAAGGCTGGGCCAGGAAGCAGTGTGATCTAATTTTGTCCCAAATTTCCCCTACGAAAGCAGGAAGCAAGGCCTGACTGCTTGTGCTCTGCTGTCACTGACCATGGACACTCTCCTCCCTTCCTCTTCCTCCTCCCTCATCCCCTTTTGGACCCTCTCCAGGTTTGAGGTAGCACCTTGCAGCATGCTCAAGCCACCCCGAAGTGGAGTGAGCCTTTGCTGCCCTAAGCCTATTTTTGATCCTTCTGCATTGCCAGAAGATTTAATCAATTTGTTTATCAAGCAGTGCAGTTTTCCTGATTAGCCACAGCCCATCCTTACAGCAGCATCTTTTCCTGGTAATGCTCTAGTGTTTGGTTAGATTCTTGGGACACCCTTCTGTGATTTGGGTGAGATCACACACCCAGGCACACAATTTCTTTTTATTCTAGTGTTTTGGTGGCCATGCTTGGCCTCAAGCTGGTGCAACTGGTCTCCAGGGGAAGGGTAACGGGTAACACTTTCCCCAGTGCTGGGGAAGCAGTCCTGCACTGCCACCGACGACTCCTCTGAATTTGGGCCATCTCTTCAACTTCATCTTCCTTGGCCCTACAAACACTGCCTCGTGGCAGGCATTAGAATGCAACAAAAAGTTCTCAAAGGGGAACGCTCTGTGGGTGCTAGGAGGTGCATGAAAGCAAGAAGTATCAGGTCTGGCTCAAGGCTTCCCAGAAGCAAAGTGAAACATCAATTTGCTGCCCTGGAGGAGAGAAACCAAGCATGCAGGAGCTCGACCAGAAGCAAGCCAGATTTTTCCAGGGCTTTGGGCACAGCTCAGGACAGTCACTGGTCCTGCCCACCCCCGCCTCCAGTGAAGCCTGCTGTTGTAGGTATCTCCCTACCTAAAGCCAGCCCGGGAATCTGTCCTGTCTTGTTAACAGCCTGCTCCCTCATTTGGATGCAGCAATGTCATGGGCAATGAAAACATGGGCAGCCCCTGCCCCACCGAAAACACAGAATAAAGCTCCTGAAAGTGGGTATGCAAGAAAATATCTGTTTTCGTGCATTCATTTCAATACCTTAGTCACTGCCTAAATTCTCCTCCCTAACAGCCATCCTAGCAACAGCACCTGGTAAAGCCGAGGAGCATCAGCCAAGGAGGGGCCACCCCGTCCCAGCTTGCTGTGGGCTGTTGAGAGTCTCCGGGCAGGGAACTGCCAGGAGTGGCCAGACGATGCACCGGTGCGGATCTGCCACAGCCCCAGAGATGCTGAGGGCATGTTATCCCACATCACCGGCGTCCTCTGAATGAGTTTAAATGCAAAGCTAATAAATTCATTTTATGGGTTCCAGGTGGGCATTAACAAACCCTCCCTTTGGCTAACTGGTGACCACAGACACCTCTTTCTTGAATGGAAGATAGGGTTTTAGGTTTAGGGTTTTTTTTCTTTTTAGGTGATGGACAGGAGTTAGCCAGTGCTCCCTGTAGTGAGCTGTTTGTGTTGGGTTTGAGGGGCAGCCCTGGAAATGGCTCCCCCCTTCCTCCTCGCACCCCAAAGGCTGTAATGTTACTTGAAGACAGACCTCACCTTACGTCGTCACAGCTCCTAATCCCACGGGATTTTGCTGACGCTATTGCTGTTTCTAAAAACGCCTCCATACGTGCCTACCTGCACAGCTTTGCTTCCTTGTCTCGACCCAAGGACACGCGGGGCACTGCGAGTTTGTGCGTGTGAGCGTGCAGGGCAGCGGGGAGGCGAGCGTCAGGGTGCGAGGGCAGCTCGCGTGGGGCCAGGGCGGCAGGACCGGCAATGCCCCGACGCCCCGGCATCCTCCTCCCGCTCCCCTTGCCGCCCTGCGGTGCCGGGGCCTGTGGCACCCACAGGCGCCAGCATGGGAGCTGCCCCCGTGCCCCTCGGCACCTCCCACCGGTGTGCCCAGGGCTGGAGCCGGCACCTGCAGCCGGCGGCGGGAGGCCGGCTGACAGCACCCACGCCACGGGCTCCTGCCCTCCCCCAGCCCGGTGAGTCTGGGTGTTTTCCTGTTTGCCTCTTACCTTATGCTCTGATCCCGGGGACAGGGGACAGTGACAGCCAGGCTGCTGTCCCTGCAGGAGCCAGGAGCCAGCCTCAGCCTGCTCACACCCCAGGGGTATTACCCCGGGGGCTTTCTAGGGCTCCCATCTCCCTAATTCTCTTTCCTCAGGAGGGGCTGGAGCCCTGCACCCAGCCGTGCTTTGCTGCCAGGTCTGTACCGACACAGCGCGGAGGGGCTGGGTACGAGAGCAGGGGCTGGTGGAGAACTGGGAGGCTGCAAGAGCCGCAGAGCTGCCGAGCCGCAGAGCTGAACTGATGGAGGAGAGGAGGGAGCTGGGGCTCTGCCTGCCAGGTTTTGTTTGCTGTTACAGCCGTGCCAGTGTTTGCCTGCTCTTTTGGGCTGGGTGCAAGCCCAAGGCAGCTGCATCTGGGAGGATAAACTTGGTTGCATATTGGGGGGGGGAGGGTTGCTGGGTTTTCCGCTTCAAAATAGTATGATACATACCTAGTGTGTGTAAGAGGACTAAATTTCTGTCTTGAGATCAGATAAAACTGGTGCTTTTGGGAAGAAATTAGTGTACCCCGCTGCATAAGTGTCGCTTTTTAAAGCGGCACAAGGACCTGAAGTGTTGCTTATGTGGGTACGGATGGATGGCCCTAGGACTGGTTGTGAGAGGCTACAGATTTGCTAGAGAAAGGTGGGGACTGCGGAAGGTGTGTGCATCTTGTGTATAACTGGAATTCTATCCCTACAACCCTGCTTGCTTCTGGGCTGCACTGTTGTCCCATCTTTGATAGGATTGCAGCATCCTGGATGCTGCACTGTTGCAAAATTTCCAGGAGCTGGAGGGAGGAAATGGGTCTACCTTGTGCAATGCTCTGGCCTCCAGAAAGTTGTCTGACCTACTCATCCCTGCAACGAACAGCCAGGGAAATGAGCCAGGGAGGTCGGTAGATCCATTACTTTATGGTGGTGGAGAAGCATGTCACTGGCAGAAAATGTGGGGAGGTGGGCAATGTGCTGTGCTAACTTTTGCTACTAGCGTAACACAGGCTTTTTTTGTGTGTCATCTGTTCACGAGAAGTTGCTAGAGTACTGTATTTTCTAAAGGTACATATTCCTCTAGACTCCCTCAGTTTCTGGTGCTCGGTTAGCGATGCTTTTGGCAGCAATATGAAAGGGAGATTGTTGGAGGTGTTTGCTTAGTATAAATTAGAATGTAGGTCCTTTGATTTGTGAGAGCTGAGAAAATTGTATTAGGAGACGAGCATCTGTCATTTAACATCTACCTCTGTTTATATGATAAATATCACATTTTAACCTCAGCAGGGAAGAAAAGTACAGCTAGCCAAAGCAAATCAGTTTGCCCACCTAATGCTCGAGGACAAAATTCCCATTGAGCTCCAAAGCCGAGTATCACATCCTCTAGGTACATTACATGACAGAAAATTGGCTCTTTTCTTTTTAAACCCCAGCAGTCGACTGGGACCCAACAACATCTCATAGCATGTGCTTCACTGAAGCTCAGCTGTTGGAAATAAGCCCAACTCAGACAGGGGCAGAAAGGACCGTGCTGAAGCTGGCGGCTCCAGCTGGGTTGGGTGCATTTCATTGGCAGCAGCATCCAGGCTCACAGAGCAGCCTCCAGCTTGCTTTTGAGCAGACCGACCCATTCTGCTTTGCCTTTGTTGGGAACCAGCCAGGTGTAAGTCAGTTCTGACATTTATAATGTAGACAGAAATTATATTAAATGCCAGATGCTCTGCAGCTGCAAATTGCTCTATTTGAACTCAAATGTCAATTTACAGCTCTGTAGTGATACCTCCCTCATGGTCCTACCTCCCCAGCAGCAGTGGGTGCGACTGTCTCAGCACACAGACAGGCACAGTGTGCTCTCCAACAGCTCAGCCTGGCCTCTCCTCAAACCCAGCCAGGGTCAGATTCTGCATCATGCAGGCAGTCTCATGGACTTGCATTTTGCAGATCTAGCGCTCCATAGCTGTAAGCATTTGGATGTTCAAGAGGTTGAGATTAGGAGTAGGTCTGTCATAGCATGGTCATACTGGAGAGTTATGGCCGTAGCCACCCTCAGGGATGGTTTCTGAGATGGCAGATATCGAGCCTATCCACACTTGCCCATGCCATCTCCATCCTACAGTCCCACAGTGTGTTCTGCTTCATAGCTCCAGGAGCAACTGGGTCTTCCCTGAGCTTGGCCATCACAGCTCGCCATCACATGCAGCCAAGGGGGCTTGGTGGCTTAAAGCTTTCTTCCCTAATTCCCCCTGTTAACTGTTAAAATGCAATCTTGACAGATGCCCTCTGCCAGAGACCCCTCAACCCTTTCCTTCAGGAGGTGGCTGTCAGGGTCAGTGCCGGGCCAGTTTTCCTTCCATCCCAGAGGGAAGATACCACCATGAACAAAGTGGCTGCCAGAGGGTTTTCTTTTCACTTTTTCTTCTAGAGAGCTGCTTTCCATCTCTAGGAGGTCTCCCTTCCCTCAGCTACACCCCACGGCTCTTGCCCAAGCCACGGAGATTTGGGGGAGCAGCAAGTACTCCTATAGGGATGGTGGGAGCTGTTGAGGGGTTGAGCAGTGTGAACAGACTCTGGTGTGCTTGGAAATAAGCAAAGGAGGACTCATTCTTCTCTACGCAGGGGCCTTTGGGGTGTATGAGGGAAAGGGGCAGTGGGTTTGGTTCGGGTTTTTCCTCACCAGTGGAGTGTCACCACGGCAAGGAACAGCTCACCTGTGTAAGTACATCTCTGGGGAAACTTTTACATTGAGCAGTGTCCAGGTTCAAGGCATCCCAAGCAATAAGAGCCAGCAGAGAGAGAAAGAAAATGCTGTCTAGGATCCTCAGATCTTCACTGAAGTTAGAGCGAATGCATGGTTTTACACCTGCTAAGAACCTGTTCATTTATAAGCAGTATTGTAAAATGCTTTGGAAGAGGTGGTTAAGCCGCCTTCAAACGCTTTTCCTCCCTCCGCTGACAGTAGAAACTGTAGGCCGTACCCATCTGACCACATAGAGACATTTATGGTGTAGATGTGTTTCCTAGAGTCATGCTTTTGTCCCTTCCTCAACTCCAGAAACCTGCCTGTGGCATCTGGCCTGCCATCCTAAACCCACACTCTCCATGAAGATATCACTCAGGGGATGTCCCTCTCCGCCTCTCACAAGAAATCCATGGCATGAGAAAGAGAGGGCAAGCGGCAGGTGACAGTGAGGAAAGGGACGAGGCTCATTAAGAGAGGGCCAGCTCCAGTGGTGCTGCTCGGCACCATGGACCATGGCCAATAGGGCAGTGGTTCAGGTCATTGCTGACACCTGATGGAAGGTGAGTTTGGGCAATGCCAGCAGTACACCTGTGCTGCTGGGAAACCCGTGTGTTGGAAAGCAACCTGCACTGAGCCCGTTGCTTTTGCTTTGGAGATCTGTCACCTGTATTCAGGGTATTGGATGGAGAAGCACCAATGCATTTGAGAGCCGGATGTGGTCCAGGCTGCTGCCAACCTTAGGGAATTCCCTCTGAATCACTGGCCAGTGAAAAATTTGCTGAGCTGTTCAGTTTTGCCCCAGGTGATTTTTAACATGGGCAGTTCACTGCTTGGTGCTTGCCCCTCCCAAGAGAGGCAGGAGGGGTGATCCCCTGGCCTGCACTGAAACCTCCTGTGGGATGGTGTGGGTTGGGAACCACCACCCCAGGTGAGGTCCCGGCTTCCCAGGATGCAACCTGGGTAAACAAGGATGCTGGTTTTGGGCTGGGCATGATTTTACTCAGAGCTCCTCAGGGGAGCCCCACAAGGGGACTGATCACAATTTGTAGCCCATCAGCAGTCCTCTGGGGAGATTAGTGGGGAGCAGAAAGCCAGTCTGGTTATGGCCAAAACAGAGAGCTTTTGGGACACTGAGATGTGACCATCTGTCATGGAGTCAGCCAATGACACAGGTGGCTCTTCCCAGTCCTGTGTACTTGCAGCTCTAAACTGGTCCCAGTATGGATTTCAGTGGAGTTGCAGAGGGCTTGTACAGTGGTGGGTGAGGCCCTTAGGCCTGTTGAGATTTCAGGAGGAGATTTCCTAGGAAACAGGAGCGTGCACCCTCCCTCCCTTAACCTCTCCTGTTATTGCCATCTGCTGTGGTTACAGAGATGGGGCTGCTCAGCTCCCTGCTGGCTTCCAGCCCAGCCAGTGTACAAGCAACCCAGAAGTGGTCAATACCTTGCAACCCTCAGAAACCTCTCAAAAAACATATGGAGGTAGCTGAGGATATCCAGCCTCAAAATGTCAATTCATCAGCACCTGAAGTGTCTTCAGTGCTACTGATAATTATTATGAGAAATGATTGCCTGTCTTTCCAGAAAAAGTTGAGAGATCCAGTGAAATTCTTCTTTGTTTTGTCTTAAAGTTATTGCAATGATTTGTCAGCAGTTTTACATTTTACAGTGTCAACACATTCTACACGCTTAGGAGGAGTAATCTCAGATAAAGGTTTAAAATTCCTTTTCTCTTCCTTTGCTTTCTAAAGGATCTGAAAACAGCTGTGAAATGTGAATACATTTTAACTATTAAGCCCAAGCTGCCAAGACGTTACTTCCTGTAGCTTTGAGTCATGGAACTGAAGAAATAAATTGGATCAGAATATTGTTTTGTACCAGCGATTTTTGTCTCCCTCTGCCACCCCCAGGCTTGGCTCTATTGAAAGCCAAAATACAAAGGCATACTCTCATGCGTGCTCATTTTTCCTGCTGGTGAGGCACCTCATCGCAGGAACTGCTTGCTTGGAGCAGAGTGAGTCTGAGCCCACAGGAGCCTGACCTGGGCTCCCAGTGGTCACCCACTTTCCAGGGGAAGCAGTCTGGTGTCATCTGGTGTGGGCTGGTGCCACTCATGTCCCCCAGGCTTGTGTGATAAGGAGAACAGGGCTTTCTCCACAGAATTTATCATCCTGGGCTGAGTGTCCGACTTTCAGTGAGACCCGGCCCCGAACCCGTGACTGCACAGCTGGGAGGTCTAGCAAAAGGGTTCAGACTAAAAATCAGTACATGCAGTTGCATTAACAATTAATTTAGGTGAGTATGTTTGATCATATTCATGTCCACATTAACTGTGTATTTCATTCGGCTGCCAACAGCACCTGCTAGCACAGAACACGACGAGTAAATAACTGCTCTTCATATGAGGGATGGCAGGTCATAAGATCAGTGTCCTCTTCCCGCTTCCTCTGTCTCAGCATCTCCTTTTACAGCATTTATGCCATAGCAAGGCGCAGACAATTCAAAGAAGCCTCCAGATCTCATCTACTGCAGTGTCATTACCAGCAGCTGGAGGCTGTGTGCACAGCTAAACTCCCTCCCATGCAGAGGTCCTGCACATCTATGCATCATTAATGTCGCCCTCATGGAGGGGTGTAATTGCTGCCTAGGCATTTTGGTGGCTTTCTGCCCAAGGGTTCATTTCAGTCTTGATGTATTATAAATGATTATAATTTAGCACCACTTAAACCCAAAACAACAAAATGTAAGTATGCTGGAGAAGCTTTTGCTAACATGCTGGCCTGCTCTCACAGATTTAAAACTGTAGAAAGCACTGACAACCATCGTATGTGATTACAAGATTGCTGTCACAGAAATGATCTTGAATAAAAGTACCTCATTCAGAAGTGCTAAGGGCAAAACCAGAGGGAGACTGTTGTCGTAATTTTCTAGGGACATTTAAATTAGGAATTGTAGTGAGATTGTCAGTCATGTTACCTGGCTGCTGAGGCTTTGGGACTGCAGTGCTGATAGGATTGCTTTTATTAACTGATTTACAGCTGACATTGGAAAGGGGAAAAGGACCCTTTAGCTTCTTGTGTAAGACTGTCAATGCAGAGGGCCGTGGCTAGGAGGCTTTGGACATCCAGGTGCTTCCTGGTGTTACCATCGCCTGTCCTATTCCTGACCTGCGGTGATGCCAGTAGAAGTCCTCCAGACAACCAGACAATTGTCCTCCAGACAATATTGTCCTCCAGACAATAAAACACCGGTTGCATAGCAATTTACTTTGGAGGGGAAAGCAATGAACTACCTGGGGAATGACTGCTAGCCTATAGGAGGGAGGATTAAGGGAGATGCTTTTCCTTTCCACTGCTGGGTAGGCAGTTACTATAGATTCCCTCTGTGTCCACTCCCTGGGCAAATGCCCATTGGGAAGTTGCATCAAATTAGCGTGGGATACATTTCTGTCAGAGATTTGGTTGCTCGTTTTTGCATTGTGTATATCATCATGAGGGCTGCAGAAGAAAAGCAAAACTCCTCAACAGGGGTGGACAGGAGGAGCTTGCTGCAGGTACTGAGTGATTTCCACTCACTGCAGATCAGGCACAGAAGTTTTGTTTCCAAATTCAATCCTTAAGCTGAGAGTAGGGGAGAGAAGACCAACGGAAGCCATGATCACAATCTTCAAAGCCAGAAGCAGTTGCTGTAGAGTGGGAGTGAGACACACCTCATGCCTGTGGGGGCTCAGGGGGGAAGTCATTGACTTTAAATAGCAGCATGGGAGGCCTGGGTAAGGTATCTGGGTGAGTGGCCAACAGCTGGGGCAGCTGTGCACTGCGACAGTCTGTCTGTGATGACTGAGGAGGTTTTGTAAGGCAAGCATTTATGGGGGATGGACTCAGCCTAGCTAGCCTGGCTTGGAAACAGGAGATGAAGAGGTCCCTCCAGGCCCATCTGGCCACCCTGCCTCTGCACTGGCCCCAGGGAGCTTTCTTGCTGAGGAGGGGAGCCAATAAAGGGAGACAGAAGGAATCGCATCTTTATCTGATGGCATGCCCCTTATTTTTGTTCTTTACTAGCTAACCTATAATTAAGGAAGAAAGTGCGAAGGACAGCAAAACAAGATGTTGGTGCTGTCTAACAACACAGCCCTGAATTCACTCCTCTCCAAGCTGCTTCAGGACTACCTGGAGCAGGCAAATAGCTCTGCACCTTCCCAGGTCAGAAGTGCCAGCAGCAACCTGGAAATCATCTACGTGCTGCTGATGATCGGCCTCTTTGGCTTCTTCACAGTGGGAGTCATGCTGACCAACATCCGCGCCAGGAGGCTGGAGGACTCCCGCGACCCCTACAACACCTACATTGCCACGGACATTTGGCACAAGAAGGACAGGGAGTATTTTCAAGCCAAGATCATAGAAAACTACAAGCTGTGCTGTGTCTTTGAAAACCAGCTGGCCGTGGAGCAGCCAAGCACACAGATTCCAGAGGTGAAGTCTTCCTAGCAAAAGGGGAGAAAGGATTGCACTTTGCACAGGGACAACCCGACCGACACCTGGTATGAACCAGGCTAGCTGCTTGCCCGTCTGCAGAGCCGCAGGCACTGGCCTCAGTCAGGCTAAATAACTGTAAACTGATGGTGAAGCTGATGGGTCTGTGATGGCCCTGGTGCTGCAAAAGTGCCCGGCCACCAGTACCTTGCTGCAGTCACTGTAAGGTCGAGGAGGGGGGACACGCAGAGGGGGTATCATGGACTCATCAGCTTCACCTAGCAAAAAAAGCAAATGTTAGTGTTGCCTGTGTGAACGCTTGCAGTAGTCCATGTAATTAAAAACAAACTGGATCAAACACAAGCTAGAGGCGTTAACTGCCAAGTGTGGTTTAGGCAATCATTTTCAAGTAAGAAAGACCAGTTTCTTCCAAGAAAAAGTAGCCAAAATATTTCATTTGCATTTTCGTCCAGCATAGAATAATCTTTTTATAAATTGTACGGTGTTGTGGATTACCTATTTCTTTCAGAATCATGCACGTCTTTGAGATAAAATTTTAGAAAAATATTCCCATTTTTTTCTGAAAACCATTTCTGTGGAAAAATGCAGACTTTGGAGCAAATTTTTTTAGTGACTGTCCCTAATTCCTAGCAGGTACCCCAGACCGGTGTTGATGGCTTCTTTTGGTTTTCCTTCTCATGGATGGCGGTTGATCCTGGCAGCAATGTCCACTCTTATACAAAGATTCAGCAGCCCATGGGGCCTATGCCATACAAGTGCGTAATGTTTTGAAAGTGTCAGTCACATTTAATTATTGCACAAGACCTAAGTGCAAGCCCTTGACTGGAAAGTGAATTTCCACTCTGTGAAGAGCTGTTCCACAAAGTGTCTTATATTTAATCACTGACACAGCTTATGTCTGTGCTTAACTTAAAGCCCGTGAGCAGTTCCTCCAGCTCTCAAGAGCAGCCTCCCTCGGTATAGCTGTTTATCTATTGCAGTATCCAACGCGAGGTCCGTGCCAGCAAAGTTTTCCTGCCCTTGGCCTCCTTACTCCCTCCTTCGGCAGGCCGTGTCTGCCGAGCCACGGGGCTATGGTGGCAGCCAAACACGGCTTCTGCGGCAGCAGCTATCATCTGTCTCTGTTAAAAGGGAGAAATACGGTTCCCCTGGACATTCTGTTACTCAAAATAGCAACCTCGCCAGCTTGAAGCCTGTTTTCTTGTTTGGGATCAAAGAAGCAGTGGTCTGGACAGGAGCGGGGGGGAGCGGTTATTTCTGCTCTGCAGATACACATCCCATTTTTAGCTATTGGAGAGGAAAGAGAAGTGGGAGAGGCTTGAAAGAAAGTCATGCAGAGCAGCCACTTCAAAGGCAAGGCGAGGGTAGATAGCTACCCAAGTATTTGGATGGGCAAGCAATACCAGTCACAGCATATCCCTTTTCCATGCATAGGTACTTCTTTAGCACTGCACTTTCATTAAAGTAATATTCCAGCCATGTTTGTGTTCCCAGAATACTTAGGACAATTAAAAATGCTGGGTATTTTTTTTAAAGATATTTATATGGTGCCTGCCATTAAGCTGAGGACAAGATACATGTTTTCAGTGTCTTGAACAGCTTGGAAAATCTCCATTAGCTTAATTATCCAAGTTACTTTTCCCTCTAGACGAATGTAAACCAAAGCCAAGCTTTGGAAAGATGTTCACTTCCGAGCTTGGGCACTGCTCTTTTGGGATCTCACCATGCAGTCTGTTTATTACTTGCAGTTCCCTCCCCCTGTGACAGTGCAAATGCTCTTGCTTGCTGGCTCTCCAGAGGCAGGCCCATGCAGCATTGCCAACAATGTTTAAACTTGCATAAAAAATGGCTTTTAATTACATTAAAACCTTTGAATATTAAGCTTGTTGAAAGGGCTCCCTCCCGCAGCTCCCCCTCCACCCCACGTGTTTTCAGGTATTTTGGGTCTAGGCACTTGCTGGTCACCTTATTTTAATAGGTCCAGTGTAGTTATTTGTGACAGGGGTAATTGTCACCATTAGTTGGCTTCCACTTTTTTTTTTTTCAGCTCTGCCATTTTATTTGTTTAAAAAAGAGGGGAATGACTGTGCCTTAGTCACAACACTTTCCTGTGCCACCAGGCTACAAATCACCCTTCAGTGTCAGTTGTGGACTCCCACTGTGGGCTTTCACATTACCTTTCAGTCCTGTAGTTCTCCTTTTTCCCCTATTTTTTCACTTGTACCACGCAATAAAATATGAATTACAAACTGTGCTTGTGGCCTCAGATGTTTTTTTCTCCTAACCTGTTTCACAAGCTCACAGAAAGAGTGCTGATACTACCCAATGGGCACCCACTCACCCGTCCCCTTTCTACACCCTATTAACCAGGGCCAGGCCTGGGTGCTGGGATATCTCTCGGTACACCTAGATCTGGAGAAATATTAAAATGTCAGGAACAAATTCCTCACCTCAAGTAAACTCCCAGAGTTTGCAATACCCCAGGCAAGCTTGGCTCTGGTGTTCGATGCAGCGATCCCAGCTGCAGCCTTTGGGCATGTGTTGCACACAGCTTTCCACTGCAGCCCCAGCAGCACCTGCCCTAGGGGAGCCTGGGTTTTGTTGCACCCCCCTAGAAATGATGGTGGGCCTGGCAAAAGGGGAGAAATTGCTGTGGGGTAGTAGTCCCCCCCAGCAAGGGAGGAAGGTCTTGTGCCCACCTGGAGCCCAGTGGCTCTGCACAAATCATTGGTTGGGTAGCTAGCCCTCATGGGATGCTCTGTTGATGCAGATTTTTTAAGTCTAGAAAGGATCGTTCTGATCACAGGAGAGGTAGGAGTACATATCAAGAGATCTTAAGGGTTCAGGTCAGCCAGGTCTCTCTGCATGCACTCCTTGAAAAAGGCTCTGAAATCCCTTTCTATATAGCTTTGGATTATGTAACAACAGTTTTGGAGATGTAAAGTGTGAGCCAAGCTGCAGCCTGCATTGCTGAGCATCCTCCAGGGCTTGTAAACACAGCTCCCACTTCCTCTGTCATTACCACTGACTCATGCAGGATGGCTGACACGGGACCCATTTCTGACTTCATGTAATAGGAGAAAGAGCATTCACTGGCCAAGGAGTGCCTAGAAATGTGTGATTAGTTCACTCGCTCATCATCTTTGCCATAGACCAAAGCCAGCAACAAACCTGTCATATAATTACCATCACACAGAGCTCACGTTTTCCGATTTCCTGCTTGTTGGGGAGATTGAAGAATCTTAAACTCATTAGGCAAGTGTTGCACTTTCTTTGGCCCAAACTTTACAAGTCTTTTGCTCAGGAGACATAGAATAGCCAGGGAGATTGTCACAGGTTTATTTTTCTCCAGTCCCCAACTGCTGAAGTCCCTGGCTTCATCAGCTGTGGCTTATTCTAGTCAGTAGCCCTGCTGCCAGTTGGCCTAATGAGCATACCTCTAGGCACAGGTTTTGCTCTCTGGCTACTTATGGTTTTTATAACAGAAAACACATTACATAGAAATGCCAGCATTACACAGAAATGGCATTTTGAATTTAAGCCCTACATTGCTAAAAGCAATGTGATGGTAATGCGCAAAGGTCTCGAGCAAAATCAAAGCCTAATATAGCAGGTTCTCTCCTGTATATATTTTGAGAGGTTCTGTTTTGTACAGTTGCAGACTAATATGAAAGTTGTGTGGTACAAAGCCACACAAATAAAATATTTTTGAATAACTGTGGTACAGCACAAACACGGACAAGACTCTGTGTCGTACTTCTTGGAGGGGAAAGTCAGTCCTCGTCCTCGCACCTTGGAGGAAGAAGCTCCAGGGCAGTTTTTCACTAAGTTATGTGGCCACTAACTCATGGGAAGATGAGGTCTCCCTCTTCTCCCCTTTTCTGCCTGCCCTGGAAACCTGTCTGCGTTGCCCAGACTCTGGGCAACTCTGTGACTGCTGCAGCCCACCAAACCTAAAGCATGTCTCCTTGGGACATGGCTGTAAAGCTGTTGCAGGAACGTCATCTGTAATGCCTCTACCGGCGAAGACTTCCCCAGCCATGTGTGGAGCAGGGTGCAGCTACCCTTCTCTGGCAGCATGCAGTCATTTGCTGCAGTGGGAGTATGTTTACCTGATGATATGTGTCTGCATGGGCTCACACAGAGAGTGTATGGGTGGCCCAAGCTCAGCTTTAAGTTGGCCAGATGCCAACTGTAGCTGTAAGAAAGCATGGGTGCAGTGCGGAGGTTGAAACCAATGTGCTCTAAGCCGTGACTAGAAGTGGTTTACATCCAGGCAGCACAAAGCCCAGGGAAGCAAGTCTGCGCTAATCTGTAGCCGCTCTGTAGCCTGACGTGCACAACCTTCCCATAGGAAGCCCAAACTGAGAGCTCATCCTTTGCCTTCACTGCAAAACCTTCCCTCCCCTCTCACCTGCCTGGAGAGCTTCGGGCCCTCATTCTTATTTCCCATCTCATGGAGAACTTGCATCTGCAGCAGCTGGCTTTTCATTACACGCAGCAGAAATCCTTAGAGCTGCAGGTACGGGAAATCAAACCCCCAGTATTAAGTGGTCCATCTGGAAAATACTTTACAGCCAAAGGCAGCCCAAGTGTGCAAGTCTGAAGTGAATTCCCCTCCCTCCTCACTTTATAGTTATCAGTGTTATCTTTATTTGCAGTTGGTTGGGTCAGACCTGCTACACCGGGAAATGTGCACAAAGACAAGCAGAAGGAAACCGATAAAAATAGAAGATATGAGCAATCAGAAGCAAGCAGAACATTCTTTACAGCTGATAACAGGAATTATCTTATATAATATTTCTATGGCATCCTGTTTCATTTTTACACGTTGTTATCACTATGCCAAACTCACTCCCTAATCTCCTTATCCAGCTGGAGCCATCAGCTACGCATGTGAAACCTCCACGAAGCCTTTCTCAAGAAATTGCTCAAGGGACCAGCACAAATATGATTGCTTGGCAGAGGAGGCTGTGAAAGGTCATGCTGCGTTTCACCGGTGAGGTGGACAGGAGGCTGCTCCCTGAGACTGGAGCTGTCCATGCAGCTGGCTTCATGGACATGTTCAAGCAGAGAAACCATCTCAGTCAACTGCCTTCAAAGGACAAGAAGCAAAGGCCAATACCATGCCAAAATAGGCAAGAAAATGACTTAATTCTTGGTAGTTCTAGGGCAGGGATGGCAAGGATAGTTAAAAAAAAGCGCCAGCTTTCAACTGCACCCACGGGTGTCCTTCAGATCAAAGAAAAGGGAAGATGTACATAAATATCGATGGAAAATGCATGAATGCTAAATCCGGAAGTGAACATTATGACCATCTGATCTGATTTAGCAGAAGTAAGGCCAAAGACTCTAATGTAATACTTTCTTCAGCCAGGCCCAGAGCCTCTGGTTGGGCTACAGCACATTATTTTCAGATGCACACTCAGGCTCACCAAAATAATTCCTCTGCTCAGTCCACAAAATCCACACACTGGACCAGGGGCCACTGACTTTCCAAGACCAAGAGCCAAGCGAAATAAAATATGACACCTTCATGTGAGAGCACTTGCTCTAAAAAATGCTTAATTCAGTATTGCTCTGATGAGTGTGATAGCAGTTTTATGACAGGTACACTACACAACCCAAAACACAGGTGACCGTCACAGAAATACACTGTTTGATTTTGACCGATGTCCAGTAAATGGATTCTCAGTATATGATAGTTCTGATTTTGTTTCTAGATGCGGTAGCTTTCATACTTTTATACAAAAAAAGCATAGCTCATTAGCCCAGCTGTGAGCATTCATTCTGATTTAATTCTGAGGATCAGAGATTGATTGGTGGCTGCTGTTCAGCACAGCACACTTACCTGCTGGGGAGGTAATGCTCGTTTGGCACAGCCCCATTAGCAGTATCTCTTCTGCCTCCCCCCACTGCAATATTCACCCTTCTCCAGGTTTCCCTCCAAACCACAACCTCTGGCCTTCAGACTTCCCTCCCCAGCCTCCCTCACAGGTCCACAGATCCTCGCTTGGGAGAAAGGAGCATAATCCCTCTGCCTTAGCCGAAGGGAGCCATATCAGCGAAGGATCTAACCCATTGTTCCCAAAGTCTGAGCTCCAATTTCCTTTTTCCTTGTGACCTCCAGCTTCGAGTGGCAGGGTAATTTGTCAGGGGAACAGTTGATTCAGCAGCTGTTCTGGTTCACTGTTGTGCATATAAGCCTCAAGCTTGTGGTCTTTATTCAGACCCATAGCAACAGCAGGCTTGGGGACCTCCAATCTGATGGGACTTTTTGCCCTGGCAGTATTTTCTCAAGCCTTTATTATCAGCTTCCCACCTAACAATGCAAAACGAATCTGGGAAAAGAGTGCAAACAATAATCTCATACCAACTCTGCACCTGCAGGCAAGATCCCTTCTCCGGGCTGCTTAAGCCGAGCTCGCCCCCCAGGTGCCTCGGCAGCTTCACTCCCAGCAGTCCAGTTCCCGGGGACTCGGGGGTGGATCTGACCCTGAGCTGCATGCAGAGAGCAGAGGAATAAAACATCAAATCCTCCCCATACCTCTATTTATTTTTCACGTTAATATGCAAGAGTTATGATGCAGGAATAGACAAACTGGCACACTCATCAGTCTGGCACCCTCTGCCAGCCAAGGAGCCACAGATATTTACCCTTAGGCAGCCTGTGGCAGGACTGACACCTAAAATTAACCCTCTGCTGTGCTTCTATTTATTTCCTCCTCAAAAAAAAGTGAGCTCTCTCTTTAACAGCAACAGCCCAATAGTCTTTCCATCCAAATCCTGACCTTGAGAATGAGATTGTAACAGAATAAAATGCAATTTGAATAAAAGTAAGCAGATAAGAAACATACTGATGCCTGCTAATCCAAATTCCCAGCAGTGTTGGCTAGCTCACTGCAGAATACAGGCAATAGAGACAGGGTCTTCTTTGTTTACAACAAATGATTTAATCCAACATGTGCATATTAAACAGTCTCTTCTGGATTTCTTTATGTGCATGTTGCTCCTTATTTCTGTTCGTAGAAGTCACTGAAATGCAGAATTTGTCAGGCCTTTTGAAGTTACCGCCAGGTATCTCAAGGGCAGACTACCCTGGCTCAGATTTCTGACCTATTTTTCTCTCTTTTCCCATGTACCTCCAGGGGAACATGACGATGTCCACCCTGGCTATGTGGGCCAGCTCTTCTCCCTGGAGAACCCCCTCACTAGGCTTGGGCAGGAGTAGAGGTAACGATAATTTCTCTGCTGACGGCAGTGCTGTAATTGACAGCAGTGGGAACGGGATGTCACCCTGATTTGGACTCACCAGGGTCAAAGGAAAGGACATATATATGCCTATAGTATAAGGCATCACCACATCCCAGTGTGTGACCTGTGAGGGAAACGATCTGGTCTGGTCTGAAGAACGGTGTTATATGATATAAACTGATACTTTGTGATCTGGTAGTCTAAAAACCCGAGCAGAACTACCTTGCCATGGTGTGTATTCGGCATTTTGTGGCACAGCACATGGAGGCCAAAGCATAACTGAAATAACAGCAGAGGCAATTGTTGGACAAGCTAAATGGCAATGAATCCATCCAGTAGCTGCTCACAGGGGCCAGCAGCCATGCCAAAACCCCAGACCTGCTTCCCAGCTCTCCCACTAAGACACCCAGGACCTGGGTACCAGGCGCATCACAGCCACACTGGTGGCACCAGCCTTTCCCTCCTTCCTTCCTTCCTTCCTCCAGCTCCAGGCAGCTTTTCTTTTCCCTCCCGAAATTCCTTCAGTGGGAAACAACACAGACAGTGCATTACCCTGCATCTGGGTTCGCCTCTTTATTTATCCACAGGAGCAGTTGGCACTCTTGGGGATTTGCAGAGAATTAAGTAGTCTGTGAAATTTTAGAAAAGGAGAAAAGGGATGTTGCAACCTGATGTGTTTATCATCAGAGGTGTTTGCGGTTTTATACCATGTTACAGTTTCCATTCAATGAAGAGGGCAAGCCCGCACCTACTGCAGGGACCAGACCAGTGTGTACCAGCTGGTGGCCAGCTGCGTGGGTGCATGCTCCTGGCCTGCTCTGAGGAAACACGTTAAACCCCAGTGCAGGTGGTTCAGGCTAACACATTTTATCTGGAAATCTTCAGGGGAGGGGGAAGAGGAAACAGGCAATTACACTGGCGGGGACAACATGGGGCAACCTGTCAAACTACCTGGCCTGCTGCCATTGTGTGTGGCCGTACCCAGGTGCCTCCCTAGATCACGGCCCTACACAAATACTCCTCCTTTGCTGACACCTCCTTCTTCCATTTTTGGGACATTATGGGCAGATCCCAGACAGCTGTTCCCAGCTGCCCAGCCTGTGGTTTTAGAAATGTCCAACTCAAGGTCAATGTCTGAGAAGCTCATCACAGCTGTGGTCCAGAAATAACGCCCTGAAGGGTAACCACCCTGCCACAGCTGCATCTCTGCTAGTGGCTGCAGTCACAAGGCAGCAAACACGACTTCTCTTCCAATGCTGCTAGCCCTCTGTGCCCTCCTCTTCCACCTACTCTGATGCAATCAGGAGCGAAACAAAGGAGAAAAAAAGGTCTTTGCCAAGTTTCATGGATATTTCCAGAATTCATCACAGATTACGCCAGTCTTCCATGTACCGCTACGCTTAGTTTTCCTGCTCCAGCTTGCCTCCTCCTATGGGGAATGCACTGCTCGTCCTCTGGTGTTCACCAGCAGCCACCGCCGCAGGCTGGCTCAGGTTGTCCCGGGCAAGAGCTCCTTAGTGTGTAGCCTGTGGTGAAAACAGGATGTGAAGCACAGGATAGGAGTGGCAATTGCTTTTATTGCTGTCCTGAAGGTAATACTACTCAAATCGTATTACCATGTGTTTGGAGAGGAGCCAAAAACGTGAACATTGGACCGCAATAAATGTGGATCTTTTTTGCTTCACAGGTGCAATTAAGGGGCAATATCCAGAATTTTACTGTCAGTAGGTGAGTCACAAGTGGCAAAACCTGGATGTGGCTCTGAGACAACCAACTCCTGAAGCAGTTACATCTGCACAGAGCCTGCACGTGAAATGAATCAAGTGATGAAGCAGGGATGAGTCCGCAGTGCTTGGCAATGCCTTTGTCTGAAGCGCACTCTGTTGCAAGAGGACAGGTCCCGGTGGCACTGGCTGCCACAGCTGCCTCCCAGTGATGTGGGGTCACAGCAGCACTCAGACAGCATTAGAAAATGAAATTTCCTGGCAAAGGGAGAGTCTGAGAATGGTGGGAGAGCAGCAAAAGCTGTGGAGGTCTGCTACACTGGAGTACTGAGAAAGCTAAATGCATTTGGAAGGATCAGCCAATAAATGTTGGAAAAGCTAGAAAAAAGGAAGAAAGAAACAAAGAGCCTAAACTTAACTGCCTTAGACTTTTATCATCAGAATCACTCATAATGCAATGTCTAATAACATCATTTTTGCCATATGACTCACACTGCGTTATCTCACAGAAGGCAGAAGCTCTTTTCTTTCATCTGATGTACTCAATGTGCAAGTAGCTATTCCAGGTTTGCCCCTATTGCTGAGGAGGAGTATTGGGAGGATCTAAAGGTCCTGTAGGAAAAACCAGTTAAGAAAGAGTGAGCCACGTGACTGCAGTGCAATGCAGGGGCATGGACCAGAGACCCCTGAACAGATGTGCAAGCACCATGCTTTTTCCACTTAGCCCCAGTGTACGATCAGGGCTGCAACAGTGTTTTGCATAAATACTCAGGAATTCAGACGAGTTTTTTCTCACACCTACACTTGAGCATTGAGAGAGAGAAACAGGTCACCAGATAACCAGGACTAGCCCAAGGCCTGTTATTGCAACAGCAAAATGAAAGCTCTGGCTCATTCTCAGCCACAGAAACTTGGGCAATGCAATTCGTGACATGGTCTGACCTGCACAAGAGGCAATATGCACTGCCTTGTGCTGGGGCCATTACCTGCAGCCCTCACCCTCAGCCACAACGAGTGAGTGTCCCTTTTCAGCCTCTTCTAGGAAGCCAAGATGACTCAGCCACCACCGAGAGGCAGCTGCGAGAAGGACATGACAGAGTATCACTCTGCCCAACCAGGGTCCTAGGAAGGGGGTTTCTACATAAAATAGCTCAGTATTCTAACAAATCCTCCACAGCTTTTGCTTAACTCTCTGCAAACTCAATGTATTTCTCCTCCAGTGCTGGCTCCTCCAGTTCCCCGCAGAGCAGGTCTCCTGTCAGTGCTGCAGCAGCGTGCCAGCCTCCTGGGCATTGTGCCCTGCCTTGTGGGCAAGCCAGGCCTGCCTCTGAGACACCTTGGGGCCCTCCAGCCAACAGCAACCCCCAGCGGGATTGCTGGGGAAGGGGCACCCCTCAGCATCCCTGTCTTGGGGATGGTTCATTCCTGGAGTAAGTAATTGTCAGGGCATGACCTAGATTTTTTTTGAGGAAGTCACAGGGCTAGTGAGCAAGGAACCACATGGGGCTGAGGTCCTCAGTACCCCACTGTCCCAGATGACCAGTGTGGTCTGTTTGCAGGACTTGGCCACGTGAGAAATGATCCGTTGCTCATCTTAGATCCAGACATTCCTTCATCCCACTTCCTCCAAGACAGGCAGGCCATCCTGGCTCAACAGGAAATATCACTTGAAGACATGATCCACCTTATAACCCAGGGGGGTGAGAGCATGGAAAACAAGCTAGCATGCTCCAGAGGAAAGTGTGCATGGGAAATGCTTCAAGTCTGAAGGTCATCTGGGCTTGTCCAGGCACTTCAATAGCACGATGAATCTGCCGTTCCTGGCTCATTCCAACTGACAGGATTTTAAAGACCTGTTGCCTGTCTTGGTCATGTACTACGTGTGCTTTTCCAGGTGTCCTTGGTCCTGGAAGAGGGGAAGCACGGAGATTAGTTCGATTTCCACCAGCTCCTAAACCCCTTCCAGGGCTTTAATTCTCACTATAGAGTTGGCAACACTCTAAAATCCAATATTTGTGCAAAAATATGACTAAAATAGCCTTGCTGATGTGTATTATTCCCTTACGTTATCTTTTTAAAAAAATGAAACTTCAGTAATAAGAGAATCAGATCCTCAGCTGACGTGCCCTGGCCTATCTCCTATAAAGCTGATGGAAACTTCCCAGCTCATTCTGGGGTCCATATGCCTTCACTGAAAAACTGTCAGAAGTACTTATTCTGGCCCTGCTGTTATGTTCATGCTCCAAACCCATTCCCTCATCCTTCATTCCTTTTAAAAGAAAGGTGCCACCTGGCACTGGCACAGACTTCCAGGGCTGCGGGTGGAGGAAGGAGGCTGTCACCATTAGGCAGGTGGTGAGTGCTTGTTCCTGGTCAAGGGACATGGTTGTGGCTGCATGCCTCTCTCCATCCACACTGCAATGGGATCCCAGTCCTGTGACGCACTGCCATAATTTCCGCCCTCCCCCTCGCCTGGACGTCTTACGCTACCCCAGCTCCTTCAGTCTCATTATTGGGAATGGTATCCAGATGCTTCCTCTAGGTGACATGGGATCCTTGCTCTCCTGCCTTGGGAAGGACAAGTAGAAATCCTACATCCTTTGCCTTGGTATGACTGGGGGGGTGGGGAGTCCATCTCACAGCACTTTTACTGTCGTCAGTTTAGAGGCTGACACTAATCACAGTCATTAGAAAGCAAGCTCCTCTTGAGGGCACGTTGTGCTGAGAGATGGACTCATCACCCTTCAGGTCTATCTGTCTCTCCCCATTGAGTAGGGAAGCTCCCCATAGAGTCCCAGGCAGTGAAACAAATCCTACCTCTGGTGTATGCTTGAGCCTGTGTTGCTCATACTCCCATGCTGTGCAGGTGATCAGATGGCCATCATCTCCAAGGTGCTTGTTATCAGTGTTTACACTTTTACATTTCCATTTGATTTTGTTTCCAAGAAAAAGGACCATGAAATCTAGGGAAGAGGTATGAAAACAGGTGGGTTTTCCATTTGCACGCTCCAGCTAGGTAGAGGGGTGGGGACAGGAGCCTCAAAGGAACTATACTTGATGGGGCAAAAGGACAAGGTGTGAGGCTCATCTTTCCCTAGCCCTGACCACGCTTCCTCAGAAACAAGACAGCAACATCAGTACAGCGCTGGGTCTAATCCGATGAGCCCTGCAGAGAAGCCAGCTAATTAGCCATGCTGTAGGGCCGTGCTGACCCAGCTACGCCGCTCCCTGGCCCTCGCCGGCATCTCCACCGGGCACTGCGTCGTGTCCTGCCAGCTCATTCACAGCCAGCCTGGGTCTCTGGCTCTGCCGGTGCAAGACCAGACAGGCCTACTGGCGTTTCGTGCGCTCTGCTGGGTTTTGGCTCTTAGAGGGATGGTGGCTTTAAACCAGTAATACTCTTAGCACCACATTTTGCTCCAAGAGCTGGGGCTTAGCTGTAAAACAGCTCCAGCAATCTGGCAGCAATGGGGGTTATACACGAGTGGGGGAAGGCATATGTGAGAGTTTACCAAACCTCTCTTTCCCCATTGTCCTTGCTGCCTGGGAGCCCTCAGGTGTCCTTTCCTCCAACCAGTAGCTCCCTGCTTCTGGTTTTCTTCCTATTTCTGCATTTGTTAGCCAAAGGTGCAGCTCGCCTAATGAGCTGCTGATACTTTCAAAGCACTGTATGTTATCCAGCAAAGATTAGACGTGAAAAAATGAGTAGTTTGAACTGAGTCCCACAGCAAGATTTATGAATCTGTCTGACCACAATTTAATGGCAATAGTTGCTGCCGCTTCCTGAAGGCAGACGTACCCTGCTGTAGTGGGGCCCTGCTTACCCTCACCTTTCACAGTCCTCCTCCCTCCTGCTTTCCATGGAAGGAAAAACAGCTGGCTTTAGCATGAGCTCTCCTCCTCCCTCATCTGCTTTCAGTTGTTCTGGTTGCACAAAGTAACCCCACGCCAGCAGTCGTCTGTGGCTCCCATGGCAAAGTCTGAGTTAAATTAGAGATGTTGCAAGCCGCAGCTGGTGTTATGTGTTGATCTTGAAAGGGGACTTGGCTGTGAAGGGGTGTAACTCATGCTGTTTTGCCATGGAGAGGGTGTATGAATGGAATAAAACACCCATGCCCAGCTGGCAGAACAGGATATAAGAGGTTGGGGCAGGAGGACGCAAAATGCAAGATAGCAAGGTTGCTTCATCCAGCATCCTCTTTCCCATTCCTGGCTACTTTCTTTCCCCATCCTTTCACCAGAAGGGTAAAGCAGGACAAGCAGGGATGTAGGTGTGCACTGAACAAGGAGGCACAACTGCGTAGCCTCTTTCCTCTGGCATGACGAGATGGCATCAGCCAAACACATCTGGGGGGCACTAGGACACTGCTATTTTCTCTCCCACTTCTGAGAGTCGCTGACTTTAAAAATGACAGATCTATGATGAATAACAAAAAATCACCCCAGGCCCATAATCTACTCTTACACGGGCTCTGACCAGCAGCAAGCATCCTCCCACAACAGCCTTTATGGTTTATTTTGCCCAGTATTGAGGCAACTGAGTCCTCATCCATGTTATTCTGATCCCCTGCATGATAAGGGAACATATATGGCCACTTGCATAGAGCCCCCACGTAGTAGAAGCCTCACAGGCCCATAGTATCCTGTTACCACATTGCTTTGCTGACACTCCCTCATACATAATGTGCCTGTGATTACTTGCTAGAGGCAAGAAGCAGAAGCCACTCCTCTCCTATGCTCCTTAAATAGTTAAATGCATTGGTCAGCTGGGAGCAAGCCTGACAGCTGAAAGAGGTGCTGCTCCCAGGACAGAGCCAGGTCTGCATGTAAGTAAGCTGTTTGATAGGTATAACATTTCATAGCTGTTGTTACGGTTCCTGGGGAGTCTGCAACTTCCTCTACATTGTGATAAGTAGGCACTGGTTTAAATTTTCATTTTCATTTTTCCATTATTTTGGATACATTTACTGGATCTTTTTTTCCCCTAAAGTGCTGTTCTCTGAAAATCAGCTCTGTTTAACACTCAAGCTACTAGTCATTTTTTTAAAAAATAGCTACATATGACATTATACAAGTAGCTCTGTGGGTGTTTTTATATTTTAGCATGTGTTTGTATGTGTAGGGAGAGGAGAAGTTTATGCACGCATATCTGTGTGCATGGATTTATGGCTACTTACAAGACAGACGATAGTGATGTGTATCTCTAGTTGATGTGTGTGGGGGACACCTTTGCACACACACAGAAAATGGTCAAAATGGGAAAACAATCCTTAGCTTGTGGAAAAGCAGTGAAGAGGGGAGCTGGTAGAAAAGGGATGAATCCCATCATGGAAAAAAAGGCTGATTTCTAACCTGTGTATCTAATATGATGATGGGGGAAGGGTAGCAATGCAAATGTTTGAAGCCTGGAGGAGTGCTGATGTCGCATCCCAGTATCTTTCCAGCATTGTCTGTGTGTGTGGGTGTGTGTTGGGGGGGGTGAGTGTGCATGTATACACAGACAAATGACACACAGCCTTACTTGGACAAAACCATCTGAAGCCTGTTTTGTCTCTCCTAGAGGCCTGGTGTGGCACAACAGCAGCCACTAATCCTTCCCCTAGTTGCCACCAAAGGCAGATCCTATCCTAGACTTCTTTCTCATTTGGGGGTGAATACTCAGGTTCTGCCTTTCAGTGGCATCGCATTTGTGCTTGGCCCCCACAGCCTGCCAGTTAAAAATTTCCAGTGTGCTGTGTGCCTAGGCAAAGGAGAATTAGGCAGCTGTTAAAGTAACGGGCGGTACTCTGCCCTTTTGGCTTGTTATGTCATTTGCCTCAAGCCTTTCATTATTATTTTCTGTGGATTGGTACCTGTCGTGTTGTTTTTCTGTTGTATTTTGTATGGGAGGGAAAACTGTTTGAAAAGCATAAATGCATATTTCCCCCCTTAAATGTTTTCGGTACAGATAGGATGTTAATGTAGTGAAGTGACACATGGCTCAGCGATATCCACACTTGCATATATTTTAAGTGCCAGTCCAACATTTAACTGGTTTCACTGTTCTAGAGCAGAAAATACTGTATTCCTTAGAAAGCAGTGTCTGAGGAACTGTGTGTCAAAACACTGTGCTTTTGTATTCAATTTTAAAACCCCAACAGTTTGTACACATCGCTAAAGGACCAGCCCCACTCCTGTGGGGGCAGGAGTCAGGGAGCCCCTGCCAAGAGACTCCAAAGGGCAGCATGGAGCTGTGGTTCCCAACCAGAGATCATCTTCCCAAACATGAGAGGGACAGTCCATCTAGCCACTGTCCTGTCTCCAGGGGTTTGGAGCAGTGCTTGAGGTGGCCCATAAAGCAATACAATGAGTGCAGAAGAAGCCCTTCAACAAAATGCAGGCAGCTGTAGGCACTGGAAGTAATAAACATCGATAAGAGCATTCAAAGCTTAGCTTCACTTTTAGATGATAGCAAATGAGTATATTTTTGGCAACTGGGTACAGGATAGTCTGTGGGTGCACAGAGGGTGGGTTGTTTGGGTTCTTTTTCAGTGGGATTGCAGAAAGTTAGGAAGTCCATCTATCAAGAAGAGTAAGGACCATTGGTATATCTCTGAACTTTGGTCATCCACAGTGTCTTGTAGCTCATCATGGCATTAGCCACAAAAGCCAGGACAGCCAGTACAGCAGAATAGGCTGGAGAGGCAGAAAAGGGAAATGTGGGTTTGAGGAGCAACAGAACAAATCTTGTTATCAGAAAGTCAATTTACTTTCACTAAATCTTTTTCAGAATAAAACTTTCACCTAGTGTTCAGCCAAGGTATAGATCACTTTTTTCACATTGTGCCCTCTCAAAGGGGAACACCAAGACAGGTTTCACTTCTGCGGAGTATTGTGATCACTGATTTCTACTGCAGCCAAGTAGATGTACCCAGACTGGGCTGGGGCAGAGAGGGGTTTTGTAATCTACAGGCAGTTTACTTGTATCTGGCTTGGAATCTGGAAGGAATCTTGCCTTTCTATTTTTCTGTACAGACCAAAAAATCCTGGTTAGCTAAAAGCTATACTCTACCTGAACCATGTGGTCCCACACCCCCACTGTTGCTGCAATTCATTATATTCCCCTGGTAGATCTCCAACTCTTGTGCTGTGGTTGTAAATCTCCACACGCCTCTGCAAATGGGTCCCACGTAAGCTCTGCACTCGATTCACGCAGCCACCCGTCGTGGTTATTTGGCTATTAATAGATTCCAGGCAGACCAGTCACAACCCAGCCAGCAGGGTAAACACATTCATTAAAAGGTAATAGTTGCAAGAAGGAGGAAACCTAACCAGGAATAGCTAACCTTAATCATCCAGGATGTTCAGTCAATTTCAGACACCCAATCAGCACTTCAGTGGTCTGGAGATGGGCTCATCCTAGCTGGACCGGAGAGGAAATGCCCAACTTTCCTGAGTCAGGAGTAGTGAACATCCCAGTGCCAAGCACAAGGAGGGAAGATAAAACATCTCCTGCCACCCATACCTGCAAGCAGGATGAGAAAGGAAAGGAGGGTGCCCTCACCTGAGGTTCAGGCCACTATCTTTTCCAAGGGTAGCCCTCATTTTAATACTGCCAAGTGTCTCTGGGGTGACTGACAGGCAGAGCTGCTCTGAGGGAGCTTTCTCTAGACTCCATCAGAAATTTTTTTAGAGCTTTTTATACTGTTATTCATATCTAGCTCTTTAAATGGTTTCTTGTATGAGATTTAAGGGGTCAGTCAAATCCTCAGGTATTGTAAATCACCAAAGCTCTTGTTGCAACACGTGGGGTTGCAGCCTCAGTTTGTACAGACCCTTTGCGAGAGGAGACCTACACAGGTTAATCAGCGCTGGCTGAAAAGCAAGGAAGACTACAACAAGGAAAGTGAATGACTTTAAGTTAGCAAAAGTTGCATGTTTGGGATGAAACTCTTGGTTTCTATTTACAGCTGGGCAAGACCTCACAGGCAGATCTGCACAAAGCTTTTCTAAGATTATCACATACTTCCCAAAGAAGGGGATTTCAGAGAACCAAAAATTATACATAGATTTGTATCAAAATTGGAAAATTGTTGCTGCCAAAAGCAAAAGCTTATTTTTTGGATGTGGGATTGGGAGATGGAGTCAAAACTTTTTATCTTGAAATTTTTCAGAATGGAAGGATTTTGTGGTTTGCTTAGAAGCAATGATTTAAGTTCCTCTTGTGCTAAAAATGACTTTGAAAAAAGCTCATAAAGAAAAAGAAGACAACTTCAAGAAACATGATTTGGCAGAAAATAATTTCTCAGGTTTCCTTCTCAGCAAGATAACAAACTTACATCAGTTTGGATTAATTTAGTTCATTCCCACAGCTCTTTTTCACTTCAGCAGGTTTTACTGCAGATGATTTAGTGCGAACGGCCCTTCCACTCAGGAGCCAGGGCTATAATACCAGTATTATTCTCCTCTCCCCTTAGCAGTGTTATTGTCTGAATTATACTGGTACCTAAGAACGAGTCATTCTGTTTCCATTGAGATAGTTGCTGGAACTGTCAGCGTTATTCGGATGTCCTGATTTTGACACTACGTCACCAGCAAAACCGAGTTAGCCTAAAGTAATAGCATGTGCCCGTGCATGTACACGTACATCTTTCATGCAGAGAGCAACAGCTTTTTATTCTCTGAATTCTTGCACTAACTTGCCACTGGCTTTCACCGTGGCTCTCTGCATGCAAGACGTGCTGCTAGAGGATAGCCGAGCGCAGTTAGCTACACAGCAGAGGAGACAAAATGGTGTGAAGGAGCTGAGCTAGAAAACACGAAAAGACAGATGTGCATTAACCAGCTAAGTTGGTTCTTTTGTTTTGCTTTGTTTTGCTTAGCTTTTGCAGCCAGAGTGGAAGCGTAAGATGGCTTTCAGCAATCACACAAACAGCAGTTTGGTCATGCAGAATTTACTCCACATGTTTGTGGAACAAAAGAAGACCCTTCGGTTCAATAATTTCAGCAACCCAGCCTTGGAGATGCAAGAAGAGATAATGGCCTCATTTTATATCCTCATCATCGTTGGGTTTTTTGGCTTTCTTCTCTTTGTCATGATGCTCAGCAATATTGTTTCCAGCAAGCCTGAAAACTACATTGACTATCTCTATTCTGGGAAGCTTAACCCTCAGAGAAGCAAGGTGGAGCTTCCAGGAAAGGAGAGCAAAGACACTTTTGTTATTATCAACAGCACCGCCTTACTGGAGCTGCAAAGGCAGGACGGCAAATACAACCCTGGGTCTGAGGTGCCGAGCACAGATGCAGTCCTGAGGAATGTATGAAAATCATTTCTTTTTATTATCATTCTGTTGTGCATACAGAGCCTAAACAGGGATATTTTTCATTCATGAAACCAAGAAATGAGGAGCTGTGCCAGGACAGATGCACACCGGTCTTGTGCAAGCTTCCCACATGCAGCTGTGAAGGTACTCGAGTGCAACCTACATTATTTCAGCCCCAGGCCTTTGGAGAAGAGGCTGGAAATCAAGTCCTTGCTGGCCTAGCTCTTTCATTGCTGTTTCTATCATGTGTTTTTATGGCTTGTCTCTCAGGAGAATGGAAGGCCTTCCTTTGCATTGCTATTGCTTCAAGCAGGGCCAGTACGTTTCCAGCTGGGGCACTATTGGTGTTATTATTTATTCATTCACTTATTTGGGGGGTCGGAGCTGCCAGTGAGCCCACTGGATGTGCACTCTGCAAGCAGAAACAGCTGCTACAGCCTCTATGTCCACCCTCACCGCCATGCCGGGCACCCAGAGGTGGAGGCAAGCTGACCCATGTCCGGCCCTCCTGGAAGGAAGGTTATTTCAAGGGTCTGGAGGCACATGTCAGACTTGAACTTGTTTGCTCGCTCGGCAGGCTTGGTCTGCAGCAGGTTTTTGACAGCGGTCGTGCATTTCTCAGCAGCTCTCTTCCTGCATGTCAGCCCTTTACCATAGCCCAGGACAATGAGGAGGGCCAAGACATCCTGACGTCTCTCCAGGATCCCTCTCAGGGCCCACCTGGACAGCATTGGGGATGATAAGCCACAGCTGTAGTCCTCGGGGTTGTGCCACTGGTGTGTCAATAGCCTCCAACATATTCCTTCAGCGTTTAGTGCCAACCCCCTCACCTTGAAATCCCACCGAGCCCTCAGCCCCTGCTGCTTCCACGGGTGGTAGACAGTAAGAAGAGGGGTACCATGGTAGTTTTACGGTGTCTTCTGCAGGCCACCAAGCCTCAGCAGACACAGGAAGGAGGGTTTTCCCACCACACAGCTCAGGGGTGTTCAATCCATGTCCTGTAAAGCCCTGGCATACAGGGATCCAAGATGGGCAGATGTGGAGAGGCAAATGTTGGCAGTGGGCTTCAGCTTGCTATATTTGGTCCATGCATTCATTGGAAAAAGCTCTGGAGTCTGCAAATCAAAATGATTGGAAACTGGTGGTGCAGATACTCTGAGAACTTTAAGGCATTTTGTTATAGAGGCAAAAATTCAATGAAACCCTATAAAATTGTATGCCTGTGGGGTGGGTGTTGCTGGTTCCACTCAGCCTCCTTTATATTGCTTTGTGTGTTTACTTTTTTGTTACTGATAGGAAAAAAGTTCTCAACAATTTTGTACCCTAGGAAACATCATTTCCTGACTTTTCTTAAGCAGGTTTTTACTCTATCTGTAGCTTCATGATTTGCTACTGTGATTTCTTTCTCTTTTTTTTTTAATGTATCCTTTTCTGCCATCATAGTGTTATTATTATGGGGTTTTGCCACTGTTTGGTCCAAGCCAACTGCCTGGAAATTATTTACTTCATGTGGGCCATATCCTTAAAGGGAGTTTCCAAAGCCTGATCTCGTAAGACATGTTCCAAGGCTGATACTTCCAGCTGGTAGCCAAGATGAAATCCACACCACACTCTTGGCTTTCCACACTTCTTTGAATTCCAGAGATTCAGCTTTCCAACACAGACATCTCCTTTTTTGGATAGGTGCATATTCCCCAGACACTGTCTCCAGCAGAGGCCAATTAGGCAGTCGAGTTAGTTTTGGACCCCATTGCCTTTGGCTTTATTACCGTGTCTGGTTTAATAACTGCTCAGTTCGAGCCAGGATCAACTATTTATGCTCACTTCTCCTGACTGCACTCAGTAGCCATGCTCCCATTGCTGCAGCTCAGCTATTCAGATCTGAAAAATGAGAGGTGTTTTGAAGGTTGAAAAAACATTTGCAGTTCCAGGTTTGTTCCTTCTACCCAGTGTGGGTGTTTTCCAGAAGGTGGTGAGTATCACTGTCCATTTTGGAAAAGGATCAATTGCTGCCCAGTGCCAGCATTGAGAGGAGACTTTAGCCTGACTTCTAGCAGGAGTGACAATTTCTCCTGCTTTGCATACCCAGTTTATCAATTTTTCCAGTCATGCAACAGTGTCAGGAAGCAGAGTCAAATCTCTCTTTCCATTGTGAGTGTTAGATACAGGTTTCAGACATCCATCACCCATGCCAGGTTCTGTGTAGTGAAATTTCACCTCCTGAAGCAGTGGCTGGCTGCTGCTTTTCTGGATGGGCTGATGCAAGGGAAGTGCCAGGCTGGAGGGTGAACTCCACAGCCGTGGGAAGTGCTCTTTGCCTCCCTGCAAACCGTGCTTCTGAAAATTAATTCACTGCTGATGTATGACAGAAGTCTACTGATGTCCCCTTTGGTGTCCCCGTGGGGACGAGCCCATTCCTGCTCGCACCCTAACAGGCAATCAGCTCTTGCAGGCAGTCTGGGGTGGAGGTGAGGTGAGCCTTTCCTCTCCCTGGGCTCACCATGCAGCGGGGGCTCTACATCCTGTATTGAGAGCTAAAATCAGACCTCGACCACTCAGGTAACGGACCTAATGGCTCTGTCCCCTTCCCAGACCCAGACACACCCATCAGCTGTATGCCAACCCCTTGGCCTTGAAGCTTTGCCTTCCGTTTTTTCTTCCCCACCTCAGGCAGATGCATATGTGTGTACAGTTTCAACCACATCTGATAAAAAGCTTCAACTCCTAAAGATACCCCGTTCCTACAGAGTCCAGGCAATAGATGGCCAAGTATTTCCACCTGAAATAGTGGCCGTGCTTAGGCAGAAGCCATGACTGTGATGCCACCAAGGGGAAGGCTGATAAGCTCAACCTTGGCAGAGAGTCCCTAATGCTGGAAGCCAAATTTCATCAGTTTTCACAAGGTGTCTCGCCAGTCTTTGCAGAAAACTGCCAGCAGTTGTATTAGCTCTGTTCTGAGAAGTTTAGGGCTCTTACTTTAGGTATTGGCTAAATTTATTTTCTGAAGTTTCCACCTTTTTCTGTTTCCATCCTGAGGCCATCTTTGATTTTGGCAAGCGCTTCTCTTATTGGTTCCATCAAGGATCAAGAGCTAAAATTAAACACTTCTGGAAAGTCTTGTATGACACCAGAAATACTACTTTGGCATGGGACTTTAGCTAGTGTTCAGGACTTCATCAGACAGCTAGGAGGGAAAATAGATTATTTAAATTAGGTATGGTATTTGTATTTGTTAAAAAAGAATTCTAATTTTTCTCGCTCCATGTAAGACTGGAAGAGAACCAAATTCCCTGTAGAATAATGTTCTCAAGTGTTGGTTTTGGAAAAAAAAATTTCAAACTTACAAAACATTTTATTTAGATAAAAATAAAATGTTAAATTTCAAAAATAGCAACTTAATTTTAGCTGCTACATGTAATATAATACAGCAGTAAAAACATCCACTCTTTGCCTAACATCATGCCTACTGTTTATGTGTATTTCATTATGTTCTGTATTTCATTGTGGTTTTATTTGGTATTTTAAAATAAAGGGTTTGTGATAATTTTTAGCTCGCATATTGAATGTGGTGACTGGTAGCCTAATAACATAATTACTAATGAAATGGGTAATTGGTATGTAACTGATAATTGGTATCCTAATTGCTTCATTAATAGGGACTTTGTTCATGGGTAATTGGTAAATTTGTTATTTAGCTAAGTGGTACAATGGAATTTGGTGAAGCACCAAAAAAGTGCCTTGGGGTGGGGTCACTGCTCAGCCCCCACTTGTGTACCCAGGCAGTGATGGAGGAGCTGGCAGCAGGCAGGGGCCAGCCCTCCCACCTCCTTCCCAAGGGGAGCAGGAGGCCACTGAGCCTGGGCATCTCTGTGAAATGCTCCACGTCCTACTGAGCCCACTCTCCCACACCCGTAAACACTGGGGGGGGGGGGGGGCAGGTACAACCCATGGCCAGTGCCCTGTGCGTGGGATGCTGGGAGCAATGGCTGCATGTGCTGGGGGTGGTGGAGAAAGATGGGTGGTCCCCGCACTGATGCCCAAAACCCAACGTTCAGGGCACTGCCTTACTGCCAGAAGCAGGTCTTGCTGGTAGGGCAGCGGGGCAAGAGCAGGAGACTGGTGCAATGGCTGAAGGATAAAAGAGCAATCGGAAATGCCTTTTCCCAAATGCACTTCTGAGGCAGGGGCTATGCCCAGACGTTTTGCACTGTGTGGCCTTGCTAGGGAATGTCAGAAGTCTAAAATTACAAAAGGAGGAAAGGTCCCTGCCCTGAAGTGCTCACTGGCTATGTAGACATGGGGTGGGAGGGGAAAGAGGCAAAAAGTAACACAGCAGACTAAAGGTAGCATGGGAAATAAAATACATATTTTTGTGTCTCAGCCCAGTGGCTTATTTTTGCTGCCCAAGTTTTTAAACGATTCCAAGACGCTGGGACCACGAACAACTGTTTTTGAAGCATGTTAACAAGGTGGGTTTATGTCATATATGTATGAATGGGACAGAGGAGAATCCACTTCTCAACTAGTTACTCTGAAAAGAACATGAAAGCAGTTCATCCCTCCCATCTCACTACATATCAGCTGCATTATCATAACCAGTTAGGCTCACACCAGTTCATGGGGGTTGCAGGAGCCAGGGCCAGCCAGAGACTCACGCACAGTAATGCCACCTGACAGCATAAAAACATCACCATGTCCTTCTGAGACAGCACCACCATACAGTAACAGACCTTGCCCGTGCCTAAGGCCTCGCAAGCAGAAAGGCTAGTTTGCACCTCCTTCACCTGCCTTGCTAGGTCCCTTCATCAGCACATGAAAGCACAGACAAGCTCTCAGCCTACAGCAGCAGGCTGTCTTTGTCACTCAGCATTTGCCTTGATGCTGCAAAACCATGAAACCATGGAATGATAGAGCAACAGTTTCACGACTGTTCGCTATAGGGGTCCAAACCGAGGAACATCAAGCCTAACTTTCCTGGGCATCCCCAGTGTTATACATGCGTGGTCCGGTTCAGAAGAGGACGTGCTTTTACAGCGCATCTCCTGACTGCTGCTGCTGTGCTGTGGGTTGCCTCCTGGCGCAGTCTCAGAGCACACAAATGGGCTGGGCACCATGGCTTTCAGCCCATGGGCAGCCTGGAGGGGACAGGAGCACAGAGCTGCTGCTTGCCACTGGTGACAGGGGCAGGTCTGAGAGGGACGAGGCTGGCAGTGTTAGAGCCATCCTTAGCCTGATATGGCCAGGAGGCCTCAGGGACAAACCCAGAGAGGGAAGAGAGGATGGGGAAGGAGAGGGGAAGCCCTACCTCACTTTCGTACCCTTATGCTAAGACCTAGCGAGCCTTCCCGAGTTCGTAAATCAGCATGGAGAGGGGGAAAGAAATGCACCACCACAATCCGGGGACACTGCCTGGATGCTATCACAGTTGCTCCCCTGGCTTGTTTCCTACTGGTGTCCATTCACAATCAGAAGGTAGCTAGGAAGCAAGAATAACAAAAGCGACGTGCCCTTTTTGTGTCTATCTCAAGGATGGCATGCTCCAACTCATGGACAATTAAGTAAATCCTCTCTGGAGGGGAGACAAGGAAATTACACCTTCAATTTAGATAACAGAGAATATGATTTGTGGTTCCAGTGGATGTCATGGGTGGGATGCTTGTCACAGGCACCAAGAAGAATTAGGCAATAAGATTTCTTTACAGGTAGTTCTTTCGACACTTCACATCCAGTTCTTGAGCAGTGAGGTCCTTAAATCAGCATTTTTGGGGACCTTAGGCCCTAATCAGGCCTCTAAACATGTCCACTTTTCAAAAATAATAAGTACTCAATAACTCCAGTAGGACTACGAATGTCAGGTTATGCTTCTGGTATACATTTATTAAGGACAAAAGTTAAAGAGAAAGGTATACCATAGTGTGAAATGCTAATAGAGATGAGTCAATATTATTTTATGTTGTATTCTCATGTGAATATGTACCGCATATTCAAGGATTTTTCTTCATATGTGTACAGTCTGAATCTGGCATCATTTTGCATCTGGCTAACAAACCATATAGGCTTCTTTCTGGGGGTATACCCTTCTATCAAATTTTCAGACTTTTGCTCTCTACTTGATGCTGCTAGCATGATGTGCCCCATCACTCATCTGCCTCAGCAAGGAGAGCATCCAGACAGCTGAGTTAGACCCCACTGGCCATGCTCATCTTCAGCTATTTTTTGACTTCACAGAGTTTCCCACTGTGTTAGGGGGAAGGAAAACTGTTCCAGAGGGGATGACGTGGACCGTGGGGTATCTCAATTTCAGAGGTGGGCAAGGAAATGCATGCCATCATCAGACTGACACGTTTGTGCTGTTCAGCCCATCTGGCAGGTTGACGATGCTGCCAGCATTCACTCCCAGCCTTGTAGGTACAGCTAAGTGAGAGCAATTTAACAGTCTTGTACTGACAAGCTTGTTCCTGTGGTAAAATTCTGCGTGTGCATCTGCAGGGAGGAGGAGGGACAGGTAAGAAACCAGATGGGTCAAAATAGTTCTCACTTTCTGCTGCTCCACAACCTTCCCCAGGCAAACGCTTGCTGCCCTCAGTGCGCCTGTGCGTGCGCGCACACACACACACATGTATGCTCTCTTACACACACACACCCCCCCCCCCCTTCCCCTGACTGTTCCCGCCTCCCCAGGCCGGCTGCAGCCCTCGCTTTGCCATGTGCTCCTGTGCCGCCGTTTGGCTTGCTATGGCAGCAGGGTGGTACCTGTCCAGCCTTCTGCTCTGACCTTCATTTCAGCCTGTGTGTTCACATAACACCACACAAGCAATTTTCTTTTTCCCCCATCATCCCTTCCGTTTCTCTGAAGGTGTTGCTCACCCTTGGAGGGGGTGATGATGTTGGTGTTGGGCTCAATGCAGGTCTCTCAGGGGTCTGTCGCTATGGCCAGCACAAAATGGAGAAGCTGTGCACAAAGTGAGAACCTAAGAGGACTCTAGAAATCAAATTACTCCTAAAAATAGCACATGCTGAAGTGACTTCTGATGCATCACTTATTTCTTCCCCCTCCAAAGCCTGGAGCTGGGCAGCCTGAGCATGGCAGACCTCGCACAGGCTGCTGTGCTGTTGGGTGCCGGGCACCAGGCAGCACCTCACAACACTGCCGGGATTGGGCCTGACCGTCACAGAGCTCGTTCGGGGGTCCAGAGGTCCTCCTTCCCCCCATAACAAGATACTCGGGCTTCAGCCCCCTCCTCCACCCAGGGGGATTTCAAGGCCACATCTTCCATGAGGCCACACACTTGCCAGGGAGGAAGGGAATGGTTTCTACCACTGGTCTCAAAGTTCAAGCGTTGGCTCACTCTCCACGCTGACTCTGGGCAGCTCCTTCCTCCACATTCCCATCCCTCTGGACCCCTTTCGGCAGTGCTTGGCCAACCCACCTACGTACACAGGGCCCAAGCACCTACCCAGTGCTGTGAGAGAAGGAACCGTGATGTTCAAGATGAGCAATGTTCTGATGCCAGAAGCTGCTAGCCGCACAGTTGCAGCCTACTCAGCCTGTTGGGACCATTGTTTTCCAAGATGCCTTTTGATCAGCCACCTGGAAGCCCCTGCTGCTGCGTGGGTGTGATATCGTGGAGTAACACCAGGGCAACAGGCGCATTGTGAGCCCTGCAAGCATCCTTCATGAGCCTTGAGACACCAACATGCAGTGCTTCACAAATCTGCTCCTCAGGCACGTAATTTGCAGCGGCTGCTTTGATACTGCTTCAAAGAGGCAGTGCCTACAGTATCTAAGAGCTCTGAGGACTCTGCATCTTAATGGTTTCAACACCATTTTTTTAGGGGAAACAGATATTCCAGAGAGTCTTATATCAGGAGAAAAAATAGCCGAGGAGGCCAGCCTGTGCTGGCTGGTATGCACACTTGTTCACACTGGCAGCTGCCAAGGGTGGGTGCCCTGGAGGTACAAACTGCAATTAAGAGGTGAACTGCCCATCCATCAGCAGAATGGTGTCTTTCAGGAGTTGTGTGAATCTTTGAGCATGTTCTATGGGAAGTGCATAATTGTGACGAGGGATAAAACACAGCTGATGCGTGGGGGGCAAAAGATGGCAAGAGCCAGAGACAGGAACTCTGCTGCCAGTACCACCAGTGATCTATGTGTCCAGCACTGAGTGCTGCCCTGAAGTTGCTAGAGCCAATGGCCATGAGTTTCTTGTTGTGCCTTCATCTTACAAGTATCTCTATCCTATGGATGCCATCTGGTCTTCTTTGAAATGGTTTATTAATTATAAACAACAGGAAGGACTTTGCCCTGAGGTCTATTGAGAGGACCCACTCCTATAGGTGTATCCTCTTCGGTGACATGATTGTTAAAGGAATAGAGAAGATGACCCCAAACAAATGGAAGGTAGCAATTAACAGAGTGAAGAGATGGGAGAACTACTACCTTGACACACTTTCTTAAACAGTTCTTCCTGCAGTCAGGCTTCAAATGTGTTTTGATTGGTGTTGAATGAGTTACCCTGCTTCAGCTCTGCTGAGCCCTTTCCTTCAAAGGTTGTAAACCTAAAAAACCATGTCAATAGCACTAATAAAAGAGATAATTTTAAACCCAAATCTTTCATTTTAGCTGTATTCCAGACTAGGTTGATATGCGCTATGCTTGTGCTGGGAAGGGACAGTTAATTTGCTTTATCACAAAAATGGGCCAAAGCATGTCTAAGAGCCAGTTTAGCCAGCCTTCTGCACAAATTCCTCTGTTAATGGGAGTCATGAGACCACGCTTCAGATGTAAATGTCCTCAATTTCAAGAAAGACTGGGCTGCAAAATGAATTCTGTAGGTCAAGCCTGTCTTTGACCCCAGTGGGAGATCTGCTCCTGAGCAGGGAATATGCTGGACCATGATTGACACCAGCATCCATGGCTTAAAGAAGTCTGAAGAATTTAATGAGACTTTCTCATCATATATGCATTAACATCTGATATCAGCTCAGTAGTTCATTACACTGAGTACCTTCCTTCCAACAGTGGTCTGCAATAAACATTTCAGTGACAGGTAAAAGAAATCTTTCTAAAAGGGAAGATCCCTTCTGAAGCCTAACAATTAGTAGTTGGTTCAGACTTTAAAGCATGAAGAGTTCAGTCTCTCAGGATAAAATATGGCACTCATCATTGGAGATTTTCTTTATCCATGACATCAATTACTGAGAGGTAATGATTTCTCATGGAATTGAGTTAAAAAGATTATTTATGAGTGATGCAAAGTATTTAACAGCAGTTTTTTCAAGTTCATTGAACACTTTCTTGTTTTTTTGAAAGAGGCTCCCAATTTACATTCTCTGTGTTGCTCATTACTGGGTACGTGTTTATTGTGTACTTCTAAGAGAACTAAGACCATAAAACATAAAAGAAATAAGTTATGAGATGATTCACAGGTTCACTAAAACATTTCAATACACTGAGGCAAATCTGTGCAGTTTTTCTCTTGTGTGTGGAAACCATCTAAATGAGCATTGTAATTTGGTGTGGTGCAGAGATATCTAAAAAAGGGAGTCTCATCTACCTTCAGAAGAATCCACACATCTAATTCTCTAGAGCTGAGATGTGGATATAAAGAGAAAAATAACCATCTTTCCTCAGCTTCATCAGCAAAAACATCTGCTCATTTTTTACAAATATGGATGTAGCAGAGAATGGAGAATTAGGTGTTTCAAATGCAAGGAGGAAAGGGGGGGGAGCAGAGAGATTGGAGAGGGGCAGGAATGTTTTTATTGTCCTGGTATCATGGCCCTCAATATAATTTCACATTGGCTTGAAGCAGCAATTGCTCCACTAAATATTGATGAATATGAAGTGGTGTGAAATCAGCATGAGGAAAGAAATAGGTCTGGTGTCTCTTTACCACAAAGATAGGCAGTAATTGCACAGTACCTTGGTTTTCTTAAGAAACAAATGATGCACATCCAATTTTCCCAATGACTGTTTACCTTCACCCGATGACACGGCACTATACTACTGGGGAGAAGTAACAGTGTGCTATAGTCAAATCATCACAAACCCAATGACTTCATTGCTGTGTTCTGGATTCACATGAAAAAGAACAAGACCAAACCTGAACGAGTTGGAGCAGAGTCCCAAATTGCTGCCTCACCACAGCTCAGCCTTACCGGTCTCTACTGCCATGGCTTACGCAGCTGTGGGTTTAGGGCCACATTGCAACGCTTCTTCATTGGTAGGGTGTTTCTTCTGCCATACCTAATTCACAGTGGAGTCCATGGGACCAGGTACAGAATCACCTGCTTTCCATCCATTTTAGCAAGGAGGAAGTATCAAAAGGAAGTCATTTGTGTCACAGGAATTTATCAGTCTTTCCTGGTTTGTATTCTTTGGTAAAAGGAGGGTAAAGTCTCCATGAAGGATTTCCTGGAAACAAGCATGAGGAAAGAGGAAGTGTTTGGTGCCACATCTCCCAGAGAGTGAGGGAAAAACATCCTTTTCCTGCAAAGGGCTGGGAAAGCCTTGCTAAACAAACACCTTAACTCTTCCCAGCCTCCCGCTGGGAGGTTGAGGACTGGCAAAACTTTTCTACCCAGTCCTATTTAATGTGTATGGAAACCTGTGGGCAGGAAAAAGAACCGAGTCTGAAAGCAAATGAACTTTGGTATTTTATATAAAATCCTCTGAGATGAGTCTTCTTTCTTCCTCCCTCCCCCTTTGCTGCTGCATAAGGGTAATTACAACCCATGTTTTCTACAAAACGTTGTAACCCTTTGTACCGAAGAAAAATATTGTGGCTCATACAGTTCTGACTCAACTGGTAATTTAGGATGACAAGCAATACCTTTAACATATGACTAAACAAGCTAATAGGAGGATGTTACCAAATAGCATGCACCTTATTCAAGAGCACTTGAAATAGCATGCATGAGTCTAATATCTTCTTGGTAAGATTTTAAATACCTATTATTTTATTAGGTTTGCTAGCAATAGCTCTTGTAGCGAGGCTCGGTACACTTGACCACTGCAGGATGTCAAAGCAAATCTCTTGTTCCCACTCATGACTCTCTGTGTGACTGAAATGCACCACTAGAATAAATGATTAAAGTATCTTTGCATGAAGAGGAGAGGCAGATGCAAATGCATATGTTGATGAAGAAGCTATAACGGATGTCCCTCTGCTCTAAGCTAGCTGGAATGCAAATCACCTGAATTTTCATGATGTCTCATTGACTAATTACTTCTAAATACTTTTCCAAGCCTCGTCTTCATGGAAAAAAACATTTCTTTTCCTCCAGCTCATGAAGCAGGCTTGTAATGATTGGCTCGACAGATTTTTTTCCCTATTTTCAAGTCCTCTGTCCTAATAGCATGCTGCAAGCCAGGGTACAGATGGGACAAATGCACTTGGGGCAAAAGCCTACAGAGGCCCAAGCCAGGGATGTAATGATGGGACACAAGGTGTGAGCTTCTGTGAGTGAGTGGGGCCCATTTTGTGCCATGCCTGAGAACTGGGAGAAGGCTGGCTAGGTAGTGGAAAGGCAACCCACATCGCTGAAAGCCCAGCCTCTGTCTCTGTGGACTTGTTCCTTGACATTTCCTTCTGCAGCGACCATGTGGAGGAGGTATGGAGAGAAATGCACAGAGGAAAAAAGGAGGGATACAGGAACAATGTTCTATGTAAGAAATACAAAATCAGAAAACTGTTTTAGAAATCAAATACATGTACGGGCCAGACTCATTTATATGACTTACTTAAACTGCACTTAACTGTCAGTGCCTGACATTTCTTGTTGGCTAGTTCTACGCCTCCTCAAATCAATGAGAAACATTAAGCTAGGAAATTAGCCTGAGTTAGGCCAGAGGAATATGAATCACAGCAAATCAAAAGAGCCACAGGACTGGGAAAGTGCCACACCAGTAGAAGCTGAGGCAGTGGAGAGCAAAACCAACCAATATGAGGAAGTCCAGGAAAAAAAGTGACCAAAAAAAAAAGGATAGTCACCCATGGTCTGTTTCTACTATCAATAGAAAGCAGCTATATACATTCTCTGCTCTGCGATAGCCATCTCAAGAGCCTTTGGATAGACTGGAAATAGTCTCACAGTAAGGCAGCCTTTGATGCTGGTACACACAGGCATTTTCAATAGCTTTCTCATCAGATTCAAAGAGGGAGAAATTGATGCCATATGGAGATATACATGAATATATGCCTAATCACTTATTTGTGCCCAAACAAACTTTTTCTCTACAGGAACATATGAGGAGTCCATTGCTATGAGGATAACTGTTCTGGCAACTACCAGGTATTTCTGTTATCAGCTGGAGGAGGGCCAGCTAGTGCTCTGGTTATCCCTGAGACTGGTACACACATATGCCAAATAATAGATGATATGCTGGGCTTGCTCCAGTAGCCAAAACAAAGCAGCTTCAAAAGCCAAAGCCAAACTGTGGGTTGTGCATAAACATCCAGCCACCTCTGAATGCCCAAACCAGGTAGTCACTTACAGCCAGCCTATCTGAAAATGGCTTTTGGCACATGTCCATGGAGGAAACACAAACTCAGGTTTTAGAAATTTTACCTGATCTGACTCCACGCACTCATGTGGGTTGTACATTTGTTTGTTTCCCACGTGATCAGGAGCATGTCAGACACAAGACTGTCACAGGGTAGTCAAGTCCTTCATGTGAGGTCTATCAGCTCCTCACTAAACTTAGCTTGAAGGCTGAGGTTAGTACATAGTTAATAAATAGGGAGATGATGCAACAAGTTCATGCATCTTTGGAAGCAATTTTGCAAAGACTGTGAAGAACTGGTGAAGGCTGAAACAAGTAAGGTTTGTTTCAGCTTAGTCTACTGGTTTCTCCCATAACAGAACTGAAAAGGGGGCTATGGGAGTTTGCCGCAGTGCTCCTCTTTGGCCAGAGTTGAGGCCAGGAGGTTGACAGTCAGCAGGTAGGCAGAGATGCTGACGGAGTGTCACAGGTTAGAGCTGGGATCAAGGAGAACCGTGAAGGACTCAACCCCAGACAGAACATTTGCAGGGCCTTTACTGAGAAGAGCAAGAAGAAACAGCTGGAACTGCTGATGCCCAAGAGGAAAAGCGAGGAAGGAAATGTTGGAACTGGTCATTTGTGTATGAGGCTCTTGGAAGAGCTGAAAAATATTTAGCTCCCTGACTTGCAGCACAGTGTCTCCAGAGCAATCTCTCCTGCCCTGGGGCACTGCTCAGGGAGCTCTGCCTTCCTCCAGCACCAGTGGTGGTGTGTTTCTGGCAAGAGTCTTGTGGCCTTCAGACTAAAATTGTTCAGTGGTACTAAAATCAAGCCAAGTTCATTTCAGCCAAAGTCTAAAATGGATAACGAGAAAACAGTCCCATTGAATGCTTCTTCACTTATTTTTCACTTTAAGGACCACAGATAGCCCACAGCCACTGGTCTCCTTCAGGCTGGAAGAGCCCTATTCCAGCAGCCACTTAAGTCATCTCAGAACCTATGAGAGTTTATTTCTTTCCCTTAAAATCCCAACAGCTCCTTTCTACATTACTACACAAGGATTTTGGCTTTTGTTTAAAAACATATGGCCTTCATGTCAGTAAAAGAAAGCCTAAAGATGCAAACACTATAAGTTTGAAAGCCAGTAATCCTTTTATTTTCTCAGCTTTCAGCACTTGGCACTGGTGACAATGACAACATCCAACAGTGAAAGACCTGTACAAGTGAGATACTGTGTAAAGTTAAGCTGCCCATCTACACAACATGAATGCTCTTTTTGAAAAGAGTAATTTTAGGGAACAGGGGAGAAGGAGAGACTGTAGTTCTGTAGGCACCAGAAGACTGTGAGCTGGCTCGCTTTCTGGGATGGGAACATCTACATGAGGATCCTGTGTAAATCTGCTGTCTAACAAGCTGCACACTCATACACACTGAGCATTTCAAGGCTCTCTGTCCTTGCTGCCTCCTCTCACTTGCAGAAAATCAATCAAATTGAATTCTCTATTCCTCTTTTAACTTGCCAGGACTAATTGTATAACTCTTCTTTCAATAAGAAACCAGATTTCGAGGTCCCCAGCTGGTTTCTGAACAAGAAACTGAAACAAATCTGAGCTGCTGTCTCCCCCCAGTGTCAGCACATTTTCTTGTTCAAGGCTGCAACTGCAGCACATAGGATAGGATGCCCAAGGGTAAAAAAACCTGCTGTAACTTATCCAGTGATAGCATGGATCAAAACTCTACCCTGGTACATCAGAGAACAGCTATTGGTTCAGGTCTCGGAATGGATAAGATCTCTTCTAAGTTTGGAAACTCTAGGACATCAGCCTGCTGCGACACCCATCACAAGCTCTAGGGGTTATCTATGCTGTAGTGCTACTCCGAAGTCAAGGAAAAAAGCATCCAGGTTGGACCAGATTTGAAGTCTTACATGTACAAAGAGGTTTTCTGATTTGGCTGTAGAGGCAAAAAAGTGGTGATGCAGAGGACTTCTGAGGAGACTGCTCATAGCTGCTTTCTCCCCAGTTGAGGCCAGGGACAAAAAAGAGGCTTCTCGTGTTAATTCCCTTCTTGCACATGTTTGGCAAGGTAGGACCTGCAGATTTTAATGCTCGTCTTGATTGCATTGGGTGCTAAATGGTGCCCAGCTGGTGTCCAACTGCTTTGATGCTAAATGACTTGCTTTAAAGGGAGATTGTACCTTTGATTCTGCTTACAGAGCAACTGTTATGAAGTAGAGAATACCTCTGCTTTCAGTTTAAAAACCAAAAAAAGCTCATTATTACTATTGGTCTAGAAAAATCTACCCTTGGTTGAGAGTCTAGATTGGGGCCAATATTCAAAGGCAACCAGTGACTGCATGGAGCCAAGACATTGCTTACTTTTGAAGCTGGTGAACACTATACAGGCCTGACAATTTCCTGTTAAGGTTTGGGCATGTGGCTTAGCCAAGTACCTTGGTGAGTTTCCCGCAACTGCTGTTTAATGGAAGTGGTTAGCAGACTCTGTTATCACTGAACACCACAGAGCCATTTAATTAAATTACCATTCAATTCCACCTTTGCATAGACAGATGACTGCTGAGACTGTAGAGGGAAACTGCTGTTTTACAGTGGCACTATGAATTCCCTAGCCTGGCAGTCCTGAGGCTGCCATAGCAAGGATACCGCTCTATCCCGGGAGTGGGTTTCTGCAACCCTTATATTCCCCAGTCACCAAGGTGACCGCATGAACAGTGAGAATTTAAAAATCACTGCAGTTCCCAGGGAGTAACTCTGCCACAGTGAGAGCTCTCCAAGCACCAGCTGTAACAGCTGCACACAAACTTAGGTAGCACTTAGACGGACACTGCAGCAGCATGCACTGGTGTCACCACAGCAGGCACCTCAGCCCGCAGCCGCAGGGAGAGGGCAGGAGCGAGCCATCCCGGAGGCCTCCCAGATCCTGCTGGAATCCCAAGGCTTCTCCAAGGGCCCTCCACCTCTTCTCTTCCCTCCTCTCCCTGCTCCACTGTCAGATTTCAGCTTCACCTTAACTTCCAGAACATACAAGGATCTAGGAAGTGCTTTATAATGGAAACGTGAAGGCAAACATACCTGTTGGCACTTCCACACATGCCTAACTAAGCCTTTATTTCTGTGAAAAAAATCTGCTCTGTTGATTAACCTACTGTGACCAAGTTAGCTTATCCTCCAGGAATTGGTGTTATTGCACATGCAGGAATAGCTAGCAAAGGTAATGAAAACCCTCTCTGCTTCATAGGCCAGGTAGTAAATAGAGAGCCATACACAGTTCTCAGATACTGTGCATAGCAAAGTAATGTAATAAATCTCTGAGCATGAAACTTCCTCAAAGGTGACACTGTGATTTGCATTACTCTAAGGAAGTCGTAGGTGCAGAAAGTAGTTTGAGAAAGACCTGCCTGGAAAAGCTCCTCTCCTGAGTTTGTTCATCTGGATTCAACAAAGGGCCCCCAAATCTCAGATTTACACCCTTGCAGGAAGCAGTTGCTCTGAAGAAGTTGCACAGAGCCCTCCCCATTTCCTTCTATCTGCCCATGAACCTTGTACACACCCGTTATGGATTCAGAGTATTTTTCTCTTTAAAACCAGCCACCTCCTTGCAGCTGATCTTTAAAAACTGCCTCCCCTGCAGCTCTAACTGTAGCATTTGAGTAAGCAGCAACTAAGGCCATCAGGTTTTGTTTTTTTTTTACAAAGGATTTTTTTATTGCATAAATAGAGGCTTAGATATTTTGCTGTACATATAAAAAGTTGAGATACAGTTTAAGTGAATGTTACCCTTGAGGGTTTTATTCCTTTGACACATCCTTCATCTACAGGAAGGCTTCATTCTCCCAGGAAAGGAATCCAATGCAAGCTGCCAAGTGTCAGAAAATCTGCAGGGTGGGGAAACAGCAGTGAGAACAGCAGGCATGATATGCTGGCAGCACATGGGCTAAATCTGCCTGCCCACGTGGCACGCTGCAACCAGAGCTAATCACAGCTCTGCAGTGCTGACACTGGAGAACATTTTTGGGGTAGGACAATTCACCCCTTCTTGCAATCCCATTATAGAAAGACATGGCTGACAGTCTGAAAGATGGCAGAATTTAGGAAGGACTGGGCCTCTGGTGGGCAACACTGGGTAACTGGGCAAGTAGCATATTTCTGTGAAATCAGAGACGCTTTAATGCCAGTCATTCAACAAGGTCAACGTCACATGCTGGACACAGAGGCCTTGTGGGATGAGCTCACTACCCTGGTGCAGCAATCCCTTGGGCTATGGACTCTGCCAAACAGAACTCCCTGGGACCCAACTATGCACACACAGCACAGCATGGTCTCCTCATTACAAGCAGCAGGCTCATTTGTTTAGCAATAAAACTCCATATAATTTACTCTGACTTATTCTGCAAAACCAGAAAGAAGTGTTCTCACAGCATCTTCCAGTGGCTAGCGAAACTTATTTAAAATAAAAGTTTAAAATGGCACAAGTCTACCCAGAGACAAGTGCTCAATCTGATGTAAACAGGAGACCAAAAACCACCTTTGGTTTTGTTGTTTTTCTATGCGAATGAACCACTTCATTCCCATAGTTATTTCCAGGGCCCCATTTCTAGTCACAATTTCCAGTCCTTGTTGCACAAAATAAAACCATGATAGGTTTGAAATCAAAACTAGTAAACATTTCTAAAAACTGAAACTCTCTTCATATGTGAGGTGATGACCGCAAAAGGGGAAAGTTAAGTTTTTTAGTTTAATAAAGAGTAACATTACATCAAACTCCTACTGAGCTTACAAAGGGCAGGCAGGAATAGAATTCCCATTTTGCTGCAGAACAGAGATGTGAAATGAACTGATACAAAAATCACACACCAAACAAGGCAGGGAATATAATCTTAGCACTAGGCAGTACTCATTTTGCTAATGGACTTGATCCAATAAGGCAATGATTGCTTAAACTTTGAAACAGAGGGAAGGAATTCAGCACATGGGGAATGAAAACCCAAAACTTTAAGAAATTTTGCTCTTCTATGCAGAAAGATGTCCATTTTTCTCAGTGAAGTATATATGGTGGATGTTAGATAGCAAAACCTGTAGCATTTCTGTTACCTTGGGAAGTTCCATGGCATGAGATTTGGCCCTTCCAGCTAAATTATCTACAACTTGTCATGTATTTAACTAATATGGAATGGCTGATTCTTTTCTCCTAATTACATGACTTAAGGCCAAGACGTCTTACTGCATCATCCTGTCTGGCATGCCTCTCATGCATTTTTTCCTGATTTAACCATCTCTTTATGCATCAGGACTTCCTGTGCAATTGGTTTGGCGTAAAAATTCAGGGAGATTAAGAGCAGAGAAGGAATACTGTGCTAAGACCTCCTATATCACGAACTATGGCTGTCAAGTTTTCTGGTGATAACTGCAATTCCTACAAAGAATGGGCAGGATATGGGTGTGCAAATACGCTGAAATGTCACAGGAGACAAATATTACAAGAACTCAGATAACGGTGAAAGCTCTAATTGCACAATCCAAATGCAACCAAGTCAAAACATAATGGGATTAATATGTCAATGCCATTATCGAACACCAGAATGCCGAATAAATTCTATACCTGAGAAGACTCTTCAATCATCCTTCTTCTCTGCTTCTGTTTTCAATTTCTCTTCATGTTCCCTCTTCAGTTTTTCTTCAATTTTTTTGCTCTGGTACATTTTTACTCCAGCAAATGCTAAGCAAAGAATCAATGTTTTAGCTGCCAAAATGTACATCAGCAATGGGAAATTCTCCAAAGCCTGAAATACAAAATAATATATTTAGGCAGTTACTGGAACACTTGGACAATTAAAAATTAATCTACAGGGATGCTATACAGCTTCCTACAGCAACAGCATTATTCAAAGCAATGGTAATGCTTCTCTGTTCATGCTTTTTTTCTGTAGGAAACTTTAAACTAGGCAGATCAACATCTAGGCGAAAGGACAAAAACAAGTTCACTCAAGTTTGTATATGAAGCCCCTTTGAACAGGTCTTTGTTGCTTTTGTTTGCTTTACAGCAAATGGAACATTGGCACGACCTCAAGCTGAAAAAGGGGAAGAACTGAGTATCTTAGGATAATTGTAAAAGTGGAAATGCTTCTGAACAGTTCTCACATGAGCGATGGATCCGTGCATATCAGGTATCAGATGTGATCCCCAAAGACACTTTTGTGCTCCTAGAAATTTTAATCCATGGTAGGTTTGCAACTCACTTGCCCAGATCTGGAAGGCACAGAGAAATGCCTTTAAACTGGAAGAAAAGTAAAAAACCCACAGCCTTCCATTTCAGGAGTTTTTATGCCTGGAACCACTGAAATTGCACAACATATTTCAATGTTATAAAAGCATGCTACTGTAAGTGCACATGGAGTGGAAAATAAAATGCAAACTGGTAACACTGTGAACTTGGAATAGAAATGTAACAAGTGGCACAGGCACTCAGTGAAAGATGTCAATTCCAGAAGGATGTTGAAGGTACACAAATGCTGATTTCTACAAGCTGTATGTTACCTTTGACATCAGGCCACTCTCAATTTTGCAAAAACCCATCATCCTCTGTCAATCTCCCCACATATTAAAAGTGGCAATCTCTTTCAACCACAGCTCTGCAACACCAGAAAGGTAAAGCCAAGGCTGGGGGTTAGCATTGCTTTCTTGATAAATGGTTTGATTTAACATGTTAAAATTGCTAATGCATGAGGTACTTGCTCAAACGTTTCTGTGCCTTACACACCCACCCTGCAGAGTATTTATGGCCCCAATACACTAAAAGACATATTAACGAAAGGAGATGAGGAAGGAGCAGCCAGAGGAAAGCCTGGAGAGAGGAAAGCCAGGAGGAGCAGATGCGAGCAGAGCAGAGCTTGCCTACCAGTGCTGCGCTCAGGTCTAAAGTGTGAGGCCCCAACAGCAAGTACTGGGGCCAGCCCGCAAGGTAGCAAGCATGTATGGCAAGAAAGGACAACAACAACGAGTCCTCTGTCCTGGAGATGCAGAGAGGGCAGTGGTTAAACAACCTCACCTAAGCAAGGAAACCATTTTTAAACACAGGACCCATCCAGCCACATCTTACATGCATCTGCTTGAAAGAGCAGAAATTCACTGCTTTATGAATGTGAAACATCCTTACCTTCCAGTTAAATGCAACCATCTTGGCTGTGTGACGATATTGCCTGCCCTGCAGCAGGCTGCACCTAGCACCAATGAGCGTCACGCTTCTAAAGGCACAGACCAGGGCAGGAGCATCTTCAAGAAATGGAAATTAAAAAAGAATTAACCAATCTGTTTCTACTCAGCACGTCCACACTGCACACCTCTGACAAGCTCATCTGCTGCACAGCGCCTGGCAGTGTATCAGTGCCACATGGTTCAGGAATGACCTACGTGGGCCTTTTTGGAGCTGAGTGACAGGAGCAACATCCATGCTGCTGAAGGACAAGGGTCTGACAGGCCCCAGGCAGGTGCCACACTTGCGCAGAGCAGAGGCTGGGCTTCCACCATGCGCAGCACATCCCGGCAGCTGCCCAACCGAAAACACAACGCTGGCTGCTTTTGAAAGCTTGACACCTGTGCACATCACACCACCTCACTGATGTCTGAGATCTAGCGGACAAAAGTGCACCCAGAAGAGCTGTCTTGTGGTCTTTAAGCCCAGCCTGCCCTGTTTGGAGCCCGAATGCCTAAAGGATCCTAGCATCTACTATAATTTACCAGTTATCTCTGATTTACTAATAAATTAAATTCTCCATGCAGCCCATAATAACACAGAAGTGAACCAATCAGTTGCTGGATCCCTTGACTGGTCAACTCATGTTCCAGAGCTGAACTTCAGGGCTGAGAAATGCCTGAGGGCATGCTGAAGGCTGCAGCACAAAGCCACAACACTGCCCTCCGGTCTCTGCTTGCTGCTCTACCAGCACTGACATTGTTTCAGCTGCTGAATTTCAAATTAAGCATGTTTCCCTGCCTGACTCCCTCGAGATGTTTCCTGTATGTGTAATAACAGAATCACTGTCGAAAAATAGGAAGATGCCCTACAGCTTAGTCCAAACCTTCACCAGCAGCTGGACTGAATAAATCACCACCACACCACAACAGCTGCTGCTGACCTTTCTTCAGAAACAGGGAGTCAAGTAAACGTTCTTGCAGCTCCTGTGCTGCCCAGCCAGCTTCTTCACAGATGCCCTTATTTCCCCAGTTAGGCCTTCCTCTTCTCTCCTCTTCCCCCAGCTGCAAAATCCTCACCCTGCAGAGAAAACACCCTGGAAACCTCCTCACAGAGAGGCACCACCAGAGATCTCTGTTACCGAGATGGAACTATACCGAAACAGTGGCATGGCCAACTTGTTTGTCCTTCAGTATTTACTGTGTTGATCCCGAGTTGTGCAGCTCCCTTCTCCTGTTGATAAAATGTCAGGGCAGCTGTGAATTAATGGGTCGGTAGTGTTACACCTCCAAAAAAAGGGCATTTTAACTCCTGATGTTTCCTCCAGAATTTCACCAACCATTAAGATTTGAAGTCCCCTGCCAGATGGCCACAGCAAAAATCCCACATCAGAGCAAAATCTGGTTCTCAGTGCATGGTTCAGATGGCTACATGCTTCTCAATGAAACCCAAGTTACACAAGCCTGGCCTGATCTGAAGGGACTGCACCACCTAACTGGGGTGTCTTCATCTCAGAATGCTGACTTGGGTGGGGGCTTCATCAGACAGTCTTCACTCTTCTCCTAAATTGCTGTAAATTCTGTGCTTCAGTTGGAATCAATTTTGCAACATGTTGTAAAAAAGCAAGAATTCAGCCATTCAAAGACAGGCTAGCATCTGGCATATGATGCTGAAAATGGGGTTTTAGTGATTTTTTTACGTACGGAAAAAGTTTTAGATTCAGCAAATGTTATGCGAGCCCATCTGTGGGGTCTGATTGCAGGGTACCATCCCAACAGCAAGAAGCAGCGTATAATGTGTATCACCATGTGCACTCCTGCAAATGCTCTTGGTTACAAGTTGATTATTTAAACATTCAGCGCAACACTTCTGTAATATTTCCGCTCTGCTGAGACACGAGCCTGTATCTGCCTGAATTGTGTATCCACCAGGAGTAGCTGCACTGAAGTCACAAAGGACAGGAAGTAAAGAAATTCTCCCTTTATTCTGAAGAGTGGCGTTTTGATCCAAAATGTTTCCTGTGAGAGCTGACGCTTTTGATGTTCTGTCCTCACAGTGTCTTCTGCAGTTGGAACTGAGCAGGGAAGCCACCGCTCCCTCCACATTGCATTCCCACATCCTGTGCCACCAGCCTCCAGTGGTCAAGCACTTCTCCCCATTTCGTCTCTTGACTCTTCTGGTCTCCATCTTGATCTAGACCTTATTAAATACAGCTAAAACCCCAGGAAAGGAAAAAATGGGTGGAGCTGGGTCATGGGGCAGGGAGAAGAAAGTGTGAAAAGGAGAGAAAAAGGCAGGATTCACTTCACAATTGAAAAACAACATTTGTTAGCACTGAGGTCGCCAATTCAAAAGCAAAAAGCTCAGACACTTTCAAGGTTGTGATATCTTAAAAGCATGCAGGCAAATAAACAGCTGAATTTTCATGTTTGCCTTTTCAGAGGCAGATAAGGCACAGATATGAGTTCAGAACACATCTACAGTCAGGCATTGTTCGTTCCCCAGGAAAATGCAAGCTCCCTTAACAAACACAGCGCTACTGGGAACGGAGACTGGGCCCCATGGAAGGTCACTATTACCTTCACTCACAAGCAAGGAGGTCTCATGTTGAGCCACGTGAGAAAGAAACAGGAGCACTAGGCTCTGCCTGAAGCCCTGCCAGAGACTCCGTGACAGACACTCCATAAGCTAGCCATCATGTACTTGTAGACTTGTATGCAGGGCAGGGGTAAAATGATATCACTCTCACACATATCGGTGGTCGTCTTCACTGTGATTGCACCTCGCAATCACTAGCCTATTTACACTCAGACCCTTCTGTGAAGCAAGTCAAACTACTGCAGATGGGAAAGGAAGAAAGGGTCTGCCCATATTGCACACCTCAGTGCTGTACCAGCAATCCTCCGTTAGCTCCAAATGCTGTGAGGTCTTCTGGGTCCAGAGCAGGCAGACAGTGTCACCAACACAGCCCTAGCGGCTCGTGTCCTCAGCAGGGCTAAGGAGCTCCCAGGGAGAGCTGCACCAAGTCCCAGAGCTAGACTTTAGCTGATACCAGCCCCAGGATCTCTGCACAACACTGTGTTGCACAACACAGACCACCCCAGACAGACTAAGGAGTTGGGTCCTAGTCAGATGGGAAGCCTGTGGTGGAGCACAGAATTGAATCCAGGTCTCTCAGCCACTGAATTACAGCTCCAGTCCACCACAGCAACCACATCACAGCCCAGCCACTCACGCCATTGTTTGCTTATGCAGCGGCTGAATATCGACTGGCCTGCATGCACCAGAAAACATCTACACAGGCATCTGGGTACTCATAAACCCACTTGAGTTGTCTTGGCTGAACATCTCACTCAGCCTGCCAATAACTCCATCTACTCACAAAACAGGACTTGAGATATTCTTTTGTCTACTGGGGATTTCTGAGCAACTCCATTTTACCCGCTTTGTGAAAAGCTATAAAAGTCACCAGCTACAAGGCCTCAGAAAGCAGCGAGCCACTAGGGTTATTTGACTACATTTAAAATGGAGTGATGGCCAAGTATGCCCTGAGCTAGAAAAGGGGTTTTGCTCCACCTGTCTCTTGTTGCTGCTTTCTTTAACGCACATATTTCAGGAAGCAAAACGCATGCTTCCCACATGCGCAGTCACTGGAGGACGTGACCTGCTGCATCATGCATTAGGCTGACCATCTCCAAAACAGGATCACGCATCCTCAAAAAACAGACTACTGGGTCATGGGAAAACACAGTAGTATGGCAAAGCCCAAAGGCTGCAGAGAAACACAGTAGAAGCAACTGTGAGCTGGAGCTGCTGCACTGAGAATCCATCACAAACCACTGCCACAAGACACAGTGGTTACATTAAGTTAGAAGCACTCAGACCTGTGCACGTTTACAGCCTCTGTGTGTAGGTGGGTCAAGACATCGCTCCATAAAAAGACCTGTATAATCACTCAGTTTATACTAGTATCACTGATAAAGAAATTCCTAAACTAACACCAACTCAAAGAAATCAAAAACATAAAGCCATGTAAGGCCTCCACACCTGAAGAATCAGAAATTAAAATATTGATTTCTCTGGCAGCTCCTCACATGCTCCAAACTCTGGAAAATAAGAACAGAGCAGACAGGATGTATCAATCACGGTGCCTGGATTAAAATCAAATCAAATCAGAACCAAAAATGTCAGTGGCACATCAGACCGTTCCACCGTGGCTCCCAGGGCACCATTTCAGCCACATCCCAGGGTCCTTGCAAGCTGCAGGCCCTCGCTTGCTGCCACTACCTTGCCCTAGGAGGGTCTGCTGGGCTGACAGCCTCCCCTGCCTCCATCCCAACCCCAGCTCTGCCCTGCTCCCTGGCCACCTTTTCCCTGCAGCGCCGGTGCCCAGCACAGCCAGCAACCCACAACACACAGTTCAGGACACCAGACTTTTTCAACAAACGATAACTTCAGATTCCTCCCTCTTACTTATTTGCTCACTTTTAAGAAAACAACAAAACTCGGCAGATTCACACACAGTAAAGGGCACTTCCAGGCGGCTGTGCACCATACCCTACAGCAATACGCCGGAGGACGCCCGAAGCGGGCCTGCCCGCCGTATAAACGGCTATAAAACCAGCGAGCGTCCCTCCAGCAGCTTTTAACCCGCAGGCTCCCTCATCCGAGGGGCGGCCGGGAGGCCGCAGGCTGTTGCGAGGGAGCGTGTGCTGCCGCCTCGCACCCCCGCCGGCGCCAGGGCGGGAACCGGGCCGGTGCGGGGCTCAGACAGGCAGGGCGGTGGGCAGGGTGGCAGGCGGGCGGGCAGCCAGCCGGGGGGGGGCAGGACGACAGGCAAGCAGGGCGGGCAGGCAGGCAGGAGAGCAAGGAAGGGGGGCAGGAGAACGGGCAAAGGAAGGTACGCCGGTCAGGAGCGGGCAGGCAGGAGGACGGGCGGGTAGACAGGCAGAAGGGCTGGGCAGGCAGGAGAAGGCTGAGGGGAGCGGAGGGCTCTGGGGCTGGCAGGCGGGGGAGCAGGCCGGACCGGAGGGCAGGCAGCAACGCAGGCGGAGCAGGCCGGGTCGGGGAGGGGGGGGCCGCCCCGCTCTGCCCGATCTCCCCCCGCCAGCCCGCCTGCCCCCCCGCACGGCGCCGCGGCCGGCCGCGCCGAGGAGGGGTGTGGGGGAAGGCCCAGGAAACGCGTCTCCTACCTCACGGGGCGGCCATGGCTCTGGGCGGGAGGGCGCGACAAACTACATCTCCCAGGAGCGGCAGCGGCAGGTCCCGGCGGGGCAGGGAGCGGCAGAGCGGCCGGGTCCCCCCCCCGCCTTGCCTCGCCCCGGGCGCCTCTCCCGCAAACCCGCCGTGCCCCGGCCGCCGCCTGAGGCCGGAGCAGAAAGTAGCCGCCCACCCCCGCCCCGTTTCTTCCAAGAAAATAATAATTCTGAGGTAAAGAAATTCCCACACGTCCCAGGGGTGTAGGCCCGAGGGCAAAGCAGTCCAGGCCCCCGTCCTCAGCTTCGCTGTGCAGCCTTACCCGCCACCGGGAGCAGGGCCTGAGCGGGTCTGGCAGCTGCTGGGGGTGCTGGTGCAGCTGGACAAGTTCTCCGGGGGTGCTCCTCCGACTGTACCGGGCCAAAAGGGGCTCCCCCTGACTGTAGCATGGCCATAGCGCTGGGCCCAGGTGGCCCCAGGGTCCCTCCACCCGCTCGGTGCAGCACAATATCTGCGCTCCTCCAGCCAGCAGGCCCTCAGAGTAAGGAAAGTCCTGCAGCCTGGGTGTGGAGCACACCCGTGGCAGGAGCAGGGGAGCTGGCAGACACCCACAGGCCACCCGGGGAGGTGGGGGGAAAGAGGGCATGCTGAGCGGGGAGAGGCTTACCAGAAGGCTGTGCTGGGACCTGACAAGCCTTCCCCTGTGCTCAGGGACCGAGATGATTCTAAGGCTTATTACTATGCCAGCAAAAGGCACATCTGGAGCATGACAGCAGCTGCTGTGCCAAGTCTTAAGACCAGTCTCCAAAATAAGCCAAAGCTCCCCAACAGAAGCAGCCCTTTTCTTTTTCATTTCTTTTTAACATGAGCAAAACAAAATCGTTGGAAATGCAGCGCCAGACATGGCTGAAGTGTTTCAGCCAAAACTTTCTGAAAACAAACAGCAAGCCCACATGACAGACAGCCAGCCAGCATGGGAACTTTTAGCTTAAGCGATTTAAGTCTGGCAACATGAATAGGAGCTAAACCCAGAGTCTTACAAAATGAGGCACGTTTTAATACTAGAAGTATCACCAGTTCTGCTTCTAATTATTCCCTTAGAGCCAGCGTTGTGATACTTCAGCAGCACAGAAAACAAACCATCCCGAAAACCCATTTCCCAGCCAGTGGAAACCAGTACCCAACATGGGACTCCCTTAGGAAGCACGGCAGTGGGACAGCCTTGATAGCTGGGTATAGAAATCCCTCCTCTGAAAGCCAGAAGGCAGGATCTCAGTGGTTCACACTGAGCCCTGGCTGATGGGATGTAACGAGCGCCTCCATCACCCAGCTTGCATCACAGGTAGACAGATTGCTCTGGAGAACCAAGGAGCAGCAGAAGAGGCAGCTTGGCCAGCTATGGACTTGAGGAAAGATGATGAACCTCTGGAAACTGCCCTAGACAACCAGTACATGCACTTAGATGAGACTGCTAGTTTAGCAGCTCTTCTGCTATAAAACAGGCCTTGTCAGAAGGCCATGAGTCAATCTTTGCTGCTAACGAATAATGAAATCAAAATGGGAGCCAGATCATTAAAAAAATAGTTTGGAATGAATGTGTGTAGGTATAGGTTACCTCCTATGATTCATAACATAACACATTGTTCAGTCAATAGGTGGAGATTTTGATATTTTACTGTACATTTTAAAGTTATTTTTAAGATGGGATTAAGTCATACAGTTTGGATCTAAATTAGTGCTTTTGACCACTAATCCAGAGTTACTCTGAGGTGGGAACATCCAGATCTGCGTCTGGATTTAAAAAATGCTAAAAAAAATCAAGTTATTAATTCTCTTGTTTTTATTGTCCTGAAGAACAGAGTATCAAAGCAAAGCACAATCATGCATTTTTCTTGGGTGTTCTCCAAGCAGCTGTGCCAAAGTCCTCATGGGAAACAGTAATGTTGATTTCCTCAGCACTCCGTTCCGCATTGGCCTGTCTGTTAATTTAATGAACAATTTCACAGCTATTTGTAATTCCGGTGAGTTCCCTGCACATGGCTTTATGATTTCCTCATTGCTGATGTTTCCAAAAAGTCAAGGTGATCGAGGGCTTGTTTTGTCCCTTGCACCCAAGTTTTCATGGATCACACACTTGAGGTCTTCTCGATTCAGAACCTGGCTCTTATACTTCTCGCCCCAGTCCTCAACGATGTACTGATGATATGGGTCATTGGAGTGCTCTCGCCTCTTTGATTTCACAGTACTCACCAAGATCGCCACAATAATGAAGGAGAACATCCCAATCATTACCATCAAATAAAGGATAACATAGTCCAAGTTTTCAGCATTAACCTTGGCTTGCAATTTATCTGCCGCTTCCGTAATGTTTTTCCTCCAGCCATTCATGTAAGTGAGAAAGGTTTCCTTGAAAATATTTTCCACCGCCCAAGTGAAGTTTCGCATTTCAGCCATCCTTGCAAGTTACGGCTACTAAAGACAACATGATACTTATTTTAATCAAATATCTATACTAAAACAGTTACATTGGTTTCTTTTGTCCGCATAATGCCAATTAACTAATAACATCTACCACCTGCCACTTGAAAGCGCAGTACCAGTTTCAGATTAGCTGAGAATCCCCAATTCTGAGTGGTTCAATATGTTCAGAGACCTAAGGAGGTCTTACTCCTCTCCTCACTCAGTTCACTTTCCGTCTGTGGGAAGCCAAATATGCCTTGGTGAAGACCAGTGAGCATGGTCCCCCATGACCCACGTTACAGGGGTCGAGGCACACTGACTTCCCTACTGAGGCAAAACACCAAGTGAAGAAGCATTTAGCCTAGGAGAAGACAAAGTACGTATCGGATCCTGTAAGGGCTGGCACAGTGCCATTCCAGGCAGCTGCCCCGCATCTCTCGGGGAGGGGTGTGACCTTCCCCCTTCCCTGTTTTGTCTCAGACTTTACATCTGGTGTGAAGGCTGGTTACCCATGCAAGCGCAAATGAGTCCATGGGAGCATAATAGCCAGACAGCTAACTCCTAAATTGTAGCCTGATAGACAGGGGAGGGACGAGGAGACACAGCCCCCATATCTGGAATAGTCTCATTGGTCATTAGGACCACCACCCCAAAGGGGCAGGGACGCTGAATAGTGCTGCAAAGCCACATCTGTCCTGACCCTCTCCCAGCTATCCCAAAGCTTGCCACAGTCAGACCCAGCTGCTGCTTAGAAAACCATAATCAGGTCTCCATCCCACAGGAGACGTCCCCCTCCAGCACACTCCTGCCGCAGAGCTCACTCCTGCCCAGGGGTGAGGCTGGCCTGGTTTCATACAGACAGAGTGGGGGTACCCCTGCACCAGGGCCTGTCGGGAGCTGTTGTTTTCAATGGTCTTTCTCTAAGGCTGGATTGCAGTGTTGCTAGTGTTGCTAGCAGGGGGGCGAAGGGTGGGAGAGGGACCCCGCTGAGGCTCCCAGGCTGTTAACCCTTGAACAGAGCGATGGGGTGGGGGAACAGATGAGGGAAGAGATACCTGCTCAGCAACTGATTACTTGTCAGTCCGAATAGTCCCCTGATCCAGTCAGTCAGTGCTGATCCATCTGGCCCTGCTTGAACTGAGCTAGGTCTGGGGCAGAAACTATCATACTGACTCCAGTGAAGGAGTTCTCAAGAAGCTCTGAGAAAAGCCGCTGTCCTTTTCTGCCTTTCCCACAGAGGAGGGTGTGACTGGATTGCAGCCTGCTAGCTTGCAAAAAGCAAAGGGTGTGGTACAGCATTTCAGTCTGATGCTCCTGTATGACACCTGTCCTTAAATGCTTCCAGCCAACCAAGCTGTACAACATATGGCAAAGCTTCCAAAAAAAGTGGACTCGATCTCAGTGCAGTCTTCAAGCAGTGATGAGCTTATTGCAGCCTATGTTAAGAGACAGTGACTTTTCATCACTAATAAGAAATTGCACTGTCTTTTGAACTGGAGTTCAGTAATCTACCTTCCTCTGTTTGTTGGACTAGCCTTGCAATATCAGTGTGCACAGAACAGGCACGCACACATGGAAGGACGCAGGTACACGTGCATGTAGGTCTCTGCAATTATACACTCACACACTCTCAAACATAGGGGATAAAGGTAATCTAATGAAAGTAAGCAATCTATAAGCAAATCCAAATATGAACTGCCTTGAAACTTTTTTGTGTGTAAAATCTCTCTGCTTTTTCTTTGATTCAGAACAAAAATTACTATGCTTTTTCAATAGGAAATAATTACCAACAGAAACTTACCTTTCCTGTGCCCTTCTCTAATGAAATTCACGATAACACTCAGGATTTTAAAACTCCGCTGGATAATATGACGATACTCTAGAAAGGAGCAGAGGTATCTTAAACTTTAAGTAGCCTCCAGCCTGCAGAAGGCTATAAGCAGTTGTCTGTTAAATAAGTGCCTTGTACTGCATGCTTTATGTTTATATTAAATGCTAAATCTAATCTCACCTGGAAAGTCAAATATTGGCTGACAGCTTACATCAGTCATCCTGTCAGATGCTGAGTACTATTCTTTAGGCTTATTACTGCAATTTCATATATTGTAAATGAGCACTGCTGTGCTTTCCTAGGGGTAAATATTGATGCAGCTCGATCTTTGTTGACCCAGACAGAAGAAGAGTAAAGATGAGCTCTGCAAAATAATGATGATGATGATGATGATGATAACAATAACAACAACAATAATAACAAAACAACAACAACTTCTCTTGGCTGATACGGGCATGAGAGACTGAGCACTGAGCAGGCAATGTGAAAGGCCTGCCAGCCTATCAGGCTGCTTAGCGCCCACAGTTCTCCTTTCCTTTTCTTCCACCAGAATCATGCTTGTTAGTGACCAACCCCTCTGTGAAGCCCTTGCTGTGAGAAGCAGGTCCTCATATACAGCCAGGACCAGCCTCTCTGAGCTCTGCTCTGTGTGTACCTCACTTGTGATCTGGAGCAGGAAAAGACAAAAACTTACTAAAAAAAAAAAAGCAGAATTAATTGATGTTGATTTTATTTCTAGCAAATAGCACATGCTGACACCTAACTGAAAGGCTCTGACTCACACCTTAGAAAATAGCAGTGTACTCAGTGAAATGAGACAACTTCAGTTTCAGTCAGCAGCGGTTCCTGGCTATGATGGGAACATCCAAGGGAGGGGAATCAAGGTGGGATTGTGGTGCAAAGTGCTCCACAAGCACATGGGCTGGGAGAGACTTTCTGTAAAAAATATTTTCATTGTACAGGTAGTGCTGCCTAAGCAATTTGCAGAGAAAGCAATTTCTCAGGTAGCTCTGCTTTGAGGAAGATAAAGCAAACATGGACTACCACTGAATCAACAGCGCACATCAGAAAAAGGGAGATACACTCTTGGTATGGAAAAGTGTTAATCCCTGAGGAAGCCCTGCTAGTGTCGTGCTGCTGACATTGTCATGGTTACTGCTATCATTTCTTCTGGATAATTTTCTGTGCATGAACACCTCTCAGCACGGGGGCGAGCTGCTGGCAGCATTTTCTCCCTGCTCCCCTGCTTCTCTCTGGCAGTTTTCCATGTGCCCTTGGCTCGGCCCCTCAAAGTTGACGTAGCTGGCAAGCTGCTTCTGTTTGCTTTGATGAAACCTGTAAGCCAGAGGCACCGTGGCAAGTCCAGCCTCCTGCACTGGGCAGGCAGAGACATGCCCTGGTTGGTCCTGGCTGGAAAAATCACCTGGAGCCACCAGCATGCTGTTAGAGGAACTCCCAAATAGAGGGCTATGAGTCTGGCTATGGAAATAAGAGAGGATCCATAGCCCTGGAAGTTCCCAAGCAGAGTAGCTTGGGAACTGCTGCCCTGGACTGCCAATAACCAGGTGAAAGGACTTATTCCTCCTTCAACCACCCTCTTCTACCATCTGTTCCTGGCCAGTCCTGTTTGGCTAATACTTGCAGGCATACACTCACGCAGGCACACAGGCATACCTACATATATAAAAGATGCATATGTTGTCAAGCATACATGAAATTTAACTGCCAACTCTGTTCTCCACAAAACCAGAAGAGTCCTTGAATAATCCTGTTCTGCTGCATGTCCCCCTGAAGGTCACATTTGCTCAGGGCTTGCTTAGTCTTTATAGCAAAGAGGTGATCAAGGACAGAAAGCATGGAACTGGTTAAAAGGAAGGAGGGGCAACCAAATATCTTGGGCAGAAAAGGTGACTGCCTTAATATTAGTCTCCCGAATGGAGACTAATATTAAGCAAAATGCTCCTGATCTCAATGGAAAGAGGTAGGAATGGCTGGTTGAGCCTCCTCTCTGTACCCCAAGAATGGCTAGGTCATGGCAATCAGGAAGAGCCTCTGGTGACTGGAAAAAGGCAAACGTCATGCTTATCCTTGAGAAGGGCAATGAAGGCCAAGGGAGCTGAAGGATGATCAGCCACACTTCAAACCTTGTGACAATTAAGGGACAAATCCTTCTGGAAGCCATTATCAGGCATGTGAAGATCAAAAGGTGATTGGAAACAGCCAGCATAGATTGACCAAGGGCAAATTGTGCCTCATCAAGCTAATTGCTTTCTATTGTGAGTTGATGGGAGGTCTGTTTCAGTGGATGAAGGCAGAGTGGTAGTGGTGGTTTACCTTTGCTTTAGCAAGGTTTCAGCATGGTCTCTCATAATATCCTTGTAGCCAGATTGGAGAGATATGGACCAGATGTGTGGACTCCACAACTAGCTGGACCACTGTCATGGGCAAGATAGAGTAAATGACAACCCACAGCAGATCTGGATGCTGGGCTTTATGTAAGAACCAAGGAGATCAGTGCTTTCACACCCATCTGCCTGCTCGATTGCAGCAACTGACCATTCACTGTTGAGGCAGTGCTGTGGCAACATCTGCTCTTGCCTCCCAGGTGTTGTAGAGCAGGTGGGTCCATCCCATGACAGGGTGTTGTCATCATCAGGAGGTACACCACATGTAAACATGCACAGTATTTAACAATTAGCATAAATAACATTACAATTGGATGTATTTTTGCATGTAGCAGCCCTGTGGTCTTGAAGGCACCATTTGAGGAAAACATTTTCCTTTTAGATGTACAATAGGCTCAGAACTGAATGATATTTGATTGTTCACAACCTTCATGACTGATAACCCTTCTGTGACTGTGTAGCAGTGTATTCATTTGTGGACTATTTTACAAATTCTTTGTTAGTCTTACTAGTGAGACAGTGAAGAAGGTAGCAGACATACTGAAGATCTTGTGATTAGACCCAGATCTCATAAGAGGGTTTATGTGAGTTTATTAGCAATTCATCTCTCCCAACATTTTGCAATATCTATTGTAAACGCATAAAAGGATACTCATAAATAAACACCAACATGCATACACATAACATACATAGATCAGTATCTCTAGGACTGGAATAAGGTGCTCAGTTTTCTGTGTTTCCTGTAGAAGATTAACAGAAGATTGTTATTAATGATGATCTTTGTTCTCCAGACATTTCCCTTCATAGGAGCTTCCAGTATACTCGGTCACTTTTTCCCAATCCTCCATCAGTTGTTTCCCCGTATTCTCTACAATAAACAGACAAACTTTACACTTTATTTTAAATCAGCAGCTGATACATTTATACACAGCTTTTGCCACCTTCTTTTTCCTTCTTTTTTTTTTAAAGTAAGGAAATTAACTATACATAATTCATGAATTATAGGGTTCATTACTTAGGATCATGAATTTTATAGGTTTAATTCTTAGAAACAAAAGAATATAGCTGTTAAGTGTGGTTATTGGAGAGGTATGAGTATCCTCTCATATGTACCTATGTAATTTTCCTTAGGTATTTCTTCTGTTCTGGTTAAATCATAATATTGTACTATTCACTGTGCCTTTCAGACCTCAAACCTTTGTATACACAGACTTAACCCACAATCTTCTCAGCCTTTAACTACTGATATGCTATACTGCTAACTACTGATACTTAGAGTGCTGATAGCATGTAATTAGTTTCCCCACTGCTTTAAACTTTTTTACCTTCTTGATAGCCTTCCTAGATTCCTTCTGGTATTTACACATTTTCTTAAAAGAATATTAGTGAAATCGACAGTTCTGTCCCTGGGTCTGGCTGCTGCTTTTCAAATTGTTGTCTGTCAGTCGATCACCCTGTAAAACAAAAAGACCACTAGGCCACTAGGTTTTTATAGTTTGGCTTTAACTGTGACTGCTGAAACCTTTCCTCTTAAGATTACTCAAGATTACATCTATTAATTAAGTTTGAACTGTTTCTTTATGTTGATGTTTCTTTATGTTGATTTTTCTTTATAATCCAATTTTTACTACATCTTGGGACATTTTCCAGCTCCCTCTGGTTTCTCATAAAGGTGTTGGTAATTAAAGATGCTGCCTCTCTATTTTTTATTTTGCAGCTGTGCTTCTAGGTCTGTTTCTGTACCTGTTTCTTGCATTCTCGTGCCTAGCTTCTGCAGCGGGTCAGCATGTGTAAGCTACCACCTTTCCAGGAGCTTTGACTTCCACCTCTCGAACATTTAACTCTTCTGCCTTTGTTTGCCATTCCTCTAAGCAAATCATTATGGTTTCATTTTCTTTCTGCATTCACCCCATGCATGATGGATGTTATTTTCTTTCCCAGGGCAAGGGAGTTAGGATTTGTACATCATTTCCTCCCAAGGGTATGGTTTTCAGCACAACTGGGAGTTTTGATGTCATGCCCTGCACAGGTTGGGTTTTCTTTTTAAGTGAGGAAATCCTTTTGTAATTTTTTATTTCTTATGTAACTGTTCTTCCATCTTTCCGGGAGCAGTGTTTAGAGGTTTCATCTTTAGCCTATTTTCTGGGGCCTTTGTCTGCTCAATGGTAAATACGTTTGCTGTATGGGGTTCAACGGTTGGGGTATTCTGTTTTTCTGAGAGACCATGAGACTTAATTGTGTGTTATACAGTTTGATCACCTATTATAACACTGGGTACATTTGCAAAAGTATTAACCCCCATCCTTTCACATAGGACCTGGCATGGGTGCCAGACAAGAGGAAGAGCTGATCTGCTGGAAGGTTGGCTGCTGTTCAGAGGGATATTGACAGGCTGTCCCCAAAATGTTCATAGCTGGTACAAACCTATCTCTAAATATTAGAATAACTCCATGTCTGAAGATCGCTCCCTCATCACATCAGAGCCCCCCATCAGGATGCACTATCCTTAATACCTTATATAGAAACAATGAAAAGAGTGCAGACAGTGGAGAGGGACACCTGGAATGGTCCTTTGTGGTTAAATAAAAATATGTTTGACAAAGCAACATTTTCCAGTCATTACAGAAGCGAGAGGAAAAGCATTCAGAAGGAAAGTGAATTTTAACCATATTTTCTTATGCAGTACAAGTGTAAGCAAGATTGTGAAGGAAAACCCTTTCTGTCTATGAGAAAAGAGTCTATCTCATCAGTATGCATTCAACAGTGAGGGACTCCAGCCTAAACATTTTCTCAACCCTGAATGCGTGAAAAAAACAACCAGGCAGAACAAGTCAGGTCCCAAACTCTGACTGTGTCTGGTGCTGGGACTGCACTGCAACTGAGACACCAGCACCTGCCACCCTGCCAAGAAATGCACTGCTCCCCTCAGCCCAAGCTGCAGGGATGGAGAAATCGTGGCCAGGCGGAGACTGCAATCATTCAGCTTTGTTGCTATGGTTTTATGTGTTGCTGTTGCAAAAGCTTTAGAGGATAAATAAGCCTGCACATAGCATTTAAATGAAAAATCAAACACTAATATTTCACCATGTCCAATGCTTAGCTTCTGGTGACTTAAGGAAATTCTCTCCTCAGCCTCTTTGAGATCACCCTTCTGAAAGCAAGACAGAAAATAAACACCTTTCCAAACAACGACCACAGGGACGGCTTTTGCTGGGGATGATAGCTCTGAGGGAAACGTTGTCCAACACGCTGCAGGTAAAGGGCATCCCCACATCAGCCCTGGAGAACATGAGCTGCCGAGAGACCTCCATTGCCAGCACAGGCAACGGGGGTGGTGCCTGCATGCCCGGCTGATAAACTGTGCAGCAGCTGGCGGCACTTCGCCCCCCTGTCTGCTAACACCAGGGTAGGACTAACAAGGGCTACCTGTTACAGCTGCATGCCCATTAACACCTCAGTGTGTGCCTGTGCACTGGCTGATCACCTCTTATGTGGAAACCCCATCCTCACTGCAGCCCAGGCAGCCAAAGGGCTCCTGAAAGGCAGATCGGGCTGTCAGCTCCCAGCCTGACATCTTCACACTGCCACAGCCTGAAGACAGCGTCCTTCTGGCTGGGAAGATAAGATATGGCACCCTGAATGCATGTATGTGTGTCCCTCAGAGAAGAAAAGAAACCTGAAGTGCCCACACAAGTGCCCTCCTAAATATTGGGTGGATTTTCACCATACTTCCAGCTGTAATTAAAATATTGTTGCCTGCAGCTTGACTGCAGTGCACCACCTGCGGTTATCTGAAGGCAAGGTCCTGCTCAAGGCCAGTGTCATGAAAGGCAAAGTTAACGGTAATAACTGACAGCAGAAATTTTGTTCCTAACAGATTAAGCTGAATCTGTCCTTTGGTTGGGAAGCTGCAGGTCAGTTGCTTGCTGGGTTGTAGATAGGAACGACAAAGCTCTGCAGACATGCGCACACACCCCTCCCGCATGCACAAGCACATTTGGAACCACCCAACATTGCTGCCCTCTGCTCCTCACCCACACTCCCCAGGCCCTTACGGAGGAATACGATCAGTAGCTCAGCCAGAGCAGTTAAAGAGTTGGAGAGATAGTAGTAAAGAGTTGGATGGGGAGTATAAATGTCAGCCAGGGCAGCGCACCCAGCAAGGTACTGGCTGTGCGCACCTGCCCTCCACTTTCATGAAGTATCTCTGAAAACCACAGGTCATTTGCCATCAGTGGATTGAACTAGCACCAATGGTGGTATGGAGGTATCACTGTCCCTCATGCCCCCAACCTAGCCTGGGATCTGGGCCCTCTGCTCTGATCCTTATACACTTGACAGCTACACTCCTGGTCCTGGAAATAAAACTGCATTATGATCCATCAGCCTCAAATGGTTTTTTTTGTCCTGGCATTTGCTCTGATAAACACTATCTGTGTAGCTAAAAACTGACTAAAGAAGTGTGTGCTGTGCACTTCAATTAACAGACAGAATAAGACCTTCTGAGACATTAAGGGTAGTGACTGCTGCTCTCACATAGAAATGCTTGCCCTGCGCAGAGAGCCAGCACAACCTAAGACTTAGATATCATCTATACCTGCACCTCAGTTTGACTTCCAGTGATGTCCACAGCTGAACATGATGACAGATGAACCTTTCTTTGTTCTGCCTGTGTTGGCTCTTTAGGTGCCTGGGCTGGGGAAATGAAACAGCTCGTTACATCTTCTCTCCACTTCCCCACAAGGCATCCAGAGGCAGGCAAGCCAGACCCTAGGTGGTGCAAGAGGGCCAAAGGTATGTGCTTTGGCCTCAAGCTGACCTGAGGTTTTGTTTGGAATTGCACTGGGTAGCAGTTCACAGACATTGCAGAACAGATGTACAGTGGTAGCAGGCATCATGCCACACCTGCTCTCTAGCAAAAAGCCATTTCTCGCAAGCAAACTCACTGGACCCTGGGGTCTCCTTAAGAGTGAGCTGCTAGTATTGAGGAGTTTCTGGGGAATGGAAACTGGGAGAGGCACTTTTGCTGAAACCCCATTTTATTGCAAAGTCCTGTCCTCATAAAGCAGAGGGAAGGGAGAGTAGTAGTTACAGCAACAGGCCATGGGTTTGGCAGATCATTGCACTGACAGAGGTCACTGATTGCAACAGCTTCTCTGGGCAGGGGCAGCTCACAGTTTCTGACGGGGCTGAATGCCCACGGTAACACTGGTGGCTTCAAGTCTTGTTCCTTCTCCTTTCATATCCTAACCACAGAGGGTGGCCTCTAAGCTGGATCCAAATCCTGGCTAAGTCTCTGAGTCTTTACAAAAGCACCTTGTCCCCTTCTTTCTTCACACAGTGCACTACTAAGCTGTGGACCTTCTTGCCACAGCTCACTGTAGGTGCAAGTAGCTGGCAAGCATTCAAAAGTGATTAGATTGATCCAGAGAAGAAAAATCTGTCAAGAGTGTTTGAGTAAAAAGACATCATGCCCTGTCACAGCAGACTGCTGAGGATTATTCTGGGGAGGCGTGACTATATGCTTGCCCCACTTCTATGTTCTTTCTTAGGCTTCCAAGTTTGTCCATTCCCTTGACTGATTTCTTCACTTAACAAAACCTCCCCACCCTGTCTGGTAAAGGGGAGGGTGAGGCAGGAAAGAGGATGGTGGGAAAAGAAAAAAAGCATGTAAGAATCAACCTGTCCAGTCGACAACAGAGAAAATAAAGGGAAGGATGTAACGGTCACCAGGATGCTCACATCAAACCTCCCCCTCTGGGGGCAAGGGTGCCATGACTTGATGGAGCTTCAGACGGGATGAGGTAAATAAAAAGGGGAGAGCAGGGGAGCAGCCAGAGCCTTTCTAGGAGGCTCTGCAGGGGTCAGAAGAGAGATTACAACCTGCCACTCTCAGGGTGCTTGTATGCCAGGGCATCCCTCTTGCCACAGAAGGCTAGATGGACTTGTGGCTGAACCAGGATAGACCATCCTTCCATTGTTGTAGCCCACTGATGCTCCAGAGTGGGCTTCAGCCCCAAGGTTGATGGCAGCAATGTAGAGTCGCAGCTGAGAGGTGGATCAGGACAGAGGTGCAGGGGTACTTAGCCCAGCTTTGGTACCAGCCCTCCCATGGGCTGCCCCTCCAGCACGGCCCAGATTGTAAGTGAGCTAGTTCTGCACTCCTGGCTCAAGTGAAGTCCACAGAAGCCAGTGGGGAATTTGGATGGAACAGAGCAAGGAGAGCCTGAACCGGAGCTGGAGTTACTGCCAATACCCACTTTTGCAGGGCTTGATACTGTTAACTCACATGTCTGCAGACTTAGGGACTTGTTGCTGAAAAGTGGCACGTATGAGTGAATCATCTGTTTTCCTAACTCCTCAGCAAAACAAGTGGTCTGATTCACACGGGCAGGAGAGTTCAAGCATTTCTCCAGGACGGCTGCTGCGACTCAGCAATGATGCATTTCAAGACATGTTTTAAAGCAATGCTGTTTAGAAGACAGAGGACTGAAGTCAGGGATTAAATTCTAGCCGCCCTGGTCTCTGAAATATTACAAGACACTTCTGGGCCTTTCAAGTTCTGTTGGAAGCATATCCTTGTTACTGAGCACTGCAGATCCTGACAGCAGATCTGTTACTCGTCCGGTGGATAGATCTACGCAGGCAACTTCACCTGCTCTAGAACAACAAGCCATGCTTTAAGCCAGCTTGCAGGCATGTGTAAAAGACTCCACCTTACATCACACTTGATCTCTCCCCTACCAGATGCATTTAGCCAGTGATTGACCTGCCTCCTGCATGGCCATGAGGTGCTTCTGCCCAGGACAGGCCCCCTTTGAAAGTCTGGCAGGTAGCTATGTACCACTGCCCCATTTCTTGGAGGCTGTGAGAGGAAGCACTCTCAGAGCAGCATGCCTTCCCAGCAGGTACCCTCAGGAGTCAATGACTGGCAGAAGCTGGGAATTAAAGTGCTTGCCAAATAGCGTGCCTGTCTCCCCCTATCCAGACCCTCGTGCAAACCAGGCCCTTTTGCACAGGAGCTGAGTGAAAGTGCCTGCAACCAGCAGAGTCTCTTGTTAAACAACTTGGTGTTTAAAACTCCACCTTTGTCCATATGCCTACATGGAAATGCATGCCTACATACAAACATACACATTTATGTATTTTAAGCCCTTCTATTTGTAAAGGCTATATGAGTACTTTACTAAGGAGTCGGGGAGGAGAAATGGTCTGGAGACCCCAAGATACAGTCTGAGGCTTACAGAGGCTGAGCTTAAGCTCTGAAGTCTGGTAAGAGAGCAAGTCAAGGTGCAAATCTGTGATATTTAATGCAGGAGCAGAACAGAGCTCAACTCACTGCTTCATCCATGCCTATGCAGATGCAGCCCTCAGTGCGAGCTCAGCTTTCACTGCATTTCTTCCAGGAGTGCACCGAGGCCTCTTCCCACCCAGGTACCTGGTGGGCAAATGATGCCCGTCTGCTGGCCCTGGATCTCACACTGGAAGAAGGCTGCTAGCCAGAGGTGTGCTACCTGGTATTGCCCCATGTTCAAAACCTTGGTGCTAGTGAGCAAGCACATTGCTTGAGCGTAGCAGCCACCCCTCAGGCACAAAAGCTCACGTGGCTCTGCCTCCCTTGTTTGGAAAGAAGAGATCTGAGAGCTGCTCTTCTTGTCTTGTGGCACTTGAGCAGCTTTGTTACTGGTGGGGCCCAGGTACCAGCAACCCAAGTGGTGTGCCTGTGCCACATTATGCTGTGCAGGAGGCAAGAGGAGGAGAGCACCCAGCACAGGTTGTGCCAGTATTAGCTGGCATGAGCACATGGTCACTGTGGCTGGGTGCAACCTGCTGATGAGCTCAGTGTTTTGCAGAAATCTCAAGTTAGGTCTACAGCTTCTATATATTTTGGGTTTCATGCACTCCATCATTGCATATTTAAAAAAGTCCTGTTTATTTTTTTCCAACCTGTAGGCCTGGATACAGCCTAGTAGAGATGCTTGTTGCTCTCACTTGGGACATTAATGAAGTCCTGTGATCATGGAACCAGTTGATGCTGCTCACACAGTGATAGTGAAAGGGGAAGCAAAGGCCAGGTCAAGACATTTTATTGACATAGAAAACCTACACAACCTCATGCAATGGCATCTTCTGAGCCCAACTCCACTGTAAGAGAAAGTTACATTACACTGGTATTTATTTTGGCAGAAAAAATCTATGTTTTACACACAACAATCCACAGAGGTCATTGAGGCTAAAACATATCCTGAGGCCTCACATAACCCTGAGAGCTCTAAAAAGTAAAGACAATTGATCATTTCAAGTCCACTGACAAGGAAGGAAAACAAGTGTGTCAGCACATGAGTTAAGAAATAATTGCTCATTTAACCTGGTATATGTTGCGTGAGCACAGGCACGTTTCTTGTTTCCTCAGCCTTCCTTGACCTTGGACCCATTTGCTTATATGGCCACAATCCAGTTGCACAAACTGGCCTTGCAATCTGCCCACATTCAGCTCCCACTTCAAGCAGAAAACCCTTGCCTCCGGAGTGGAAGACAGAGGCCACCCATGTGTGCACACCTTCCCCACGCCGGCATCTTTCCTGCGCCTTCCCTGGTACCCGGCCTCGGCACCATGCCGCAGCTGCTGGCTCGGGGTGCAGGGCTGGTGGCTTGCAGGGACACCTGGCACCCCTGGCACCAGCCTGCTCCGGATCCAGGGCTGACCCTGCTCTGAGCGGGGCTGGCTCCCTGCCATCCCCCATCTGGCACCAGCTCCCCCAGGAAGGCACTGGGAGCCAAGGCGAGCTCCTCGTGCCGATCCACCGGGCCACACATCTTCACACCCTCCCGGGACAGCTCCCAGGCCCAAAAGAATGTGTGATTTTAGATACACCATACACTACATAACTCTGTGAGTGTTCCCATGGTCAAGAAGTGCAGTGACTCTGTGGAGATGGCAGCGACCTCCTCCTAGCTTTCCGAAATCATCTGGAACCTTCCCGTTGACATTAATCTCAACTTAGGAAGGCAGATAGGGTGCAATTAAGTACAGCCTTGTTGGAAGTGGCTCTCATGTACATGCCTAACTTTAAGCAAATGCTTAAGTGCTGTTCTGAATAAAGATGATTTCCTGAACTAGAGCCTCCGCTGAGAGCTGGAGTGGATCCAGAAGAAGGTTATTCTGGGTAAGCTGCCTGAGGGATTCCAACAGATAATTTTGTGCATTTATATACCACCCTATCTGGAGAACAGGAGAGTAATCTTTTAATTGGATTCCATCTCATTAATTACCCTCCTGGATCTGCTAATGTCCAGTGCTCTAGAAACTGTATTCTGGCATCTCCATTGAAGGCTCCAGTAAAAGCTACAGTAAAGAGCCATGGACTGTTGATTCACCTTAGATTTCAAATATACCGTGAATGTGGTGCCCAGGAACATATGCTGCAAGCATTGTGGCATGGCATGTACATTTATCCCACCAAAGTCATGGAAGTGCATTTTGGTCCTGCTTTCTTTTAGTTCCAGCACTATATAATGTGTGGTTCCTCAAAGCGCCTTCTTTGAGAAGGATAAGTTTAGCATTTCTGCTGCTGCCTTTGGCCATTTCTGAGATGGAAGAAAGAGGTGATATTACCATTTTCATAAAAATTCAGTCACTTTTAAAATAAATCAGATTTTTCATAGTGCCCAAGAATGCCTGCAGACCTGTACGACTGGAGCACACCTTTTTGTGTGTACAAGTATGTGATCGTTGTGGTTCATGTAGGAACGTGTTCACAAAATTTCCATCTCATGTTGGTACCTTACCCTGCTTTTGCATTGACTCAGATCATTCAGACATCTCATCATCTCAGTGGGGTAACCACAGTCCCCATGCTGGTATCTCCTGGATGGGGATGAAGCTGCCCAGAGCAGCGTGGAAGGCACTAGAGTACAGCAGTCAGTGTGCAGGCTGCTGAGGGCAGGTCTGGGTTCAATACCATGAGCTCTCTAGGACAAGGGGTAGCTTCATATTCCAGTCTAACATGTTGACTCAAACTCCTCGTTTGTGCTCTTCTGCAGGGATTGCCATACCTTATGCACTTGCAATGCAGAGATTTACCGTTACCATCACTCCTTCTGCATCAACAGAGCTAGCTACAAGCCCAGTGTTAAGTGCAACCCCCCAGCCCAAAAGCAGCACTGTACCTGACCTTGGACCCTGGTACATTCAACAACGCACCAGGCCCACACAATGGCATGTGAACTAAGGGACTAGATGTAGCAACCATCAAGGTATCTATATGATGGAGGAGAGGAGTCTTAAGATGCTTGTGTGCAGTATGACTATGTATTATCTAACTCAGTGGGGATGATCCTGGATCTTCATTTTAAAGTACTTACTGCTATTGTAATGGCAGAAAAAAACAGTTCAAGGTTCCTAATGCAAATTAGTTATAATAGACACAAGCAGATTTCAGCTAAAATTTAGCAGTTTGGTCCCACATACATTGAAGAGAATAGTCTGGAGTCAAGTGTGTGTTTATTTGTCTGTTTGTCTCCTCCTCATCTGCTCCATATGCTTTCAGAGCTGACAAACTTCAGCTTGTTGTCCTTGGGGAGCTGAGAATCAGTAGACTACAAGGGATAGACTGCTTGCCTGGTTTTGTGCATATGTGTCTCCACTGAAGTTAGCCTGAAAGATATCCCAAGTAAAAAACCGTCACTCATCTCTCTTCTTCCTATCACTGAAGTTCTTCAGCCTGGTATTACATCTGCTAGACAAGGACCTTCTATGGGATATTTTTTAAAAGGGAAATTGTCCATTTACTCAAAGGCCCTTTAAAGAAAAGCAGCATTGGAGGTAACGGAAGAGTGGACAGAAAGGCATACATAGGAGCTATCTAAAATATGGAATCCATACAATGTAATGGACAATGTTTTGCCTTGTAAAGTACCTTTTACAGTAATGATGCAAGAAGCTGTGTCTTTCAGTGGTCATGAAAGAAAACAATTCTCAGGCAGAAGCACCATCTGCTGGTGGACACCAATTCTATTACTTCACTTAGAAAGTCTACAGTGAAACTAGCTTAAATGACCACCTCAGGGACTGTTAGAGGTGCTTAAGAGGCATCTTTGAGACCTTAATCCAAATCCTAAATGTGATGTTTACCCATTTTTCACACCACATCCCTCACGGCACTGTGTTACTCCAGCCCCTAGCTAAGAAGTTTCAGAAGCAGATATTTGCTTTGACAGAAGCAAAAGGTTTCCTATGTTTGGAGAAGTATCAGGCTTTCAGCCTCCTCTCACTAAAGTCAATATGAGAACTTTCACTGCCTCCCAAGTACCACAAGAGTTTCTTCAGTGAGAGCAGGAGATGCTTCTTAGCATTGGGCTACAAAGGCTGTGTGTCTCCCCTTTGTCTATGGAGGTCTTGGTTTTCAGCAAATGGAGATTTCTCTCTGCCCAAAAACATGGACTAAGGGCAATGTATCCAGCAAGTTTTCAAGAAAAAGTGAAGATACAGGACTGAAAGGGTGACTGCATTTCACACAGTGGATATGCTGAATGATTAAAAATTTCCTTGTGTTTCAATCTGAAGGGAAGGTGAAAAATACTGTGCTATATGTTATCCAGGAAATGGTTAATGAGCTTACAAAGGCACTATGTTGAGTAAGTTTCCTATAGTCCTTCATTAAAAATTTACTCCAGTGACATAATTTAGGAGCCTTGCTTGACAATGATACAGAGCTGACCTTTCTGACCTCAATTCCCTCAACTCAGGCAGGGTTAAAATATGAATCCAGACCTGGCTTCAAATGCTGTAGACCATTCATGCATCTGTGTATCTGTGTAATAAGCTGAACTTCAACTGTGCACATTCCTCCATGTTAATACATTCATGTTTGACCTGAGATCTCAGTGCTGCATCATGAGCTCACCTCTGATCTTAGCCTGCAGTGAAAAATGGAGAGGTTCCTTATAGCAAACAGACCCTCTTCCAGAAGGACCCCAAACATTCAAAATCCAGATGTAATAATGTGGATGGGTTGGCTGAAGAAAAAGAGGCTTGTATTGGAGGGGTCCCCATCTCTGGGGTTTGATTTTGCCAGCCCACACTCAGAATTATCATATTCTGCATAATTAAAATAAAAACACTCTTTCCATAGCTCAGGGCTCACCTAAAGTAATTTCATCTTCTCAGAAGGGAAGTCTCAAACCTCTTATCAAAGACAGACTTTCTCTTAAAACTGATCTGTAAAACTTAAGTTTTTCTGCTTTCTATTCAGATTTTACTTTTGATAAGTATTCCCCTCATTGCTGAGAATTACCATAAAGCTAATACATCAGTGAAGTGCTCAAAAATGGGTTGAAGAGTGATGTGTCAGTTGTGTATCCACTTATCAGGAGGACCAAACCTGTAGGGAGAAGATTGCTTACATTTCTTACTTCAAAGGCTCCATATCAGTCGGCATTTGGCACACAGCGCAAAGCCATTTGTTTGACCTACAACTCTGGCTAAACATCATGATAAATGAAAAGGAACCCGATTAGATATAAAAATAGCTGGGTCACTTATGCCAGTGAAGCAAAAGCAGATTTAATCTCTTCCAGAGACATATTTTTCCATAAATGAGGACAATGGGACATCCTTTGCTTTTTCTCTTGGACCACATGGGACACCACAGAGAATGCAGGTCCCACCAACTCCAACTGCCACTGTTGCTGTAAATACCATTTCCTATTTGAAGGGCCAACTGAGATCTTATTAAAGAAGCAAAATGTTTATCTTTCCCTTCAGATATTAGTCCAGTAACAAAAGTCTGGGTAGGCACCCTATGGTGACCCAAAATAGGTTCCTCCTAGCTTTTTAATGTATGCAGCTGAAAACTATGAAACAAACAAGCAGGCCATGAAGAAATGCCCAAACAGGAAGAAGTGATGCTCTAACCTGGCAAGTTACAGGCATTTTGCTAATTTGTCTTGTACTGATAGATACACTTCTGTCTGGAAGTCTCAAAGATGCTTTAACCACAACACCAGCTCGGTCTTACAGTGACCACTCTTTTTGCTGGCATCTTTTGACACCCTCAATGTATTTTAAAGCTCACATGTTTTTAGAAGGTATTTGCTGAAAATACAGATACAGCTTTGCTCTTGTAACTCTAAACAATCTGGAAGCTTCCAGACGCGCTGCATGTGGTGTGAGATTTTTCTTTAACAAGTTGGAACTTTGAAGGGAGCCTTACCTCACCAGGTGGGAACAGCATGAGCCGTACCCTGCAGCATCCTGCAGCTGATACAAGTCTAAGGAAGGGTAAGAACATTGTCTTTGAAGGACACAGACACATACCGCCCAGAGAGAAAGCCTGGCTGCTGGCACAGAGCCACCTCTGGGTACGCCATCCCAGGAGATCTGTGTTGGCAGGACTGCATGCAGTGCTCTATCCTGGTATCTGTGGGCCTTTTTCTGGTACCAGGACCACCATGGACTTGAGCAGTTCAATTGAAAGTACTGATTTGCTGACTCTCTTTCAGGAAAACAACTAAAAGCATAGACCTTCAAGGATGCTGAGGTGCTTAATAACTACTAAAATCAGTGGGAGCTGGGAACCAAAATAGCCTTGAGAAGCTGAGTGGTTTGTCCAGACCCACTAACTCCTGATACCTTCGATGTAGAGACTGATTTATGAACCCCATCCTCCACAGAACATGCATCAAAATTCTCATTCTTATACAAAGCCCTACCTTACACCTAACATCCCTGCTACCTGCATGATGAAAGTCTGCTTGAGAGTCCCCACAAATCTGACAGTGTCTTAGAACTGCACTTGCTCTTTTAAACAAGGATCTCTATTATTAATTCATAGATGAGTGGTATTTTTAATTGGTCATTAATATCACATCATAGGTGGCTGAAGCTCACATAATGAGATGAGTAAGGACCAAAAGCTGATCTGAACAGTCCTGGACTTTGTGGAACTGGAGATCAAATGCTGTGTCAGGAATCATCAATAATGGATTGAAACCAACTATCCCATTTAACAGAAGTTCAGAAGCTCAGAGCCATCTTTGCAATAGAACCTGATCCTGATTCTTAGCACTGTGTATCTGAGCTCTTCCTAGGTTAACCAGAATCCCAGAACAATGTTCCTGGTAAATTTTGTAGCATCTTCAACTCTAATCAGGGAAATGCATGAAAGGCATGTGCAGCACTGTGATCAAGGTTCACAGCCTGCACAGCATCACAATGAGAACTGGGCAGAAAACAGTAGTCCCCTTATGAAATATAGTTGCCTTCCACCCCAGACTAAAACTCAAACATCTCATCTTACTCTTTGAAAGGGAATGGAGTCTCAGGCAGATGGGTGGGGAGGGCGAGGATGAAGCCCAGGAGCAGTCTGCGTGGTGCCTGGGCTACTGAGGAGTTGTGAGATGGGTCTGTCAAAACCTCATCCAAACCTAAAATTTTTGACAAGCTGGTGAACTCCTTGTTTTGTTACCGTTTCTTCAGCCAGCTGTCATGGTGATGGATTCAGTCCACAGAGAGGGTGCTAACGAAATACTGCCTTTGTATTCTGGAGACCACTGCACACTCCAGCGCAGCATTCTCCCTCTGCCCCTACCACTGGCTGTTGCCAGAGGTTTGGCAGGAGCTCCTGGGTGTGCATATCAACAAGTTCAGAGACAGACTAATCCACAGGTTAACCCATGGACATCAAAACCATATCCCTCCTCAGGGCTTGCTCTAATTCAGAAATCAGGACAGCAGCACCTGCAGCAGATGAGCACACATCTGGGCTTAGCCCAGTTGAGTTAATGAATAATTGTTTGCTGGCACAGTAACACATGAGCATCCCTCTGGCTAGATGATAAACCATAGGGAACAAGGAGTCAGATGTCGAACTTCAGGTTTGATGTATGTATTATCTATGTATGAGTTATCTATTGAAGATGGGGCCTGAATCTAGAAGAGTCCAATGGACTGAAGAAGTTCCCCTGGAAGGGCAGCTACAGCTTTGTACAAGCCTGCTGGGAACACTGCAGTGTACGGAGGGAATCATCTTGCATGGGAATAACTCTCCCAGTTAGGTTAATGCTCACAGGGAGATGCTTACACCCGTGGGGTTACTCTGGAGGCAAACGCCAAGCCTAGGCTGGTATCATTTACAGATGGAGCCAGGCAGAAGGAGGCATGATTTACACTGGCTGAGACCCGCTTAGCCTTTCCTCTGAATCCTGCAGAGCAGATCGAGGGCAGTTATCAGGATTCAAAGTGCAGAAAACTGAATCAGTATATTTTCCTCTTCACAAGCTGGTCAGCGTTGGAGTTTGGCCACCTAAAAGGCTGGCGCCGAGGGCCAGATAACCCTACAAGCTGGCACTGATGTTTACTCACCCACGGTGGCACGCAGATTGGTCTTTGCTCTTGCTCTCTGCCTACAGACACCCAGATAAGGAGAAAGCAAGCCAGAGGCTCAGCCCGTCCACACCGGGTGCCGTTTTCGGGAGCGACCACACCGTGTCCCCACAGAGCTGTACTTCCACCCCTCCACCTACCAGCAGAAACGCGTCCAAATGGTAGCTGATCTGCATGCCCATAAATATACCCCCCTCCAGCGCTGCTCTAACCCTTACTTACATGGTTAGAGCTGGCAGGAAAATGATTCTGACCTTCAATTGCGACCAGTCCACTCAGTTCAGGCCCGGTGAGGAGAGTACGGAGAGTCATAAAAAAAAAAAACAAAAACACACCAAGACACCCCCACCCCCCCCCCCCCCCAATAACATGTAAAGGTCAAAATTCAAGGTCTGCTGCTCATTAGTAAGAAATAACACCAGAAACCTTCCTCGTTTGCATAATACATTTCATGCTGAGACCTGAAACGTCCCGAAAACAGAGGTAAGCACCACTAGCCCCATTTCACAAACAGACAAGCAAGCCGATTGCCAAGCCCACGCAGAGGCACGTAGCAGACTTGAACCCAATTAGGCTTCTGTCTAGGCTCACCCCACTGGACCATGCTCCCAAACCCAGGCGATAAAGTGACAATGTGGGGTTTGGTTTCCTCTGCCCTTAAATGTAATGTGTCACTGGCTGAGGGATGGAGGTGAAGCAGCTCCCACCTTGCCACCAAGCTGCGGCTGTTGTGCCCTGTTTGGCTGCTCCTGCAGGGTGGGAGCAAGCAGCCTCCCTGACCTCCCCAGGCACACACACCTGAGACCACACCAGCACATACAGAAGTCAGTATTTTGGAAGCACCCAGCCCCCTACAGCAACTTTTAGGACACCTCCATATCTGTGTGACTGGTCACACACATCAACAGCCTTTCTGGAACACCAGAGTTTGCCAACATATATCCAGAAGGGCAGAGCAATGTGGGCCTTGACACCTTACCCCCCCCCCTTCCTTGTTTCTTCAAACACAGCATGTCTCTTCAAAAGCTGGGCACTGCAGATAGGACATGAGGTCCTCTCATCTATATCTCTGCAGCCAGGTGTGCCAACTACCTGACACCCAAGAGTGGGTCTCTGGGGCCAGATAAGGCCCACATAGTCCTCACTAAATGGGGAGGAGAGGTTGAGGGGGAATGGTGAAAGAAATACATGCAGGGCTATGGTTTCACAGAGCAGAGCTGCAGCAGCCATGGGATACACAGAGATCCCTGGCCAGGCTGGCCGCTGGGGGAAATGCAAATTGGAGGGCAGTGCCAGGCAAAAGGGAAAAAGTTAAAGGATGCCTTCAAGAGCAAGAGCAACCACTTGAGATGGGGAAAGATACTTCTGCCTCAAGTATGAAGACTTTCAGGAAGCCCATACACAGGAAAGCCCTTGGGTAAGAGAGAGAGAACTCCTCACCTGCCAGCAGGTTGCATCAGATTTGAAGGAAAACTCACAGCTCTCATCAGAGAGGATGGCAGTGACATGTCAGCACATCCATGTGACAGCGGGCCTCATCTTGCTATGGATGCACCACCAGCCTGGCAGCGGTAGTCACTCTTTGGCTAGGATCATTGCTTCCTGGCAGCAAGCTGTCTGACCCCAGGGCCAGACCACCAGTCCTAGCTCAGCTAGGCACCTATGCCATACCTCCAACTACCAAGGTCACACCACCAGCCCTTCCATCAGTCAGTCCATTTAGCATCAAGGACTCTTCTGTTAATGAGTCACCAGATGATGCTACCATTTTTGTTGCTCCAGAATAACTCGCTGGGAACTCCGCTATTCCCCAGGATGACCCCCCAAAATATGCCCTATTTTTTTGCTGCCCAAGCAGCAAAAGAAGGGAACCAATGAGTCTGGTTTTGAGCAACATAATTTTATGTTGAGGGATCATGGTGGAGGAGCCCAAGAGACAGCCATGAGACGCAGCCCTGCACAAGTGGAAAGCCAGAAGATAAGCTCCAGGGGTCAGATCCAAACGCAAATGTTCACTCCCTCCTTTACCACATCAGCTTAAAGACATAGCAATACATGGACTCCTGCCCTGCACATGCCATCCTAGAGGAAAAGACTGTCTTACTCGGGAAAATTGTAGCTGCCCTAGCCTCCCTGACCTGGTGCAAGCAAGTTGACTCACACAGTTTTACCACCAAAGGCGCAGTCTGCTCACTGTGGGCAGTACTCCTGCATTCAGGCCTGAATCGTGGAGAAACCCTGCATTCTACCCTCCCCAGCAGACGAAAGCTTGACCACCAGAAGGACTGCAATTGTGTTAGGGAGGCCATGGAGTAAACTAGGGGGAGCAAGCAGTCCTGAGGTCAAGTGGTACCTCATGCAGCAACAGTGACCATCCAGAGCTGGAGGGCAGATATCACAGAAAATGCCTGCCAGAAGTGGAATAGCAGCACTGAGAGTCCTCCCAGTAGAATGCAAGGAGTGAGCTCTAGCTACCAAATCCAATGGATTTTTTCTTTCAGATCACCCCACTCCCCTGCAGATTGGCCTATTTCTGCTTTGATCAGGTCAGTCTAACAACGTGCTCCTTGAGGGCCCATGCCCATGGCTCCAGGAAGTCAGCCACGCAGAGTGGTAGGAGGCTCAGCCCTGTGTCCTCAACATCAAGGCTGAGCCCCTAAACCAGAAGCAATCAGGCCATCAGGGTCAGGGAGCTCCTTGAAATGGGGCCAGCAGGGTAATTGAGGGCCCTGGGGCTCTGCTTCAGCTCTATTTTTTTCTCGGTCCCCTTGATTTTTATCATCTTTAGGGAAGGATGCCTCATGTACCTTCTTTTACAGGCTCTGATACCACAGACTTTAGCAAGCGGAAGGGCAAATAGCCCTTTGCCCGGAGTCTCTATGAATAACTGGCAGAGGGATCTGAGGTCTGACTTACAGCTTGTTTAAGAAAAAAGGCCAGGCCAGCACCATGACCCATCTCTTCTGGGTACAGTGAATATGAATGACCTCCAGGACTGCACATTGCCCCAGTGATCAGAGGAGCTTTTTTCTCTGTATGGTGCCTCATGTGAGCTGCCTTGGCCCCTTCCCTTCTCGTTTAGCAAGGCCTGCATGGTGTGTGCAGGGCAGGGGGATCTCTATGGCAAGCCTGCTGCTGCTATCGGTCCTCTCTGCACCTTCTCCCTCCCCATACCAAGCCTGGACTACAATACTTGCAGCTGGAGTTTCTCACCACTATGAGCTGGTCCCCAGCGTAAGGGGAGGTTTAGGGGGGAGAAGGCTGACCAGCCTGCATGTCTTCCCTGGCTCTGTGCTCCCTCTGTGGAGCCAGTGGTCCCAGACATGCAATGTAATGTGAGCTGGCTTTCAGGAATGACTTCTCGCCAGAAGCTTCTTTGTGTGAGGCCGATGCAGACTGCTGGCCCTTGACCACAGGAAAAGACTTTCCACTTGTCAACCAGAAAGTATTTTTACAACACGTGCCTTCCTCTGGACTCGTGGACCCGTAGGAGAGTCCTTACCTCTGTGCCTTGGTGTCTTGCCCCATGGACAAAGCATCCCCACCATGTCCCATCCCTGTCTCTGGTTGAGCAGGACCAGCTGCTTACCCCTGGGGCAGGCTGGTGAGGAAAGTGCCCCAGGTCTTGTGCTCAGCTGATCTCCCAAGCAGCTCTCAGGCACCCGAAGACACATTTGGCAGGAGCTCAGGATGTGACTGAACTCCCCATGGTCATTTGGGTGGAGACTGTGGAGGGTCACACAGGGCTGATAAAGATGAAAGTGGAGATAATCACATCGTGGAGACTGATATCTCGTGTCAACAGTCGAGAGAGTAAACACTTGGCACGGGTGGTGAGCAGAGGACTTCCAGGAAGCACAGGCACAACGTGCACAGTTGGAGCTTCTGATCGGGGTGCACAAGGGCCACCTGCAGTGATCAGAGAGGCCCGGGTACAACCAAACTTTTTGTGATTGATCTGTTTGGGGGACACCATAGGGCAACATGCATCCTGCATATGATCTCAAAAAGGGAGAGATGCTTTGCCGTGTCCTGGACAGCGGGAACAGAAGAGTAATCTGTCCAGTGTATGGCCCTGCTGACCTCCACAGTGACACTGGGCACACTGCAGTGACCTGCTGTGCCACATGGATGTGGCAGCACCACTCTCCTTACAAAGCTGCATGGCAAAATCAGACAGCAGGCCTACTCTGCAATGTGGTCATGGGATCACAACATAATTCAGGCTGGAGGTGACCTTAGGAGGTCATCTAGTCTAGCCCCGCATTCAAACATGGCCAGCTAATAGGGTGTGCATGGGGCAGATAAATCGAGACTGAGGATAAGTATTAAGGGGGCCTTGACTGAAATGCTGTGGGGATTTGTGGGAGAAATGCCATACACTATGGATTGTCATAGAGGGAGACAGATAGGGTGCTCTAGACCTTCACTGGAGCACCTCAAGGAGCAATGCGGATACAGCCAGGGATACCTACGTTTGTACCTTCACTGCTCCTGCTCTGGAATTACTGCTGGAATGGCTTACCCTTACTGAAAGCATGTGGCTTCATGGCTGCAGGACCACTCCCCTCTCCAATCTCACCAAGCACATGCCTCAGGTCAAACCTGCTACCAGAACTCCTAGCTACAACTTCTTAGCACTTCCACTGCTGCTGGAAGCTACTAATTTCTGACTAATTGCTTATGACCTAAAAGTGTCTTCTCAGCAGAAGTATGATATTTAATTTTAAAGCTTCAAACATTCGCCATGCATGTCTGCCTCCCCAAAATGATGAAAAAACCTGCACCTTTATCTCACCTACAACTTGTAATCGCTCTTGGTCCTGAGCAATCCTAGCTTCCTCAGCCTCCCGTGTGGTGTCTGCCAGTGAGATCTCTGTGACTGCAGCCTACACTTTCAACAATGATGATGATCCTTCTGGATTTTTTTACTTGCATATTGTGTGGACATAGCCTCTTTACAGCTTGTAGCTCAGGTGTTATTTCTTAAGAGTTCCTGATATGTCAGCTAAGAAATTGCTCTTGTGAAATTATTGTATTTCTTTCCTTTTTTTTCTTAATGGCTTGGCTATTAAACTAAGACAGCTTCTTCATGCAGGTAATAATCCAATAACCAGATGTAGTCACACAATAATTATCTCTATAGCCAGACTTCATGTAGGATTCATAAGTTACTACAGGCCAGCTCCAAGCCCTTCACACAGATATGGCAGATGTTTTAAACAGGAAAAAGAAAAGTAATGGCGGAAGAAAGATACCAGTTCTTTTAATACTGCTCAGTTCTCCTTGTTTAATTGGACAAACAACTCCTTTACACACAAACTTATTATACACATTCTGAGAGACTGAGTTAATATGATTAGAAATTTAACTTTAGCATTTCTAGACCCTTGGGGACAGAGATGTTAATACAGCTCCTAATTTTGTACTTATTTGGGAAAAAAAGGGACAGAAATTAGTTGCTGGCAGTTGGGGGTGACTGGTTGCTTGTGCTCTCATCCTGCAGGCTGTTGAACACAAATAGCCCCCTATAGACACCAGGAGACATAGAGATGAGTTCAAAAAGCAGGGTCCGCAACATATGACTGGGCTCTCCACTGATTGTGCCTGTCAAATTTCAACCCTCAGCAGATTTGGTGTCGCCCTTCTTAGAAATGTGGTTAGACATTTTTCTTCCCAAGCCGGAAAAAATGTAGGGTTTTTTTCCACTCTCCCGTAATGTAAAAGTGACTAGACGTCTTTGCTAAAACTTCCACTCACGCAGGCAAATTTAACCTCCAGGCAAACACCAACCATGGAAAACTCCATCTCCAAAGGTGAGTGTTTTGGAAAGTTAGGAGAGTGTGAAAAATAGGGGCCATAATGGAAACTATTCCTGCAATAGTAGGGAAATGATTGTATTACCATATTGGATTCCTTCTCCACAGTGTTTCATGTTTCAAGCCAATCCTGTAACGCACAGTGCACCGAAGACAAACAAAGCCAATAATGAACTGACCAAAATTCAATGTTATTCCAAGAAACATAGTTGAGGTGAAGTAAGTTATGTGGAATGGAAGTTGAGGTTAAGTGAACACAAAGACAAAGGAATTTGTGCAGTTTGGGGTATGTGTAGTAAATATCTTTGCCTTTGCATCTGGTACAAATTGGAGATTGCCATGCATAAAGTGCCTACCCTGGGCCAAAACAGTGGTTGGTCTTAAAAATATTTCAATTGTCTTCGAAAATTAAATATTGTTTCTCTAGGATTTGTGTTTGTGTAGCTTCAATATATTCCATAGGGAACTCTGTAGACTGCCAATGTTAAGATAAAATTACCCTACTATCTGATGCAGAGCTGAAAAGTTTAGAAGAAAGGCTTCTGTATCTCTGAGCCAAGGTCCCTGATGAGATTCATGGAGATGGCACTTCCAGAGAAAGGTATTGGTTGAGAAGTAAGTGCTCCCCATTCCACCTTTCTAACAGACTCTCTTCTTGTCAGCTGTCTGCCTGATGGCATTTTTTTTAAACCATGCTCTCTGCAGTTTGTTAGTTTGCCCTTCCCTATACACTCCTTCACTGAAGGGGAGAGAAAGGACAAAGAAGAACAGCAGAGATCCATAAGCAATGGCCAAAATGCTATTCCAAATTATAAATCCCTTTTAGGTGCACAGCTGAACTGAGTAACTTTTTCTTCCCTTGGGTTGAGCACTCCTGACTCTGCTGTTAGTTGTCCTTTCCAATTTTGCAATATTTTTTACTTCACAGCATGAGCTGCCTTATGATCAGTAGACAAAGAGATACTTGGAGCCAACCATTCTGGGCTTGTACTTAAGACAGTGACATGGGGAGCTGGATCCTGTTAGCCTTAGTAAATACAGTATGGACACCTGCATTAAACTGCTCACACTAGGCAAGAACAAAACAAGTGTTTTCAAGGTGTGACTCATCTGGCCTAAAGTAGATGATTGATTTAGGATAAGGTGAAATGTGCTCTGCAAGTGCTTATTTGTCTTTATTGACTATGAAGGGTATGCAGGGTGACTAGTCCTGCTGTAAGTGCCTACATTGTCAATATCTGCACGTGACCAGATGGATCCTAATGCTGCTTTTTGGTGGAAGTCAGGACACTGACCGCATCTAACAATGTTCTGATTGTTGGTGTTACCAACCAGCGTATTACCATTACTGACTTCTGTTCCTCGTTCAAATACTGGAAAATCTTTGAAGCAAAGGAAGGGCTGTGACAGCTGGGTAACATCTGCTGGTTTCTAAACAAAACTGTGGGGTATTTCAAAATCATCATTTCTTGATGATTTCTTCAGCAAGACAAGTATCAACATAACCTGTTAAAATGACTGCACTCATTGCTGTAGGAATCTGGGCTCTGAGCGAGACAGGAAAATCTGAGCCCAGGAAGGAAAAAGATAACATGTACAGTACAAAAGCATAAAAAAGGGAGACAGGAGGAGGAAAGAAGAGGTATATGGGAGCAAATAAATCAAGAGAGGCAGGAATGAGACAGAAAACCACAGAGACATGAAAGGACAGTCTCCGCCTAAGCCTTCCCTCGTCCCAGATGTGCTATTTCCAGAAGGAGTAACCTCACAGCTTGTATGAGGAAAATGGCAGTGTGCTCCTAAAAAGTAGCAGGGTTGTCAGAGATCAGAGGGTTCCTCATTTGCTACTGATCCTCACTGTCTTTACCAGACACATGGGATGTCAATGTTCTCTGAGACCCAGATGATCTTCTCTCCTTTCGCCCTGTCCCTTACAGGTCTTTCTTCCTATTTTATCTGGTTTTGCAATTTTCCTCTGCACTTCATGGGTCCCAAAAGCCATCAGATTTGAAACCATCTCTACACCAGGTCCCTCTGTCCTATACAACGCTTAACTCCCCAAACCCTCCCTGACAGAAGGGAGTGCCTGCCATTTCAGTGGCGGAAAGACCTTTTCTCCTGGTTCCCAGAGCACAGCAGGGGGTAATAATAGCCAGGAGCAGCTGACATTTTCTCCTCTAGTCTTCACCTGGGTTTAAGACGCATGTCTTTTCCCTTGCAAAGGCCAAGGAGATCTTGCCTCACAGTTGAGTGTGGCTGTCACAGGTCACTGTCCTTCTGGTCAGTGGACTGGCTGTACAGAAGAGAAACCAAGATCAGATACTATATATAGTTTGTCTTGCATCTTTTCCCTCTCTGGGACCCAAGCTCCTGTGTCCTGACTAGCTGCCAACAGCACATTTGCATTCCCTAAGCCCCTCAAGGAACTTGGCCCCTTGTTTCCATGAGCAGATGACATCCCAAGGCCTCAGGAAAGCCATGCTGGCTGGATGAGGAGCAGAACAGCAGAAGCCATCCCGTGGACAAAGTTGCGAAGGACTGGAAGGAAAAAGGGCTGATTCAGCTTCATAGTTTGTTGGTCAAGGCCAAATGCTGCCTACTCACATCCATGCAAGTTTGTGGGATCCATGAAATTCGGCACAGCGCTCTGCTTCAGTGAGGCGCAGGATATAAATATCTCGGTTTAGGACTGGAAAGACAGGCAGACAGATAGAGGGTTTCAGCTTAGTTTCAGCGCTGCAACATGAGCTTCCCCAAGGAGCCCGTCTTAACCTAGAAGAGTTGTTGGCTACTGCACGGAAAGATAAAACAGTGAAGAACTATCACGGCTTATAATGATTTGACTGAACCCAGATGAGAATTTAAATGCTAGTTTCCTGTGAGCCCAGCTGCAGGGGACTGCTGGGATGCAGCACATCAAGTTTGGCCCGTCAACACTAAAGTTCTTCTGAGGCTATCTGGCCCACATTCACTCACTGGTTAGCTAAGCCATTTCTGAGCCCAGGAAAATGCCAACCCACCTCCAATTCTCAGAAATGTTAGCAAAATAAGATTCAGAGAGCATTAAATTAAGAGCAAAATGAAAACAGAACAGGGCAGAGAAAGGAGTTTGTTGTTGCAAACAGACTACAAGGCAAGGAAAGCTTGATTTTTATAAGTGTCTACATTTATTGTAAAAACTACATGTGATAATGGATGAGCTTTAAGATTGTAATGGGTATCCTTCCAGTAGATAAGAAAAAAAAAATGTAGGCCCTGCTTCTGACACAGTGACTCATGTCACAAATTGCATGTCACTGAAGTCCAGAGAAATACTTGCACAGATAATCATAAAGAACAGCAATGGAAATAAGGCCACCATTAGAAACACACCATGTGAGAGTACTGGGTCCACGTAGTTCAAGTTAGCTCACTTGCAGTCACATCCAGGGACACTGTACGTGCTGATCAGAATCTCATCTGAGTCCTCCTTTACTGCAACTTTACATTGTGAGTACTGACAATCACTACTGTCCTACCTACCATAAAGTTAAAGTTATACTGATGCTACACCCACCATGAGCAAAGGTAGATACAATCATGGTAGCCATGATATGCTAGCGCCTTCTGGGGAGATTTTCAGTGCCACAACTATCAGGTAAACATGTCATTCCCTCTCATTTTTTTGATAGCTATGCAGCTAAGCATCTGTTTGTGCCTTTGACAATTGTCACTGACACTGCTGCTACCACAAGAAGAAAACTTAAGAAGACAAAGACAGGCAGATATCTTCACACATGCATCTTTGCCTTCCCACATCTACCTTGTGTTGATGGCCAGAAGAGTGTGTTGGAAATATAAAGGCCTGAGATGCATATGGAATGCACTTTATGTTTACCTTCTGGAAATCTCTACTGTCCTGCAGCCAAAAATCATTATTTTCCTGCTTCTTTCCCACCATTTTTATTACATTTACAGTGGCTCTACAGCTGGCACAATTTAAAATACCGTTTCCAAGGCATGACAATGGTTGTGGCAGTTCATTGCTGCATTTCTAATTGTCTCATTTTGCCCTGCATCTACATGATTTAGAATTCTTTACGATGCTTTATAAATGGGTCTCCATTAAGTAAGCCATAGAAATCTTTTAACCTAAGGTCAATGTTTGGCTTATAGTGACTATATTTAAATACGATTAGTGGAACTCTGCATTCTGATTAAGCAATTCCATGTAAAGTAAACTCACTGTAATTTAATTTTTTTTTGAACTGTAGGCAGAGTATGAGATTCACATTTCTTTAGTAAAACTGAAGGGGTGGGAATGTGATTTGATTACAAGAGTAAATATAAGATCATATGATTGAAAAATTAATAGCTTCCCTTATTCTGATTTAATCTGTTAAAATAACTTTAGAAAAGGCTCAAGGCCTGAAATATTTGACTACTATTCAGTAAACCAGCCAAAGAGCTTAGCAGAGTCCCCCGTGGAAAATCCTTGATTGACTTTCTGCATAATAACTGAATACTTAGGTTTTCAACCAACACCTTTATGCAGCATTTTCTTACACATTCTTACACATTTTGAACAGCTGAGAATTTATTGGGCTTTTTCCTGTTGAAAAAAATCTGGTGTATTTCAATGGAGTGTTTATTGTTAACCAAATTCAGACTCCAGGGACAACTAATGTTTTCTATCCTAGATAAATCCACACTGAGAATTAGACAATGTCACAACTGAGTCCCATCAAATAGATCACAATAGGTCATTTACATTTGGTGAGGAAAGATTTGTCTAAGGAAGTCTTGAGTTAAAAAAAATGTAACTCTATTACATCTAGTGAAAAATATAAAGCACATTTTCCTCCAAAAAGTAATATGTGCAAGATCCATTGAAACCTTGGCTTGAAAATCTTTGTTGTATGGGTGCGGAACAGCTAACTTCTTATTCAGAGTGTTTGCTGATGGGAGATGGAGTACTATTCCACTGAGATACCAAATAAAAACTATTCCAGGTCACTCCTGAAAATTACTCCTGACTAAAAGAGCTGAAGGATGGAGTTCAAAAGAGCCAATAGTTTGAAGTTTAATTGCCTCAAGTCCTATACAGCTCTCTGTACTCCTTCACATACTGTTACCCTCTAGGTAATAACAATAATGTATCCTATTGCAGGTGACTGAGTTGAGTAATGGTTTCTTCTGGCAGAGCCTCATGTCTCAGGTCATGGGCAATGCAGTACTCTGGATTGCTTTGGGTCAGTTGAACACACTGAAGGACTGTGGAGAAGCTTGTGTTGCCATTGCAAAAACATGCCTGTATGAAGAAAGTCTCCAATATTATCAGTCAAACACATCTTCTTACCTTTAAATGCACTTTAACAAATTACCAGAAATTCCATGGTGTTTCTCCATAGTCTTTATGCATTTAAACCCTGGAGACGATAGTAATAGCATTCAGTGTAATGGCAACAAACCACTGTCAGAGAATGAGGATATGTCCAGAGTTAGGGTAAGATCTCCCCAGTGCTGTAGAAGACAGAAACACACAGAAACAAACAAAAAAACCCTCCAGTCATCATTCAACTTTATCATTGTGATTTCTTAAGGATTCTTTAGCATCTAGCATCTAATAATCTGCATTACCCCAGGCTGACATAGAGCTCCTTGTGGACACAGCCATTTCTTTGATGCAAAGAAAAATGACAGCCCAAGCAGGTATTGTCAGAAAATCTTGTATGTAATAAAGATATACGCTGCAGTTAAATCTCCAATGAGGTCTTAATACCAGTCATGAGGGCTACCTCCATAGTAGCAATGACAAGCTGTGTTTGTCCTAACAGAGGGGTTCAATTACAATCCCTTCTCCATTTGCAAGACCTACAGATGTGTTTCCTGTAAAGTAAGTAGTTAAACCTTTAGTTAATGTTCAACTTGTCCAATGCCAAAACTGGTAAAGGATTGTGATTATTGGTCCAGTTCACTCCATGCTGATTTCCTGCAAGCCAAAGATGGCAGGGCAGTGAGCTTCCCTGCTACACAGCCCAGGACACAGGTTATGGATACAGGTTTGCCTGTTCTAAATTGATCAAAAAGGGAATCCAGGAAACCTGCAGACACATATACAACCCCTCCAAAAATGGCAGAGTCCTCAAGAATGGCAGGTTTGCCTCAGGGCTTGACCTGAACCTTCCTTTCAAACACTTAGCTTTCAAATGCAGAGCCTGCTCCCTCTTACAAAGCTGCCATGTCATAGTTTGCCAAGGGTAGGGCTCAAGATCCATCTCCCCACTAGATATCCACAGCCGGAGGATAGCCTTGGGAAAATATCCCTTCCCAAGAAATTGAAAACATTTGCTCGTGACTTGCAGCTACTTTTTGTGATGCACACATTATTCAGAGTTTCCCCTCCCAGGTCTCTCCGTGGTGTGGAACGGGAGATACGCCAGGAGGGTAAAGATTTGGACTACCTGCAGCTACTGAAACAGTCATTAATTTCCTGCTTCAGTTGCACATATCTTCAAACTAATTTATACAGAAGGTCAAATAGATGTCTGGAAGAGCTGGAGAAGGAAAATACCACCTCCTAAAACTCTCTTACACCGACCACTTCTCTTCTTTACATCAAGTTGAATTTGAACAGAACAGAAATGTTTTTTCTGGGTCTGAGTAGCTTGTTACCTCCAGCGGTACCAGAGGTTCATCTGTGGAAAGAGTGTAAGAAACAGGGCATATAACACAGTTCTTCCCCTGACACACCTTCTGCATTTCTGGCAATCAGTGATTTACCATTTGGGCTGGAGGCTGTAGCCAGTGTTTATTAGCTACAAACAAATCTATCCTACATGAATTTGTCTAATCTGTCTTCTAACTGATTTAAACCTTTGGCCTCCACGATATGTTGTGATTAAGAGTTTCATGACTTAATTACACATCGAATTAAAAAGTCCTTTCTTTGGTCTGTTTAAAACCTCTGCCTGATACTTTTATTAGCTTCTCCTTGCTTCTTTTATTACCGGAAACGATGAGTAATCCTCCCTGTTCCTCATTCTTCATGATTTTATGGACCTATATTACCATTCATCTCTTTTCCAATCTATTAGTCTCTTCTTCTACAGAAACTGTTCTATATTTCTCATCAGCTTTATTTCCCTCCCTTCTATCTTTTTCCAGCTGTGGTCACCAGAACTGCACATAATGAACAGAGGCATAATCTATTTTGTTTTTTGTTTTAGTTCCTTTCAAATCATTGCTACCTCTCTTTCTCTCTTTTTGACCATCACTGAACACTGAGCTGCCTTTTCAGGGAATTATCTAGTGACTCCTAGACCAATTTTCTGAATAGCAGCAGCTCAGTTAGATCGCCACTCTGTTCATAGCTAGGGTGGGTTTTTTCCCCTGTACGTATTATCTTGCATATATGAATATTGTACTTCATATGCCATTTTATCACTTGGTCATGCAATATTGTTAGTGCCTTCTGAAACTCTTTGCAGTCCACTTTAGACTGTGTAAAGCCATACATGATTTTTGTACTATTCGTGTAGGAACAGCTGTGGAATTTCACTAGCGGTCACTGCTGAGCTTAATGAGCAGCACCGGTCCCAGCTGACATCCTGGTGAGATCCCACTGATGAGGTCCCTCCATTTTTCCCTCTTTCCATTTTATCTGATGACTCATTTGTTTATTTAACAGCCTGTGCTGAGTGGCTTTGTCAAAAGCTTTTCAGAAATCACTATTATCCACATGGTTCTTTATTCCACTAGGTGTGGTGGCTGATGTAGGTGACAGAGAGCACATTGTAAGCATCAGTTCAACTGCATCCACTTGTTTTCCCTTTGTACTCTAGGGTCTAAGCCATCTAATCCTGCTAATTCACTATTAATCATTTCATCAGCTGGTTGTTCAGCTCCTTCTCCTGATATTTCACCTTCACACAGTCCCTCAGGTTGTCCCCTGTAAAGATATTCTCCTACATGGGAACTTCTGTATGATCCGCTATAGAAAATGCTAGCAGGGTAACGTTCAGTGTTATAGCTGCTGCAAAACACCTCTCCCCATTTTTTCAGTCATATACATTGGTTCTCAAAGCCCTCTTCTTGCCACTGGAACCGTAAAGACAACAGCAGAAGGATTGCTATCTCTACAGCCACTCATTCCCCATGAGACACCCAAGCCTGTTCTTACGTATCCCTGCATTAGCAGACAATCTGGTGTGCAACCTTTCTCTCTTTCACTGGCTTTTCCTCAAAAGAACAGTCAGAAATCTATTTAAGCACTGTACTTCAGCTATCATCTGCACAAGTTGCAAGGAGCGCATTTTTTTCCAGGGAATCTTTCAAGAGTTTTCCAAGCCTTAGCCATGAAGAAATAGTTACCCCCTACCTGTTGGCCAAACAGCTGCTGTAATTTGATTCCTGCTCTTTTCTTTTTGGTTCCTATTCTCCTGGAGAATTGCTAACTATTGCTGAAATTTGTATTGTGCCTGTTTTTATTAATTCATCAAATGCCAATGAACTGGTTCCTCATTCTGTTTGACCAGCTGTTTCATATAATCTGTTGTTACATTTGGCTTTAAAAATCTCCCAGGAGGAGCACAATAACTCAAATTTGTCAGATCTGCAGTAATTCATGAAAGATGGTTAGTATGTGGAAATCCACATTTCTTAAATGCAAGTATCAAGATACCAGTTCTACTGTTGAAACCAAGATGGGACTTCCAACATAACCCACTTGTCACTTACAATTCCCCCACTCCCCTTCATATTACTGCGTAGCCTGAAATTTTCTGTGTCTGGTCTTAGTCCAGAGTTCAATGTATTCCCTTTCAAGAGTGAAGAAAATCTGTTCAGATTAGCACCGCACAATCCAAAAAATTTAAGAAAATCACTCAGATGCTCCTTATACTCGGATAACTCAAGAAACATTTTCTTTAAAGCCTCACATTTGGCATGTGTCTAAGAGGAATGTGTGGTTTGCCCTGATAGAAGAAATATGGTAATGAATGTTCAAACATTTTCTACTTTGTAATTTGTAATTGTCCTTACTGGTTTAGCAATAAGTATATAAGTATAATGTTAAGAGAGTTTTTAGTTATGGTTATTTGACTGCAACACAGATCTTTTTGTTATCTTATTTGACTCAGGAGTTACATAAGATGTCATTTGGAAACTACTGTCTGGCATTATACAATGTCAAATGCATATACCCTGAAGAGAGTCTCAACATTTTCTTTACAAAAACTGTGGCTCAATGCTTTTTTTCCAGCAGCACCTTCTCACCTGCACAACTCCATATAAACAGTTCAAGCTCACAGGCATAAACTTCAATGTGAAATAACGGATTTTTAAATCCATTCTGGTATTTATGGGAAGTGTAGTTAAATGCAATTAGATAGGCACTAACCAGTTCTTTCAGAAAAGTTCAACTCCCTGATAGCATAAAGCAATATAGCATCAATGAACAATTAGTTATATTAGTTTAGGCCTCATCTTTGGATTCAACTGGTCTGGATATGTTTGATGTCATCCAACACATGCAGCCTGGTAGCATGAGGGCAGTTACGTCTATGTGGAGATCTCCTAAAAGCAGCCTAAGATCATCCCTACACTGGAAAGTAAGGTGGACATACAAGCTGGCTTCAAGCACACTTCTCATCCACTCTACATGGCCTACGCATCCGTGCCTTCCTTGGAGGAACCCCTCTTGGGCTGCCTAATGGACACCTGGCATTGTCCATCCTTCCTGCATGCAGCCCACTGACAGGAGAACCTGGGCTCCAACTCTGGCCACTGAACTTCAAACTCCTCTGCTTTAGAGAGTCAGAAGTCCTCCCGGCCACCGGTCCTCTGGTACACGCATGCAAACAGTGTGGGGTGGGAGCGGGGGGGGAACACAAGCCTAGACTTCAGAGCAGGTTCAGAGCCAGAGTGTCACACAGAAGCTGATGCTGGCTCCACAGCCTTATGGGCAGTGGCAGGTAGGGGCCAGGAGCGATGTCTTCAAGGTCAGGACTGGCACAAGTACTCTTAGACTGCCCACCTCACATGGCTGAGAAGCAGCGTGTTAACAGCTGGCAATGGAAGAAATATCAGCTGTGGGCAGAAGAGCTTCTGTCCTGCTGGGTACCCCAGAAGCAGCTCATTAAAGAAACAAAAGGGCATGCCCCACCTCTCCCCTCTACACCTACAACACAGTTGTACGCCACAAATCTGCACAGTTTCAACCCGTGCAGCAGCCTGAAATGCAGAAGATGCAGAAGTGGGCATACTGCCCTTTAGCTTTGACGTCTAATCCTGTGTGTCCTAAGGAGACAGGCTCTTCAAAGCACCCAGCTGCTGCTCCAGGATCTCGTACATAACTGACTTGCTCAGAGAACAAGGAACATCTTTTAGCTTCATTACCAGTAGGTAACCCTGCTGACTTTAGATGCAGTGAGATCCCTGGTTTAGCTTCCTTGTGGGAATGACTGCTGACAAATAAAACATAGCCAGCTTGCGGTTAAAGCACAGGATCTTTGCTCTATTCCTGGAATTGCAGCAGATTTCCTGTGTGGCTTTGGACAAGTCACGTAAGCCACAGTATTCAAACCTGGGGCCAAGCCACTGGGTGCTCAGCAGTTTGAAAATCAGGTGTTTGTTTATTTGTTTAAGTATAGATTTAGGACCCTTATTTTTGGCATCCATTTTTTTTAAATCTTCAGCCTATGTGTCTCAGATTCAACACCTATACGGCCATGTTACACAACCAGCCAAAGCTCCTGTCAAATTCGGGGAGACCACTGTGTTCCCTGGATGTTAGGCAACTTATCTACGTACAAATTTAGGTGCCTGTCTTTAGTTTACAAGGCTGATCATGTGGGGATTCATCTCTTTGAGCCAATAACTTCCACCTACAAATGAAGAGGACCCAGGAACACACTTCTATCTCTTCAGGCCTTTCAGAGGCTCAGCATGTTATAGGTGGAAAAGCTCTAATCCCTTATCCAAACAGAGAAATGCAAAAATGATCATTTGTACTGATGTTTATTATACCTTTGTAATTACACTTGATTTGGACAGTCATCGAATATGTTTTTTGTATTCTCAGTGGGGAAAAACTCAACACTTGCTGGGAAGAAAGGTCTAGCAGTTGTTCTCACCCTGAACTAGATTTTTTTTTCTGAAAAAGGAACCCCAGAATTTGCCTTCTAGTTTTTTGTTCCCACTCCTCCCCAAGATATAAGCCTTCTGTCAGGATCCAATCACCAGAAAATGTAATCTAAGACCTTTTTAAACAGAAAAATGCAAGGTAGAAGTCCAAAACCACTAATTATTTTTCATTCCTTGTTTTAAATAACCTGTCAAAATAAACAAATACCTTCTAGGCTGAGACTTTCTACAGCAATTTTTAGTCCTGGCTGAATTTTAACAGCCAACTTATAACAACAATACACTCTTATTGGTAGTGGCATGTATGCTACCACGGTAAAAATATTTTTCAATGATGTGCAGACACTGTATGGTATTTAAATAGAAATATCCTTTTTATTTTTGCTGACAGACTCCTCAGGCAAAGCCAGCTGATTGGAGAAGCAGAACTTTTATTAGCATACCCAGGGGCCAGCGGGCTGGATGCTGTGTTAAACACGCTGCTCTCACACAGGAGGGGGTTGTCAGGAAGGAGAAATAGGGTATCTAATCTTAGTCCCCATTAAGACCTGCATAGTAGAGCCTAACAGAAGACACCAATGACGCATTTCATACCCCAGAAGATGGAGGACTGTTTGTTTTTTTCCCAATATGCAGTAGACCTGTTGGATATGTGGCAAGAAGCAGGTACAAAAGCAGGTGAACTCTCTAAAAGTACTGGTGGCAAGTGAGATTTCCTAGCAAAGTGGATTAAAAATCCAAGGGAATCTTTAAACCAAATATTGGCTTTTGTAGAACAACAAAACCAGGATAGTGTTTCCACTCAGCCATAAAAGTTACTGCGGTTGTGTAATCATGTTGAGTTGTGGCCTTAGGAGAAGTTATAAAGCAGCTGCAGCAAATTAACTTTTCAAAAGTTATTATGGATTGGATGGAATCTAGAAAATTCCCCTATGTTATTTTTTTTAATAAAACTGTAAAATGAGCAACTGTGGATGAGATCTCATCTCAAGCATCTCACCCTGTGCAAGCACGAACCTGAAGAATTCAAGTGGAAATGTAAAGCCAGAAGCTCCCCTCCCCTCAAAAAAGACACCCCCCTCCCAAAAATGGATGGACATCTTTTTTCCTCTCTAAGGGCCCGATCCGTATCCCACAGAATTCATTCAAAGGAATCCCACTATGGGGGCTTAGTAGACCTTAAACAAGATACAAACTTGTGGGGTGATCTCAAATGACCAGCTTCTTGCAAAACAGTTGGGAAACCTCACGCCTGAGAAAGGGGTGTGCAACACCAGAAGGAAACCCACAGGAGGGTTGCCACAGGTGGCACAGGGGCAAATTCTGGATTCAGTAGGATGCTGTAAATGGGAAGTCACTGGTTCTCAGGTTAAAAGGCAGCACTCTATCATCTCCTGGGTTCCAGCAAGCCCAGAGCTCAGCTGGAGCAACACATCCTGACCTCACCTGGGAAGAAGTTACAGTCACTCAACTAATAGGAGGCACCTCGACTTTCTAGGAGGAGGCAGCTGCTGACCTTATCCAAAGTGTAATTTGGGAAAGAACAACACAGCCTTGCAGACCACCTTGAGGCTGCTGAGCCCAGGGAGTAAGTAGAAGACAGAGGGTCCAGGCAACAGCAGGAAAAGAAACCAACAGTACTGCGTAAGAAGTTGTGAAGTAAAACAAAAGAAGACATTGGCGTCATGGTCACTGCAGTCATGAGTATTTGGACTAGAAAATTTGTTATGTGGGAGATGAACAGGCTTGAAAACTCCTGGACTGAGCCGTGAGAAAACCGCACAGTAATAGTCAGAAACATGTGGGGTGGGGGAGGCAGGCATAGTAGAAAAGAGCAGCATGTCTTAATGTTTGAAATGAAATCCATACTGCAACTGTTTTAGGACAAATGCCTTACATCTTAACCCATAAAAGCTCTTGAATTAGACCTTAAAGGAGCAAGTCACTAGAAACACATTACCTCTAACTTTTTTCCATATTGTCTTGCCCAATCAGTGGTCTGAAACGTACATACCTGTCATTTGACTCATCATGTATAACAAAATGTGAAGCACTGGAGCAACTCTAGGACCTGGAGTTCTAGGTTCTTGTGGCTGCATGAGGTGACAGTCTCAGAGCACTTGGGTTCATGTTGGGTCTAAACACAATAGAAAGAAGTCAGTGCTTCCAATGTATGCACCCTCTGAGTATTTAGAAACAAACCTGAATTAACAGTGCCTATAGCACCCTTAAGAACAGGGTCCACGGCATTTCCATGTCTATTCAAAGTCAGCTAGTGTACCAAATCTGAAGGATCTGTCCCATTATAATAGTAATATGTGACATGTACAATGTTTCAGACCTTCAAAGTGTTCTCTCGGCATAAATTAATGACTTCTCACCAATGCTCATGTAAGACAGGTAAGTGTTCACACAAATAGGGAAACCAAGACCCCATTCAGAATGTATTTATAGAGTGACCTAGTTACATTTGGGCATGTTAGACCGCGTTCTTGCCTGAGGACAGTTTTCAGATGTGACACAATTTGCAAGTCACTGAACTACAGATGTAGTGTTGTGGATGGCCAGACGGCCAAGCTCCCCTATGATCATCTTTCCTGCATTCAGTCAGAAGGGTTGCTTCAAACATTTTCAAATATTTAACGCAACCATTCTGGAAAGAGAAAGCTGGGTTTATCTACCAAAGAACTTGAAACAGAAGACACAGATGCCTTGCATATAGAAAAAAGCCTTTGCATACAAAAATGCTTTTGACAAAATGTGGGCTATTTTTAATATCTATAGATCAGCCTCCTCAGAGGCAAGGAATGATAGAGGTGGACTGAGGGACTAACAGAAACTAGTGGCACTGTTCTTTGCAAATTAGTTTAGAAAAAATGTCAATTTTCGGGCAATCATTAGAAAGTAAAAGAGTTCAAAGTCCCTTCCCTCTTCGTGTTTCATAACTCAGATCTTGCCTGTTTAATTTCCCGCTTGTCTGGGGCAATGGTTGTTTCTTTCACTGTCTCTTTACACTGCCTAGTGACAAAAGCGTTAAAAGAGCCTCTGAATTAGTGATGGCTGTCCACTGGCCTACAGGCCCATGGTAGCATGTGAACTACTTACAAGGGATCTGGGAAGAGTGGCTGAGGAGAAGAGTTGTCACTACACTTATGCTGTGCTTCACCTTTGTTAAGAATTTTGTAGGGGTCCACTAATAGGGAGACATTGGAAAACACTGCTCTAAATAAGCTTGTAATGACATTTATCAAAATATCAGCTGACGTATTAAAGGATACAAGCTCTCCTCACAGGCCTTGTTCCTCATAACACAAACAAAATTACTATGGAAAAAATAGTTTTCTTAGTAGACTTATGGGTTATGGATATCTAATATCTAAAGTAGTAAAAAAGCAGGAGGTAAAAAAGAGATTACCTTAATGTAGTCTGAATGACTTTAACCCATGTTAGAAAACAGGGGCAAATAAACCTGAAGGATGGGTGGATCATCCCCACATGGCATGACAGCCCCTTTAAAGTCAGCACGTGACTATTCTGCACCTCTGCTGGAAGGAGATCCTAAAATACACCCACCACACACCATCACTTCCAGAATCTTCACTTGGTTGCAAACTTCCTATTGCTTCTGGCCCAGAAATAGGGACAGAAACGAATTCAACTGCAGGATCTGGTTTGCATTGTTTGCTCTTGATTTGTTTGGCGTGCAGAGGGCAGTGTTTTCAAAAAGCCTCCGTGACACTACAACTGTTCTCTAATGAAATGTCAGTGGGAACTTTACCACTGACTTCGTTGGGAACAGCTTTAGGTCAATGCTAGGCTCTTTCTGGGAAAAAAAAGCAGCCCAACAAAAAAACAACAAAAAGCCCTCAATCTTTATTTTCTTTAAAATGATGTCTTGTAAGTGCATTACAGAGTGATGCCAGTCCAAGGGGGGCAGGAAAGAATGCTGAGAGATGAAATGCAGAATTTCCTCTAAAAATCAAGTGCAGAAAGCAGCCAGTGGCTTGCCATTTTTGCAGTGTATAATCGGCAGGAAGCTTGTCACAGATGCCCTACACTCTCCAAACAATGTTTCAGTTTCTCTTTCCCTTCAGAACATTTTCTGAGAGTCCCCCTCGCCAGCTATCTCATCAGTCCTCTGGTATTTTCCCCTGGGGCCTTCAGTTCCTTGTCTAACCATGCCCTCTTACATATATCCCCTTTCGCACATCTAGGTCTCCATTAACCTTTCTCACTTTCCTTCATACCATCACAGTTTTAATTCAGGTCACTTCATTTTTCCATCTCAGTGTAAGCATGTAATTGTGTCTGAGAATCTGTACTACCCTTATCAGTATGAATGATGGTTCTCATTTCTACACTAGTCCAATAAGGATGAAATCTTCCCATTAAAGAGCCTTTCCCAAAGTGAACACTGTTTCCCAATTAGTTTATTGAACAAAAATGATGATCCCATTGCTAGGACCTGGATTCCCTGTAATGTTCAGTTTGTACTTGCCACAGGCCCCATCCAAACCTTATTCAGAATTAGTGGAAGTTTTTGCATCACCTCCAAAGGACTTAGGATTGCATTGTAGCTTGTTATGGGATAATTTTGTATTCTCCTACATGAACAGTCTTGTTCCCAGTTACTCCTGCATATTTCTGCTGGGTGTTGTATCCTCACAACGGGTGTTGCACAGTAACAAGAATTTTCACCCTCAAATATACCTTCCTTAAAGCCCACTTATTGTTTCAGGAAAGTGCTTAGTTCCTTCAATTGTTTTCCTATCAATAAAATTTCACTCATGAATACATTTTCCATGCTCATGGCAGGTTTTACCTTTAAAGCAGGCAAACAGAAAGGTAGTTGGCCCATGCAAACTCAACTGATGCTTGGCTTTATGCTAGCATGAATGAAAGATTTTATGGGTGCCACACTGTTCACTTCTGGCACTGAATGGCTCAGTAGCTGAGATCATATGCAAACCAACTGCTCTTCCAGGTGACATGTTCATTGTCCCTATAGGAACACTCTGCATCCAAACTCTATGCAAACACACTACAGGGAACAAAGCTGGCTCATCTCCATAAAACAGTCATAGGATTGGAACAGGAAGCTGATGCATTGTGTGCTATATTTTTTCCTCTATTTTTCAGAGAAAAAATATCAGAAAAGAAGGAAGATATGGGCCATTAAGTCTGCAGTGCAACCAGGTTGTAGTCATGAACTGAGAACAGGAGCTGGTCACCAGCTTCTTGAAGACGTGGCAGTAAATGGGAAAAATAAAAAAAATCAATGGCTATGGCCTCCATCTTCATAGCCATATCTCCATCCAGTATGAATTTGGGCTGCTCCAGTAGAATCAGTGTAGATCACTGAGGGTCTGACTATAGGCCTCCTAAGTCCAGACTTGCTCCAGGTCATTTTAGTGAATAACAGTGTACACAGGCCACCATTTTCCAGGTGACTTAAGGCTGCCCAATACCTGAATCGATCTGAAAATCCTAGCCTGAATATCTTCAGCGGCAGCAGAAAATGACTGTCTGCTTCTTATACACATTATCTGTTTTAATAAACAGAATTCCTACAAAAGAAACCCCTTCTGTCTCTAAAGAAAATCCATACACTCTTCTAAGGTGACTTTGTTGTTCATGAATGGTACCTGCGTGCAGCCAGAGTTCTCTGCTTGTTACAAATAGCTCCTAAGCTACATACATTAAAAAGCAGTTTTAAAGCAAGAAAATAGCTTGAAAGGAATGAATGCTTAAGCAGAACACCATCTAAAGAGTCATTCATACCAGCTCAACAGCTTTATTACCCCTCGGTCTACTTTATTGCAGACTCAGAGGAGTAGAAGATATGGATAATAGCCACTCATGCCTTAATTTTCACCCTCAATCCAAAAGTTTATTTCTCTGTTTTCCACTTTGCATGGAACAGCCAAGCCACTTACGTAATCGCTGAAGGCAACTGCCCACTTCTTACAGAAACCCTAAAGAGATGCAGTGGTGATGCAGTCATACATAAACAATAGCTTGTTTTACAGAAGAACTGTTTGTTATATACTGTTTATAGATGAGTCCCAGATGTCTTTTCTTACATGTTCATCTGCATATAGTCATCAGTTTTGGCAAGGACAGCATGGAGCATGGTAAATCAGCATTGATCAGGCTCACAGACTATTCTGGAATTTTCATTGCAGAGGGCTATTTGTCATGGCTTTGACCAATAAAAGTAGTGAAGCAACACTTGTGCTATTTTAGAAGTTCAGACCATTTTGAAGCATGCCATCTAGACTCCTGGGCTCTGCAGTCTAGCTCTTCAGAGGAGATGTTTTCAACCTGCTTACCAAAGACCAGTGGAAAGATTTCAGAAAATGGGTGCAACAGGCTTGTAATTAGTTGTTTCTTTAACGTACCCCACCCACAGAAGCAACCAAAGGAGCCAACAAAATGGGGGGAGAGTGGATCAAAACTGCAAGAGTAGTCCTCTTTTAATTTAATTTAAAATTGATTGCAAGTGTAAACCATCAGCAATAATACACCAGAAAATGCTGTTTCTTAAAGAAAGAGTTGGTGACCTTCAGTGGAGCAGGTTGGCAGGCACTGCCCTGGCATCTCCTGGTTATCTTGGCCTTGCAGAATAATTAGTACCTCAGACATGTCCTTCTCATTCTCTTGCACTTTCCCAGCAGCAGGCCAGTTTACGCAATGGTTCTTCTAACCAGTTTGCTGACCATTTAGTTTCTTAGATACTTCCACTGCCCCACATGCAGAAAGAGGACTCAATGCATAGCTGTAGCAGCTTGACTCACAGTACAGGTCCCTCTCTTTTTCAGGTGCGGTGCTTGACTCACAAAGGATCCTGATGCACCATTCCTCTGCTGGGAAATGGCTGGATTTGTTACTGCTGTTACCCATGGGATGTTATTACTTACTGTTGTACCATGTTGCCTGAGAAACTCAGTCTTCAGGTTAGTTCTTCTAAGAACACATAAATCAACATAATGACCAGCGACTATTTGACCGATATAATGAATGCTTATAACAAATTTGTTTTAACAAGCTCTGGTCAGGTTTGTCGTTATCTCAACCCTTCGTGCCCCACATTGGGCGCCAAAAAGGACTGTCGTGGTTTAACCCCAGCCAGCAACTAAACACCACGCAGCCGCTCACTCACTCCCCCCCACCCAGTGGGATGGGGGAGAAAATCGGGAAAAGAAGCAAAACCCGTGGGTTGAGATAAGAACGGTTTAATAGAACAGAAAAAGAAGAAACTAATAATGATAATGATAACACTAATAAAATGACAACAGCAATAATGAAAGGATTGGAATGTACAAATGATGCGCAGTGCAATTGCTCACCACCCGCCGACCGACACCCCGCCAGTCCCCGAGCGGCGAATCCCTGCCCCCACTTCCCCGTTCCTATACTAGATGTGATGTCACATGGTATGGAATACACCGTTGGCCAGTTTGGGTCAGGTGCCCTGGCTGTGTCCTGTGCCAACTTCTTGTGCCCCTCCAGCTTTCTTGCTGGCTGGGCATGAGAAGCTGAAAAATCCTTGACATTAGTCTAAACACTACTGAGCAACAACTGAAAACATCAGTGTTATCAACATTCTTCGCATACTGAACTCAAAACATAGCACTGTACCAGCTACTAGGAAGACAGTTAACTCTATCCCAGCTGAAACCAGGACAGTATCTTACTGTGCTAGGAACAGCAAACCCCCTGACTAAACTCTGGTCCAGAGACTTTATGGACAGTGACTGAAGACAATAAATGGATGTTGGTTAGGCATGCCAGGAGGTAAGGAGAAAATACCACAGAGCACAGTCGGCAGCAGTCATAGTGTACCGCTGTTGTCACAGCTAAGCTGCTGTCACAGAAGCCCAGGGAAGGGGAATGTGAAAGTAAATAATGAAGTAACTTTGCAGGTTTTCCTGGGAAGCTCCCTCACCAAACAGGCACTGTGTAAGAGAGCAGGAAGAACTCAGATTGAAGCTCTAACATTGACATTAGATGCTGGCAACAAGGCAGGTGAGAGATGACTTATCACCAAACATGATGCCACAAGAATGAGGGAGAAAGGCATCTCTCCATCAGGGCAGTGTGGACAAGTAGCTTACATGTAATAGGGAGTAAGACCCTGTATACGGGTTGAACAGAGAGGATTGGCACAGTGAGCACAATATTCCCTAGACTATGTTCTCAATAGAAAGTTATTGAGTAGGGTGGTGGGTAGAGTAAGCCCAGAAAAATGGTGTTGCAGCACTTTGTGGGGTGGAAGAGCAGGAACTGGGCTAGCAGATTTTGGCCTCATTTCCTAAGGAAAGAATTCCAATATGGTCATACTATCCGTGTGTTAGTGTCCATCTCTTGTCCTATTTCATAATCTTTGCATCCATTGACTAAGTTCAGCTACATCTGGCAGGTGAACAGGCACCTCAAAATACAAACCTCCGACATAGTTCATGAAAATAGAGGGCAGGCAGAAGACAGAGACCTTAGAAGAGTCTGCCTTGACAACACCATCCATGGGCTGTGGTATGAATTCACTCTATATTAAACATCATATGGGAGGGAAAGAGGCCATATAAATGATGCCAATGACATAAAAGCTTCCATCAGATACTGCATCTTCCTACATACCAAAGTCAGCCTCCAGATAAAAATCCATCAGAAAACAGGATACATAAGTTCAAATATTATGGAACAGGATAGCAACGTCTATACATTAAAGGTGGCTTACATTAAAGATGGCTTTGTTCCCATGTGCTCATATTTTCCTGAACCCATGCTCCTCTTCCGCATAGAAATTCTGCCTATTTTTAGGATATTTCAGGACTTCCTATGTTTGTTTGGATTTCTGGACCTCTGGCAGATGCAGGGAGACCTGGGCAGCAGAGCTGACAGACTTTTGTACATCCCAGATACTCCCACTATATGAGTACACCCTACCGTACAGCAACAGTGCCTGACTAGTATCTATCATTGTACAAGACACTTACCTGGCAGGTAGACCTCAGTTTTCTGAGCCATGTCAGGGATGCCTGAACAAGAGTTTCATAGCTGGTCTTCACACATAATAAAAGTTCCATGTGCTTTGGAAATGTTGGCTTTGCCGAGCATGTGCAGAACATCATTGTGTGTATCCTGTGCTCCCATGCTTTCATTCTGTAACCATAATGTCCGTACTATCACGTCCAGAAAATGTCAAGAGAAAACATGCAGAGCTATATATGGCTAATAAGGACATTCTGGAAGATTTTTACATAATCCAGAAATGGAAAATGGTGCAGAGACTTAAGCAACAGATGAGTAGAGGCAGAAAGTGGTGAAGGCAGAGATGAGGAGGTAGGAGGGCTACAGGAGTTGTGATGAGGACAGTAAGAGTCTGGGTCCAGTGATGCTGAAGGCGAGGTGGAGGAGACATCAGTGAGGGAAGCAGAGAATTAGTTTGCACAGAAGGATTTGGCCTACTGTTGAATCTCCATTTCCTCCAGCGAACGTGTTTTATGCAGCATGTAAAGCAATAAGGGAAAACCAAAGGAGGGGTATATGTCATATAAGCCACTTCTGAAAGCCTTTTTAATAAAAGGAGGTTTGAGTTGCAGGGCCTCACAGAGCCTCTGCACCACTGTGCTGGCATTTCCACCTAGCAGCAGCATTCCCAGCCACCACCAGCCAAGCAAACAAACAAATAAACAGCTGCCATGTTGTTTGCATTGTAGATGAACTCAGAAGAAAATACAGCTGCAATTAGTTGGCATGCAGCTGTTGAATTAAATCCTTTACTGCCCAGCTATTAGAGCACTGAACCGTGGCTTAAGCTGCAGTAGCTGGATTCAAAGCAAGGGGTGCCGAAGAAGGGGTTAACCCTACACCTGTGTGCATGTTCATAATGTGTATTTTTTCCTGAACACATTATTAGTCTGTTAGCTCATTTAGAGACCATAATGAAGTCATTATGATGCCACCAGTATATTTTGCCAGAAAGCTGGCAATCTTTAATCTGCTTCCTCTACAGCATCTCACAAAGGAAGGGAGAAACCAAAACACTGATTTCAACTAACAATGCATTTATTTGCAGTGCTGGGTCCCAGCACATGCTGAGAAGAAAATGATTTCGTTTATTCTCCCCTCCTTCTGATGGCTTTTACATAACAAGCAAGGCATAGAAGATCCCTCAATGCAGCACAAAGCCACTCCACCTTTTACATGCTTTTCATTTTCTCTGCACCTTCCTATGTCATTTCCTTCAGCTGAGACAACAAAGATGAAGTTAAAAATTCTTTGAAAAAAGCCCTGGCTAATGAGTTGCCGTGCATATACGCGTTGCCTGTAACTGCGTGCGGCTGCACTCATATCTTCTTGGGGAGACAACAATATACACTTAGCAGGGATTTCTAGGAGAAGTGTGCTAGAAAACAATGGTTGGCATGCCAACAAAGAGAACTTTCTGTGGGAGTCAGGGGAAGGTAGGGGATATGGATGAGGACAAAGACAAAGAGGGGCTAATCCACCCCAGTCTAGTTTCCCACTCACCAGTGCATGTGCATTTGGAAACAAGGGGTAAAAATGACTTTTGTCAATCCCTGCATTTGTTCCCCCGTTAAACAAATGCCACTGATGTTTCAAGCTCATGTGGGTAGCATTCAAGGCAGATGCCCAGAGGGGCTGAATGAGCCGAGTTTTCCCATTAGCAATGGCTGGGATGTGACTGGGTCACACTACAGGGGGAGACCTTAGCCACATCTATCATGAAGGGCTCTCCATGCGTAAGGAAATGTACATCCTATATAAAAAACAGAGAGGTGAGTAGGCTGGGAAGCTGAGTCTAAGGGCAGATGGCTACTATGACCATTGTCTTTTCTAAGAGCCTGATCCAAAGTCCAGTGAAGCTTCCCACTGTTTTCGTCACCTAAAAAGATTACCAGAGGGAAGTAATTTTACTAGTTCCAACAAAATGCTGAAAAACTGCACAAGAAATCCTTCCCTGATGCAGAGAGTTAGTAAATTCAATGACTTGGTCAGTTATTTGCCAGATGTTCTGATCACCATTGAGTCCTCCTGAAGCTTCAGTTCAAACTCTTTTCTTCAGACAATGATAACTTTCTGAGTTACTAGATCATACTGCGCGAAGGTGACTTTTCACAAGAGCTCCCATCAGCCACGTCCAATGACTGATAACAGCACAGCAAGATTAGCAAAAAGTTGGGACACCAGTATACCCGAGCCCACCATCCTGCTTCAAGTGGCAAACAACTGCAGCACAACTTATATCTTCCCGCAACTAAAGCATGCAAACCACCATTTTGTGATGATACCCTTGTGTTAAAGCACTAGCAGCACAGCTAAATGCCAGCAGGGCTACTTGCTTTTGGTAGATGGTGCACAGCTGCCAGCAGTGTGCTGGCATGCATGCCACAGAGATCTGAGCATCCCCTTCCAACATACCACTGCATCACAGCCCTGAATTACCACTCCTGTGCTCTCCTCCAGTGCGTTGATGGTGCACTGGTGAGACAGTTATTAGTGGGTCCTAAAGTGGGATAAAAATGAAGATGCTTGCTCATGCCAAGGGAGCAGAAAGCACTGAGGAGCAAGGAGGGCACTGTGTGCAAGTGCGGATTGAAAGAGAAAGAGGCAATGAGTATACCATGGGTTGCTTTTCAACAAAGCAAATTATTTATGATCTCTGGATTTATATGTGGCACATACTGCACAGCTGGGGGACTGTGATCAGATAAGAGGAAGAAGAATAGCCTTGGACTTAGAGCATATGAGCAGAACCAGACAATGTGGCTTTCGTAAATGACTTTTTGACCACCCAGCTCACTGGTGGGCACCTTTGAGAGGGCTACTCAAAGCTGTAGCCTCCAAGATAAATTGGGCACTCCAGTGTGGAGGAAAGGAGAAAGCCAAGGATGGGGAAATTTTCATCCTCAATCACTAGGGACACTCAGCGCAGTGTGTGCATGTTGCTCGTATGGCAAAACTCTGGCATTTTGCCACTCCCTGTGGTCACGTCTAGCCCTGAGAGGCCCTGACAGCTTGTGGGCTCCCTTCTGCTGTGACCCCAGTGCCTGGGCATACAGGTTCCTTGCAGAGAACCTGGGGACAATTAGATGGGTCTGGGACATGGCCTTGAAAGCAAGTGAACCGAGACTCAGAGGAACAGAGCTGAGTGCCTGGGCCCGAGTAGCTGAGCAGGACATGAGTAGGACATCTGCACTCCCACCCTAGAGGTTTTTCATGCTCTGTGCTTTGAACATGGTCCCAGAGCTACTGACCAATATCTCAACATCCACTCTGTGCCTGACAGCAGGAAGTGCTGAACTTAGCACTTACATGCAGGACACTAGATCATCCATTGCACCCTGAAGTGACGGAGATAGGTACACTACACAGCTTCCATGGAGTCAGTGCAGAAGGAAAAACAAAACATAACCATGATTTCAACACACCACACAAGGAGCTTTTGTGCTGATCTATCCCATGACCATACAGTCAAAATGAAGTAGCACTTTCTGGCTGTCAAGGCTGACAACCAGGCAGCTGGAAGCTCTCAGGAAAACTTAGAACCTGCCAAGTCACCATTTCCAGGTGGGAAAAGAAAAGGGCCGTACCCAGGGGGAAATGGAATAACAAATAATAACAAAAATAACAGATGTATGGCAGCCCTTTAGAGTAGTGAAACCAAGACTTCTATTGAGGAACTTTAGCTTGGGGTGGGGAGCGGAGCTGCCCCCAGCTGCAGCATAGGAGAGATACACAGCATCTCTGTCCACCTACAATGGTCAGATGGTGGTGGAGGGGTAGCTGGGAGAGCGAGTGGTGGCAAGGTGGCTTTTTTGTCACCAGTGCAGAACACATAGGTTTATGTGCTTGAAGATCAGGAGCATAAACTTCTTTGGGCTAAATGCTCCATAGTTACCTCAGCCCACAGTTTTGGAGAACCACTTGAATATTCTTCACTCCTGTGCTCCCTGGCAGCACCCTCAAACATTACCTGCCATTGATTTTAACAACAGTCAGATGCCCAAATACTGAATTGATACTATCAGCAGTCAGTCAAGAAGAGCCTAACAGTGCAGGAAAATGAAGAAAGAGCTTCTGAGGCCCAGGTTAATCCCCTGATGCTTAAGTCAGCTTTCTACTATTAATACATATTTATTACATTAATCATTATTTCCTAGCACTGCTGATTAAGAAGAAATTTTGCACTAATTTCTTGCTAATCTTGTTAATCATGAGGCAGGTTATTACTAGAAACTCTCTTAAATTCACTTAATTTTAATTTTATATATACTATGTATATATCCTATAGTTTGTAAATATCCATTATGTAAATTACACTTTAATTTTCTATCTATTTATATCCTTTTTATTCAAGATCACGTGAGTCTATAACATAGCCAAATGCCTTACTGCATCATCTGCAACATTTATAATGCTAGTATCTCCTAGGCTTGAAGCCAGGCGGGTATATGTGTACACTGGTAGCAGCACAAACATACAGGAAAGAGCTATGTCTATACCAACACTGTGTATGTTGAAAAGATTAAACTTCAGTCTTCTCATGCTGCAAACTTGGCTAAGAAAACTCTACATTTAAAAGAAGTAAAAAATGCTGCTTGAAGAACTACTGAAATGTCAAGCAGCATATGAAAGGACTCTGTTTTCATGTCATCTCCATGCCCTAACTCCTTTCACATCCCTCAGGATTATAATTTTTTAAATTGTATTAAAAAAAAAGGCTCAGTCATCTCAAGTGTATAATTTAAATGCCAAGTTCCTGCCTGGATTCACATTTTTCTAGCTCAGTTTTAAATCATTGAAAACAGATTGAATGGGGTGCCGTGTTTGGCAAGCATTGCTGTTTACCTACCAACAGAACTTCAGTGTGGTCCTTTTCTGCAGACATTTACGCATTGGCTTGATGGGGACTACATAGGACAGGAAGGACCTTTCAGGCCTGCTGCGTATGCTTTTGTCTCATCCTGCTATTAAATCTCTCTGGAAAAGAAACATCAGCATTCTGGAACCTGATACTGTAGAAAATTCTGTGGTCCTTCGGACCCCATAAGTGCCAATTCATGTTTTGCTTACAGAAGCAAAGCAAATGGCTTTTTCCCCTCAAATAGCATAATAATTGCCTTCTCCTTCTTGTGCACAGGGCATTAAACAGTTGGGCTTGTTTGTCATACAAAATCAAATTAAACAGAGCATGACAAGTTAGTGTGTGTTGTCTCTAAAGGATGAGAAAGGACTGATGCTCACGTTCCTGTCAGCACCACCCGCTTGTCTACCCTGGAAGGGCCAAATGCCATTTCCCAAGGTGAGAGCAGCTCAGAGGTGCTCTTCAGTCCAAGGCGTGGAGCTGTGATTTACCTTGCTGCTAAGGGGAGCTAACTGTGGCCATGCATTTCAAGGGTGGAAAAGTCTTCCACCAGCATTCCTGCGTCTCCCTCTTCCCGCCTCTCTGCACGTCCTCCCACACCAGACTCCCTACAAGCTGGATCCGCTTATAGTTTCCTGTTTGGAATTGGAAAGCAAATATTCCCCTTGGTCTGCTCCCAGCATAACCACTACCAGCTCCAAAAGTCCTAGTTAACTTCTGCTCTGTCCAAGCAGGATGTTCTTCCAAACATGCAGCCGCTGATCCAGGGGGCACAGCCATATCCTGCTGAAGAGGAAAAAACAAATGCCAGAGTTTCAGCTGCATCGATACAGGTAGCCATGGTTGCAATGCCATTGCAAGCCCTCCAGATTTGAGCACCTCCAGAGCAGACTCATAGTACCTGGGGAGGCCCCAGCACCTTGAAGACCCATGGCTGGCTGCACACTGGAAGTCCAGCAGCATCCCAGCTCTGTCCCCTGGTTACATGGAGCTCCATGAGGCATTTCCCAGCACCCTGCCCCATCCTTCTCCCAGGAAGACTTTTATGATGCCATTGTCCTGCCCCAGATGTAGGAAAAGAGAAAGGGTGGAGGGAACTGTGGTAGTGAAGAACAGAATAGATATTAATATCCTTGATGATGTCTGCATTTTATTTTTCCTTTTAATTTACAGCCTGGCACCTCAGCTGTAGTTGCTGTTTCCCTGATTGCACCTGGGTTGGGAGTTAAAAAAGAGTATACTTTTTGTTGCTATTGGCCCGTATGTCAGACAAGCTTGCTCTAATGTTTCTACTTGCTATGTATGTACATGTGAGTTTAATAAAATTTGTTGTCTGTTTAAGCTCTGTTGTTGTCTACTCAGTCATAGCGAAGTGGGAAGCTGTCACTATGCCAGAATTTTTCTTACTGAAGTCTAACAAAACAGTGAGCAATCTAGACAAACCAATAACATGGCACCCTGTGTCCCCAAACCAGCACGCACCAAGAGCTTCATTGAAATTGATCTTGAATTCAGCAAGTAAATCAACACTCACCCAAGACAATGCATTAAATTAATCATGCGCAAAATACCCCATACAGATCAGCAGGCCAAAGGTTTTTAAAAAATAAGCACAACAGAAACTTTCAGTTCTTGGTCAATATCAAAGTACCATGATGTTTCACTACAAAGCAGCACATATAATTGGCAATTACTCATTAACGTTGCCCCATGAAGCAAGCATGTGAGCAGATACCACATCTCTAATTCCCTTTGGCTCACTGGGCTCTGGCCTTATTTCATTATAAAAGCACTTCCGGGGTGTGCAAAAAGGCGAAAGAGCTCATTCAGGCCCCCGGGGCCTGCTTCCTTGGCTGGCAGACTGCGGTGGATACAGCAGACCGTGACTGGGAGAGTTGGCTTTTTCACACTCTTGGAGGATGAGCCCTCTCACTGTTGGCAAAACCGCCTTTTCTGCACAAACCCCAGACTTTCTGGGTGCAGCTCCAAATGCCATGTCAGAAAGAGAGAGGATGGCAAGGTCCTCCCTAGACTGTCCCAAGCTACCGGTGCCTGTGTCACTGGAATACAGCCCAACTTCTCCTCATCTGTAGGTGCCTGATCTCCCCAGACCTTAGCGTCATCTGCACCACCATGCAGGAGCACAGCCATGTTGCCCAGGAAATCCTCCCTGACAAGGTAGCAGTGCCTGTTGTGATTAATGTATCTGCAAGGTTTGCAAACCTTTGAAGGGCAAACGATGGCACCGCTGTGGCTTGAGAACCCCATCCTCTGGCATTGTTTCCAGTATGCCCCTGCTCCTGCCTGCCGGCATCTGTCATGATCAGCCTAATGCTTGATTTTTCCAACACCAGATGGGGCATCCACGTTTCCAATGTAAGATTTCCAGAACAGCCACACATTACATACCCCACCACAGGGGCTTTTATTAGCAAGGGGCTCCTCTAGGTGTGGAGATGCCAGAAAAAGACAGCATCTTCCCAGAATCCCTGCAGACAGGAATTAACTGAGGGAAACACATGGGGGCTGTAAAAAAGACACAGATAAAATAGCCTGATCACTAAAAAAATTAATTTTTTTTTAAACAGAGGAAAGAAAGAAGATTTGCTGGGACCCCACTGCAATGTGAACCCCTATCCCCATGATGCTCAGTGACAGGAACTCTGTGAGAAAAGACTACTTTCACTGTGCAGCGCGCTGCTCACAATTATGGTTTGCCATGAAGCGTCATCGATAATAGAGATTTAGAAATTTCCTTGCAAAGTCCACATGGTCCTAGCTAGTTAAACCAGGCGTACCCAGGAGATAATGTTTCAAAAAGGATGAGGTTTATCTCCACAGGAAGATTTGGATGGTTGAGTGGAGTTCTTGGTAAAGTGGACTGTAAGGTCCCATTTCTGAGAAATTACAACAAACAAGGTGTCAATAACTGGGAATTAAGACCACAGGCATCATTCTTAGCAAAACCTGCTGTCTTAAGAAGTGTTGCTGGTCCTTAGTGTGACACACCAGCTGGGCAATGGCAGCAGGGCTCTCCTCTTTCTGAAGGCTGAGCTTGTGGGTTTGGAGTCAGTGCAGGCACCTCTGCAAGTGCCGAACTGGGCAGGTGAGCCCCAAGGTGCCAGAAAGCCTGCTCAGTCCCAGGGCTGGTAGTATGGGTTGAAACACAGCTGCCCAGGGAGCATTCACGAAAGGGCGATCAGCCAGCTGACTCATGGTCTTTTTTTATGCCACTGGCTTTCAGATAGACACCAAAAGAAAAAAAAATAATCTTGGCACCTCATTTGCTGGGAGAACAGCCTAGAAGTATTTATTATTAAAAGGAGTGATTGAGCAGTAACATTCAGTGTTTCCATTTTTCAGTCATTTCTGGTTTTTTCTTCTTTTTTTCCTTGTGGTCTTTGTAAAAACACCAGAATAATAGCAATTTATTAAGAACTGGCATTCACTCAAAATAGTTTCCCTTAATGTGAATGCTCTTACTGACATTGTAAAATTTATTTACAGTTTCTCTTTTTTCTTCTGTTCATTGTTTGGATGTACCATAGGACACCAATTTTAAAAAGTTATTTATGCTAAACAGATGTACTGTGAAAAGCCAGATGCAACATGGATGATAACCAGCAGCTGGACAAGCCCTACCAGATAAGCTGCCTTTGACTGTGGGTTTCCTTCATGCCCACAGTTGTTATAGCAGTTTTCTCTGTTGCTCACTTCACTTACAAGTACACAGAGATGCTTACAATGGAGGTCTACATCCCCATTACTTCCAAAGGCTGAAGAATAAAGTGTGAGCATCACCTTCAAAGTGCTTTCTCAGCCTCTCCATGCCTCCTGATGCCTTTCCCACTTGAAAAAAAACCAAGACTTTAGAACAAAACAACATGAAAAACTCTAATATAGTGTGCAGAAAGTTGAAGTGCTGTCTGGATTTACCTCAGACACATTCCTCTCCAGAGATGGTCTCTCCAGGCCAGGTGGAGATTGTCCTGACACTGCCTAATGCTTGTATGTAAAGCATACACATCATCATCTAGTCCTATTCAGAAATGGCAAGGCAAACACAAACACAGCGTGTTCATGGCAAGGTGCACTCAAACTGCATCCTGTGGTGCCTCAGGTAGACGCAGGCCCATACTACAGTATTTAAGATGAAGAAAGGGACAAACACATGAAATCATGTAGTGCCCAGGTGTCATGAAATGGAGTGGTTTGGACTGCTTAAAGGCTGCCAAATGCCTACTGTCTATGCAGCCAGTGAAAAAGGATGCACAAGGCATGCTACAGGTGTGCTGTGACAGGTTCACGATTTCTTCTCCCCTTTGACCACCTAGGGAGCCAGGGCCTGGAGAGTAGGTGGTCTGAATCACGCATCACTCTCTCAGCCAAAGACATCAAAGTAGGCAGGCAGGATACAGCTGGATACTCCTGCTTTCTCCTGAATACGAACCATGCCTGTGGCTCTCCCGCACAATTCATTCCACTGATGTTGTTCAGTTCTCATCCTATAAAGCATTCATTTAACTCAGAGGGGAAGAAAAAGTCAATTAAAAGAAAAAAAAAAAGTGCAACAATGAATTTTTAACATATTGTCCCAAACAGAAAGCTGGACCAGGTGCAGACCCATGATTAGGATCAAGTGATGGGAAGACGTCCAAAGCGTTCAGCTGAGCTGATTGCAGAGGCCTGGCTTTGAAGGCGGTATACAATGAAGCCACTCATTAATAGTTGGACTTTCACCTTCCTGGCAATAGATGAGTCATGTATTTGAGAAGGTCAGTGCCTTGGATTTTAAGAATGGAAGAGAAGATCGGGATCATTTACCCTGCAGTACACAGGCCATACAATTTTCTTTCAGCATTAAAACTGCATGAGGCTAATACCTCCATCTACCTAGTGCCTTAGTTGCTTCTGCATGATTGGGCCAGGAGGGAACGACTGACCAATTTACAGCTAACCGTGTCAGCCTCAGTAACAACAGTAATTTGCTGAGACCTGGGTATTTGTTACTTTTCCTGTGTTTCTCACTTTCTTCATCTGCAGCCAAGCTCTCTAGTTCATAAATGGTACTCCATTAGAGCAATCTGATCCCTTGTTTACAGGATAGTCCATGTCTCCATGTTATGACTAAAGCCCCAGATCAGCAGAATGATTAACCTTTTGAGAAAAGATCTCAAAAGTACAATTAGTGTCACTCTTTCTCAGCGCATCACTTGGTGTCACACTCAGAGCATCAACAAAGAAAGAGTTCTTTGCAATATGAGGTGGTTTGAGCCTGTTAGGGGAGGAGCCACAAGGACATTTTGGCTTCTATTTTCAAAGCAGAGGGAAGCAATGGTTTCATTGCCCAATAAGCCAGGGCAAGAGAACCACCTGGCTGCAAAGCTGGGCTTTCTGAAGAGCTTCACACTGTGTCAGATGGGAAAGCAAATAGTGCACATGGTATCAGGCTTTTGAGGGAGATACTTGTAAAAAGAAGAATTCTGGTGTGTGCTGATATGCCTGACATGTCAGATGCGCAAGAGGGGTTTGTTGGGAATACCAGAGTAGTGTGAAAAGAGCCTGAAACTGAGAGCTGTGGGACGTTTCTATATCCTACCTGTCAGCAAGTACCAGCCTGCCCTCAGAACAGAGCTGGTTTTGAATACGTGTTAGCACACTGCCTGTACAGAAATGGTTGATAAATCTTATTGAGGCCAATTAAGGTGAAAAATAAAAGATAGGACCAAACAGTTCTAGGTCTTTCCTCCCCCCAGGAAAGTAAGAAGCATCCAGAGAAGCTTCCAAATAATACATTTAATTTTCACATACCTCTTCCACCCACTCGGCGTGACTACACTGGAATGATTTCGCTAGCTTCTAATATTTCACTTGCAAGAAAGATGCCTGTAAAGGAAAGGAAGTGTCCAGGTGACAGAGTTACAGATATTCACAGCTTCATGTCTGCTCCTTCAAAAAGCTTTGGACAGAGAAAATGCAGACCAGCCTTCCAAGTTGTATCTTCTTTCCTGAGGTAGTCCTTTGGCCCTTTTTCTCAATACTAGGTTTGGAAGACATCTCTACCCCCTTGGGAGAGAAATTAAAACCATAGGCTTTCCCAGAATAACCACATTTATACAAGTTTCCCTTCCCTAGAGGAGAAAAAGAGGAACTCAAAACCTCGAAGATTGTTTTAGAACTTCTGTGGCGCTTAGCCAGAAATTTCAAAAGGAGTTCATGTGGCCATAAGTCAGCTGAACTGGTCAATGTGCAGAGACAACTGACCAAAAGACTCACCCAATGCTAGATGATTCACATTTCTGAGAAAGCCATGAAACAAAAGATTTTGCCTTAAAAAGCAATGGGTTACTTAACTTTTCATAGAGTCATAACACACTGCATGAACTTTCATAATTACAAGGACCAACATAACTGAATTAATGAAGTATATCCATACATTTCTTTCAGCACTGGCAAAATGACAAGTATACACCAGGTGACCAAAACCTCAACATCCTACACACTTAGCCATAAAATTCTTGCACAAACATTCTCACAAACATTTCTGTCCTGCTGAAACACAATGACTAGCATCTTTTTGTCTAGTATATCTCCTATTTGCATAGATTTTTATGTCAGGAAACTGTATATTCATCTCCTTTCAAGTTGAGTTCCTTTTCTCACAGCTACAGAGGCCATTTATCTGGAGGAGGAACTAAGGATTCTGCCTATCTCAACTTATATTTTAAATGCCATTGACTTTTAGACTGAGCAAAGCCCATCTGAAAAATCAGTAGTCTTGAAGACATATTCACTCAAGATGAATACACAATGGGGGGTTTTTGGAATAGGGAAGGTATCTTATCCCATATGGTTTTAGGAATAAATATAGATACCAGCAGCAAGTACTAGGGACTTTCAAACACTCTGAAGATTCCTACATTCTGACTGGGTTCTTCACTGTTTGTAGATATGCTGTGAATTGGGAACAGGAGCCTTTCACACCATTTTCCAAATATTTTTGGCTGCCCTTAGCTGTTACAAAAGAGGCTAGGATAGTCCTTTGTGTTATCCTTGCCTCTTCTGTCCTGGCTTAGAGTACCTAGTGCTTTATTTGAAACTCTTTTTGAGGAAAATATCCTTATGCTCCCATCTCCATTGAGCAGGGTGGCAGATTCAAGTTTCCAGACAATGTTCAGAAATAGGTCACTTTTATAATGCCAGTGGCTGAAAGACTACAACAGCTTTTACTGCAGTGTTAACTAGGAAGTACAGATGTTGGTAAATATCATGTGCAGATCTCCCTTAAGGAAGTGACTGCATTAACTAAGCAGTCAAAGGCACTGTCCTCAAAACATCCACAACAGGATTTATCACAGCCACAGTGAGTGCTAAGATCTGGAGAACTCACAGGTAAGTGGAAACCCATAACACATGGACATATTCCCCTTGTCCCCACAGCTCAACATCACATCTCAGTGGTGTAACTCACAAAGTCCCATGACTGGAGATGTTCACGGAGTTCGCAAGGCACTCTCTGTTCTGTGGCTGCATTGCACAGTAAATTGTGTGAATAGAGAATGCCCACTAAACAGGGCACAGTTCAGGCCAACACCATATGACACAAGACCATAAGGTATGTGAATGTCACTCAGGGCTAATGGCTGGAGAATTACATCTTTCTGAGGTGCTCCTTCTTCTAGTAGATCCACACTTGGATCATCCTGGTTCGTGGCACCAGAAATGTCTTCAAAGATGCTATTACTGGTGCTTCCTGGGTTCTGTCTATCCTACAAGACAACCAGCTGAAGAACCCAGCCTATGAAAGCTGCATCCTCCATTGGGTCATCAAAGCCCATGTGAGGCGATGTTCCAAGCACAGCACTTTATTTTTGGCTTTTGAGTCATATCATTACATATCATCTTGGCTTATGGGCAGATAAACTGATTAATTCATAGACTGACTGATACAAGACTGACAACCTTAGGGCTTCATGCAGTGGTGATCCAGGACTTACTTTGTGAGATAACTTGAATGCCTCTACTTGTTTGAAACATCCTGTTCAACCTCTGGTTACTATGCTTAGGGAGACAGCAATGCAAACGTATAGGTAAAACAGCAAGGACTTTTACAAAGCCACGCAGCGAAAGTTGGAGCTTCACAGATCAGCTTCAGCAGAGCTATGTTGATTTATAGGAGATGGCCCACACGTATCTGATGATGCAATCTACTGTCCAGGAAAGTGATCATATGAGGTGGTTGCTCAAGACAGCAGAGCACTGGGAGTCAGTGACCCAACAGGGCCCTTCCAGTTTAATATTCCAAAATTACTTGAAGCTTCACATAGGACCTGGGGAAGAACGCTTAAACTCTGCAAAGAAGGTTCGTGCTCAGGTGGTTGCTGTAACAGATAGACACTTTGGAGCACTTTTATTTTTAAACATTGCCCTCCACCATGAAGCTAACCAGTTTGTAAGGATCAACAAGTCAGAGCAAGCATCTCCCTTTCCTTCTACAATGCGGTTAGCTCTGCATTACATAGTTTCACCAGTGCTTTTTAACTACTGGGTGCTTTTCTAAATTGAAGACCAGGCACACTGGTCAGCAAAATGAAAAGACAGAGCCCCAGGCAGTATTCAGTTCATAAGTACCTGCCAATTTGTTTTGCAATTGCACTGTTATTTAAAAATGACAGTGTTGAATTAAAAAAAGTTTCAGCTGGGTATGGAACTTTGCAGCTCCACGGCAGATCTGCCAGGGCGCTCTATCTGCCAGCCCATAAAACGTTTTGCAATCGAGCGTGCCAACCTAAAGTAACTGGATTTGAAGTCAAACAGCATTCAGAGCTGAATGCTCTGCAGACACCCTGAGAAGGACAGCAGCAATACTCCTTTACCTGTAAAGCATATTGGAAATAAATAAATAAAGGAACAAACAGAAAAGAAAAAATTTACTCACTGTTCTCATGCTCTTTTTATGAGGTTGAGCAATATTTATTTGAAAGCTGTAAAACCACAAGTACTTGGCATTTGCCCTCTTTGATCGCAGCATAGTTTAATGTAGGGCAGGGGCATCATTTAGCTGCTTTTAGCAAAGTTAAAATTGGTGCTTTGAATCACTACATTTTTTCTCTAAAACCCTCCTGTACATGGATGTGCTGAGCCACCATTTTATATATAAATAAATAAGTATAATATATATACACACCTCCTCATGTTTTTCTTCTTTGGCTCATCAATATTGAGGAGAGTCAATTGAAGCCAATAGACCAACCATCGGCAAAAATGACTGAAAGGTTGTCAGCATATGACATGACCAGAGATGCAGCCCTTAGCTTCCTTCTGCTTGCAGAAACATCCGCTTGCCATCCAGCTCACACAGGTATTGAAGCCTGATTAACATCTTCTAAGTAGATTGAGATCATCATATAAACAGAACTTGTAAAATGCAGAGAATTATCATTATTTTACCAGGCCAAATCCAGACATCATTGCCATTTTCCACTGAGAGAAGAAAATTATCTTGGCTTCAACAGTGGTTTTGCCTCAGCTGAACAAAAACAGACTGAGAGGGGACTTCAGGATCTGTCCAGAGATGAGTTATTCTTAGGACAGACAACTCATACTAATGAATTTCACCTCAAAACAGATTTGCTTCAGATTGATCTATCTGCCACTTCAGTAGGCCACCTATAGCAGGTTGGCCAGTCTGCACAGCTATAAAAGGTGAGGTGGCCTGTTTCTTCGCACAAAGGAAGGACTGTGTTAATGCACTGGACCAAGGGACAGATGATCACTCGACTTGCAGCTGCTTGGTGCTTCTCCTCTTAAAAATTGTCCTAGGCCATGGATGATCTCAGAGGTCAAGAGCTCTTCCCACCTGGGTCTTCACTGACTCTTCCCAGCTTCCAGCAGGGCAAAGGGCATGACCAAAGTGCATTTGTATTTCAGCTAGCACCAGATCAAGAATGGCTCTATTATCAAGAAAGTCATTTCATCTAAGAACTGACCTACATCAGTGAAGACCATTCCATCTAAGTAGGTTGCTTCGTCAGCAGTGCTAGGGTTTTAACGGAAATGTTTCCATTACAAGGCAAATGCTCCATACCCTGATGGTTGTGGTACTATGTTTGGCATGTGGAGTCCTAAATTCAAGTCGCCCAGATTGAAACACAGTAAAGGTTTGGAATGAAAAACGTCATGTCTGCTTTGGGCAAGGCAGGATCTTGAAACCAAATTTCCTATGTGCCAAGCCAGTAAGTCAACCATCAGGCTTTGGATCACACAGGTCTTGTCCATGGGCCAACCAACCCTGAAAGCAACTGTGAGAGGAATCTTCCAGTCCAGTTCTAATCACTGCGACAGGAAGCAAACTGACTTCTGATTTCATTATACATGACTCTACAGCCTTGGTTCTTTAAGAGCTGTCCCAATGCAAGCTTCATCAGCTGAAGGCCTGGGTCAGTTAAATGCTTTCTGCTCTCCCATCCTGACGGATATCGGGAGTATTAGGCAGTATTCTTGTCTTACAACATGTTCTCTGCATGACTTCTATTAGATTAACTTGGACTACCCAGATGGAACCAAGGGGTTTTTGGTTTTGTTGTTAAAGCTGGGTGCCCAACTCATTGAATTTCAGTAATATAAGAACTATTTCAATATATTGGAAATCTACCGTTTTTCAAATATTCAATAAACACTGGAATAATTCTAGTAATATTGGAACACCTGATATTGGAAAAGTACATCCATTAGAACTGGCAAAAATGACTTCTTACAGAGATAAATCTATGGTTTCCATGTTTGTGTTTTCTAGCAGAAAGTAGATTCTGCACAGCATGAACAGAAAATTATCACTATGTCTGGGTGACTCATGTTTAAAAATGCTTCCATCCTAAGTCCCTTTGTCCTTCTGGCTGAAGAATTAGTCAGTGATGGACAAATTTATCACCTCCACCTGCATTGCAACAGTCCGGTGCATCTAATCACAGAATAGGAGAGATCAGGAAAGTCACCCAGCTGATCTCTTGCATGAGATTTGCAGGTACCAATAATTTTAGAGACGCCAATACTTTCACTGCATACAGATCTTGAGAACAGAAGTCAAGCCACTTTTCACATACTCCTTTTTCACTGTTTATCACTACATGCATTTGTTTACACACATGCTTCTTTAAGGGCTGAACTTTAAAAGCATGACATACCCACCTTCATGTATATTTAGTGGCAACTGAGTGTATTTAACACCAGTGAAATTCTCAATGTGTGTCTCATTAACAAAGGCCTAAAGTACAAGAAGTTTAAGCAAAAGAATAAAAAGCTTAGCTTATTGCAAGCAATATCCATTTTTCATAGTAAAACCTATGAGAGATTTTGCATAGCAGGATAAGCAGAAATATCCCTTTGCCATCTAAGAATGAACAGCATTAGGTGAGGTATTATAGCGCTTGTCATCCTCTGTGCTATGTTAGAGTGGGAAAGATGGACAAAAACTTTGTGCATAAGGGAGTGTCGCTACTCAGTTATTTCCTGCTTATCTGCCAGACCAGCTAAACAACCAACTAATATACAAATGAAACAAGACACTATAAATGATTCACAAGCTAGCTGGCTAGAGAAAACTTAGTGCTGCTTCTCCCAACCCTTTCTAGTGGGAGCAGCCGAAGCATCCCAACAGCCTCTCCACAGGAGTGTTGGGGGCAGTTTGACTCAGCCCACTTGGATATGAGGCACCTGCCAGAGCCCACTTACTCCTTGCTTGCCAGAAGCTTCCTGTACAATGGGTGGGACAGTGGGGAGTGGACAGTGCTGTAAGCAATACATTAATGGATCATTGCTTCTGTTGATTTTGCAAGGTGGCTCACCAGACACTCCCAATCCCACCTACAGTCTTATGAAAGCTCTACAGCAGGGTAGTCAACTAGTACTGCTTTTGAGGTGAAAATGAAGTCCTTGGAGCTTCAGACTTCTCTGGGACGTGGGAGAGCAAGTTGTGCTTTTGCTGAGACAACCTGACCCTCTTCTATTTAAATCCTTCCTCTCCCTGAGTCCCTGGGCAACAGCTTGGGAAATGGGGGTGGGCATCATGGCCAGCTGGACATGTCATAATCATCATGGGATCACTCCAGCCCAGAGTTACCTCTAGGCTTTTGAAAACATCTGTCCTTCTCGTAAGGTTGTGAACAGGCCTTCTCGTTGCTGAAAGGTTCATAAACTGCCTAGGTTTTCTTACACAAAACAGGGCTATTCTAGCCATTCCCAATGGCCCCTCCAATCCTGTAATACTAGCCATACTCTCAAAGACAGCAGAAGAAGGTCCCAGAACCACATGAGAGTCTCCAACAGCTCTAAGGCTGGGTTGGCCAATATGGTTCTATGGCCACATTAACAGATAGTACAGTGGTCTTGTTTTTCCTCCGATGGATGATCGTCTTGATTTCAAAGGTCAGTTGCCTCCCCACACTCTCTGCCACATGTAGGCCCACACACCACATTGGCACCATGAGAAGATATCCACTGACATGTCTGAAATATTGGCAGGCAGCATAGATGGACAATCAAACAAAATATTTCCTCTCCCACACAAGACAACTACCATCAGAGGCAACTTCCCTCCCACCCACCTCCTTCAGGTTCTCCTGCCTGTCCTTTTCACCCTGCATGTCCCTCTTGTCACCCCTGTTCCTGCTTCTCTCCCAGTCCTTTGCAGAGAACACCCAACAAATCCCTGTTGGGTCTGGTGAGTTGCGCAGGGCTGACTGGCAACTGGCAGAGTCAGACTAGAAAGAATCAGCTGCAATGGAAAGAAACAGTAAGTCCATTAGCAAAGGCTGGAACACCCTAAAAGTCACAATAAGATTTAAGGCTACCCCAAAGCTTGCAACATACCTGGTCTGTTTTTACAATGAGCAGCTCTGAATGTCAAAAGAAAAATCACACTAGAAATTGAAAGGGCGGCCAGTAGCCAAGTAAGAATATACAGACACTTAACACTTCTCCATTAATAGCAAGGGCAGCAAAACTATAAAACAGTTATTGCTAGTTCAGTGGGTTTACAGCACGGAGAAAGCTGTCACTTTTCTGTCAGAAAACGGCTGTTGAACAAAGGAGGAAGACAGAGTGATGTATGGTTTTTCCTGAGTCCACAGCAGCACAGCTGTAAGGCATTAAGATGGAGTGGCACTGCACAGGGTCCAGGCTGTGCTAGGACATCCACCGTCCTCCCTCAGAGACCACCACCTCTCCTGGGCAAGGAGCGGGGAAGAGCAAACACAACAGTGCTGCACTGCAGGGGAGGTGAGGAAGACAGCCAGTGGTCCGAGCGGGAAGGAAACCAAGGGAAGTCAGCTGCCTGGGACACAGGGGAAACAGAAGAGGCTGAGGATGTCAACACAGATGAGGTGCTGGTGAAGAGAAGAGGGGGTGGGAGGCAGGAAGGCTCAGCCCAGCAGCAGGTCTCCACAGCTGGCCAAGAAACAAATCCCAGCCATACAAGCACCGCATGAGGACAAGGAGAGGGAACCAGGGAAAAGCACAGTCCCAAAAATACCTAAGGGAACAGGCACAGGAATAGTTACCATGTTGTAAACTAGGGTGTGCATTTTCAGCCACTCAGCTGTTCTCTGATTAGGGCTTGCACACACATTCTGAGCCTTTCCCACAACCAGCACAGGTTACCTGGCCCCATCTCCATGGAGAGACAGGGAAACCACCCCAGCTTATCACAGGGTAAGGAAGTTCACATGGGCAGTGCTTGAGGAATTGTTCCACATGTTAAGTAATTAATTTGCCTGTGTTTCTGTATCTTGGGCTGAGTTACTTGTAAGAGCTTTTGTCAAAAGGGTATAGCAACCTGGAGAAAAGAGACAGACTCTGGACTCTGGATTCTTCACCTAGTCAGACAGGTTTAAAAGCATTTAAAAAAACCCAAACAACAAAACGACAGAACAAAAAAAATCCTTGCAGTTTTCAGTGGCTTTTAGAGTCCTGGAAAAATAGCAGGTAATCTGAGGAAGGAGAAGAAAGGCTATAAAACACTGAAAGTACAAAGCCAGGCAAATAGTAGATGAATACTAAGCCAGAGTAGAATTCATGTCAAGAAAATAAGCTACAATTTCACTATTTGATTTTACAATGATTTGAGCTGATTTTAGTAGGCAGATGACCTCTCTATAATATTTGTCATACCCTTGCAATGTCCCAGTTAGCTGCTGCTGCCAATGTCTAGCCAAGGTGGCTAAATGTATAAATTGGCTCTTGACTTCATCACCAATTATTTGAAAATCTTTTGTATAAGATCTGTATGTGCAGAGACCGGGTAACTGAGTTAAAAAAGGTCTGGAATACTTCTAACCAGTTTGTTGTGCTTCCTGGTTAAAAATAATTTTTTTAAAAAGGAGAAAGAAAGAACAAAAAGGAGGGGGTATTAAAAACTAACATTAGTCTAAACCCTTAGAGAGCAACATGTAACAGCTTAAGACAAGCAAAGCATGCAGGATTTGGCACTGAGCAGTGTGCTACAAAACAAGGAACGTACACTTGAATGCATTTCCAGATCTCCTAGCAAGCAAAAATACCCACTGCCCAGTGAGGGTTAGCTGAAAGGATCCCAGGCTGTAAGGCACACTTCCTAGAGAAAGCTATTAGCCAACACCAGCTCTTTGAAAATGCAGGAGGTAACCCTGGGAGCAGACCCCACTTTCAACAGTACAGCAGGAATGATACTTCAGACCATGTCGGATGCAAAACAGCAGAAAGCAAGTCCCTTTTCAGAAGTTACATGTGGATATTCCCCTGTGATCAATGTTTTCAGGTCCTGGAGTCAACAGAGTAATGCCCTTTCACTTACTTATAGTTTTAATATTCCCTGCTGTTGTTTTTGACCCCTGCTAGCTGAGATTCAACTCTGCTGCTCATGGGCACTGTGAATCTTTTCACAGCTCTTTCACCAAAGTGAGCACCTCAGCCAGACTCTCCAAAAATGAAGCTACCACCCACCTGGGTCCAATAAGGAACAGCAGCCTTTCTTAGCCCTGGGATTTAGCCAGTCTGATTTACCATCCTGACAACAACACAGGGAAGTGACCCATCTTAACTTTTGAATACAGGCCTAACTTAGAGGAAAATTCCACATATTTCTGAGGCCTGACACATGGGTTTGTACTTTTTTGTAAGAAATAATGCTGGTATCCTTGGGTTCTATGTCAGAAAAATGAAACATTTAGGTCATTAACAGAGAATATAACAAGTTATGTGGTAGGAACAGACATCTTAATTATGGATGCAAAACCACCGCTGAGAAGTTGTGGGGAACAAAACTTGCGCTCCTACATGACTGCACTGCTTCTTGTGTGAAATATACAGATGTGGAAAATACATTCCTTGGACCACAAGAAACTCTTAGTACTGGGTTCCTTTCATAAAAAGAAGAAACCTGAGAAGACCCATACATTTGCCATCTTGTTTAACACAGCTAATATAGTTACTAGACATGATTTCAAGTCAAGAGATTTTTCAAATGAAAACCGAGCTTCATGTTGGGTCAAACTGCATGAGCAGAGATGGAGACACTTTACTGAACGAGCTTGCTACATTGCCTCCAAGGAAATTGCCTCAGAAATGAAATATCAAGACAGCCATTAGCTTTTGGTGATGGTCCCACTGGCAATTACATAGCCAAGCAATAGTCAACACACACCAGATTTATCCAGGAGGAGTGGGTTTTTTTCCCACATTGTTGGCATTGCGGGTTTGAAATCTATAGCAACCAGGGGTATTGGTACAGGAATATGAAGATCTACAGCCCACTAGAACAATTCTGAACATTTGCAGCCAGGTCCTGGGAGATTTACATGGCTCCTTCCTGGGATATTTGCTGGCCTCTCCCATCACATCCTCCTAGGGACACATGGGGCACAGAGCCTCTAAGAAATCTCTTGAGTTACCACCACTGCCAGAGAAATTCAACTGGCTCACAAAGTACCTGGGTGCTGCCTCCAAGAAATTCTCAAGAGAAGGAGGGAAGCTGACACAGGCCTCTGCCATGAGAATACTTCTTGCAGTCTGCTCCAGAAGAAGCAGACCAAAGGCAGCTATTTCAGGCAGCCACATGCTCACAGCTTCCTACTTTCCTAGACGCTGCTTAGGACACATGGACTTGCCCAGATGCATGGGCTGAGTAATGTATGAGCTACCCAAGAGCTGTCCATGAGTATTAAGAATTGTTCTGGTTATTGCAAGCTACAGCTTATTGAGTAGCTTAAGGTTATTGTGGCCTGCCAGGCTGAAAAGTTTGGGCGCTACTGATAGAGCTGAAAGACCACCAATCAAAAAGAGTGAGTGTGAAGCTCTGTGGGCTGACAGCAAAGCTAAGTGGTCTGCTTGGTGTTCATGTTAAGTCTGAGCAAACTGGCATCTCCCACCATGCAGTTGACTGGGGAGTCACAGTCCAGAGCTCCTTCCTCTGCATCTCAAAATGGGTTATACCTTCAAAACATGAGTTTAAGAGAAAAAGACAGCAGCATCTTTACTCCAAAGGGCTCTACTATGGGATTCTGAGGTCCTAGCTCTAAATTAAGGCACTGAAGGTCACAGTGAAACACCACCACTTGTATGTGTCAGAGAGAGTTGCTCAGGGTCGAGCTTAGGTCTCAGTTGTGGTCTCTTGGAGATGTTCCTCAGGCAGGTGACACAAGCAGCCTATGGAAGTAGCATAACATCAGGCAAAAACAAAGGAAAAATTAAAGGGAGGTGGTAGAGACAAAGGGTGTATCTGCCCTGCAGATCACAAGTAGCTCTAGTGGTGCCTGAATAACCCTAAACAACCAGGCTTTGGGCCCGGCAGAACAAAGCTCAGCCAGAGCTAACTTTGGTGTTTCACTGCCGCTTATTTGGCAGATTTGCCATAGATTTACCATCACCCTGTGGCTCACAAGTAGGACAACTACATTCCCCTTCAATGCCCTCCATTTCAAGCTTTTAGATAGCCTCAAATGAGCTGTCAGAAACAAGATCGTCTCACTATGCTGTTGAAGCTAGCAAAGCCAGGAACAAACAGAAAAACTGACAACTTGAGCAAGGTAAAGACATACTGCAGAAAACACACCTACCAACAGCTGAGGGCATAGGTCTGTGTTCGTAAACCCTCCCCAGAGGTGCTTACCCCCTTTCTAACATTCACATTTAACTAGAAACATTAAGAAAACCCATTTATATGCTCACCAATCAGTAAAAACTCTTGTGAAAGAATGTGAGAGGGATTATGTGAGATACGAATACATTTTCTTAGCTGCATGGTGTTCATACTAGTGTATTAAAGGAGTTACTCAATGAATTTGCCATGCCAATAATTCTTCATTGTGAGGGACTGGGGGAACTACAGAGCTAGAGGAAAGCAAAATACCGATTTTCAATAAAAGGGGAGGTTGTATTATTATACTGGGCTGTTTAATCTTCTCTCCTCCTAAATGTACACATTGTGCTTTTTGCACAATGGGCCCTGATCATGGTGGGGCTTTTAGATGCTTTGATAATAATAACAACAAAAATGAGTAGCAATTAACAAGAAATTCAATGGTCCCAGAAATTACCCCCTCATAAGTCTGACTACTGTATCTAGTAGTAATGGAACAAATATTAAGAAACATAAATTACTGAACATCTGGAAAATAACAGACTATTGAGCAATAAGCAGCACAATAAATCTGGTCAAAAAAGATATGGCTGCCTTTTCTGACACAATTTAAAAAATGACTGCTGTATACTCAAAGCAATACCTGCATTATAGCTACCTTAGCCTCAATAAAACATTTGTTCCAGTGCCAAATAAAATATTTTATTTTTAAAAAAAATTAGTCAAATTAACTTTCTTTGGCAATGAATAATATGGAGATTAGAGCTGCTAAAGGATAGGAAAGAAAAATACTAGCTAGCATCATTTAAAATACAGGGCTAGTGATACCTAAGAGGTCAGTGTTAGACCATGAGCTTTTTTATAGAGTATTTTGTTCTGTGCCATTTAGATCTTTCCTTCACTCGCCTTGTAATTCCATATGAGATTTCCCAGAAACATATTGCTTTGTGTTGATATTTTCATTGTCTGGAGCTGAGGTTTGGGATGGAGGAAGGGAATGAGGGAGCTATTTATTCTCTCACCCTATAAATTCAAATAGCTTCTGAATTTTTGCATAATACTTAACACTTTTTAATCATGACCTGGAAGGAGAAATTCACAAATGAGGAATTCAAGCTGGTATTACCTTACCTCCCACTTATATTGCCTTTCTCAAATTACCAGCAATAAATCCATCCAGAGCTAGCCCACAACACAGCAAAACACTTGAGCACATGTTCAACTATTGGCACAGCCAGTAGTCACTGAACTTAAGTAACTGCAGTTACTCTTGGAGGCCTTTTTATATCATTGGGTTGCATTAGCTACTGAGAACTGTTTCCTCTACGCAAGGATGCAAAATAAGGTTCTAAAAGACATCTATCACCTGCAAGAGTGAAAAAATTCTGCTGTGGATTTTGCAAGTAACCACCAAGAGGAATTAGCACAAGTTCCTACTAATTGGAGGATTTAAAAATAGGTGAGACAAAGCTCTATTAATTGCACTGTAAAGAACAACCCCTCCTCACAGACCTGGAATGGGCATCCTCAAAGATCTGGACAATGTATGAGCAGAGCAGAGCTATCCCTTACAACATGGACTTGAAGAAGAAAACTCTCCACAAAAGGCTGCACCAAATCCCAGTGTCTTCTCTCCCTGAAGGGAAAATGTGGCATGTGAATCCCACTGTGATTAAAAAAAAAGGGGGGGGGGCAGGCAAAAAAAAGTTGTATCTGTCTTCCCTCTATTTATTGATAATTTGATTTATGCGAGTTTCTAAAAATAAGGTAAGTATGAAAACATATGACTGACTAGTGCCCTATAGCTTTCTTCCTCATGTGGAAACTTGAAAGCATTTCTTTAATTATTCTGTATTACGTGAAATTCATATGACTATTGGCAGTAACGTAAACAGTTCTCAGCCAGGATAGTTACTTGCTACTTACCAAACTAAGATGGGTAAACTGGTGAAAAACAAAACTGGAAGGTCGTTTGGTAGTAACATAGAAAATAAAATACATTCTCTGTAAACTTAAAGAGATAATGTCCGGATGGCTAGGAATGTTAGGCTGCTTTGGCAGTTGACTGAAATAAAGGGGATTTATTCTTAGTTCCTTATGACTACGCAGTGCCTCATCCTCTGGGACTCCAAGCAAGAATGGCAGCATATTCTTGACACTTCAGTTAACTAGCAGGTCGTAATAAAATCCTCATATCACTTCAAATCAATCTGAAATAGTAACCTTTTCCTCTATTTATTTGTAGTAAACCAAAATACTGAGGATGGAAAACACTGTAGGCCAAGTGAGACGTTTAATTTGATCAAAAGGGAAACAACTCCATTTTCTTTTAAATAAAATTCAGGCACACTGAACTGTTTGTTGCTATGAGTTTCATAAATGGGAATGTTTCACTTTAGGACAAAGTGAAATGTTCCTTTTTTTCTTTTTTTCTTTTTTTTTTTCCTATTTGGGATTTGTTTGTGTTTTTGGCTAAAGGAATTGGGTGACTTTGACATGACACTTCATGAAGGATGTGGGAATGCTAAACAGAAGTAAAAAGAGGGCCTGAGAATGATCCAGTAGTTGGCAAATAAGTCTTGCAATGGCAGACTTCAAGACCTTTGTGCTATTCAGCTCATAGGAAGGGAAGATTGATAGGCAATAGAAAGTAAGCCAGTCTTTTAATCCCTGTCACCAAAGAGACAAAAGGATCCAGTAGCTAGGAAGTGGTTCAGGATAGTCAGGGGTGGTTCAGCAAAAACCAAGACATGCAGCAGATCCTGGGGAGCAGGACTCTGGGAGCCCCAGGCAGGCATTACAAAACAGCCTGAGCTGGAGCTTGGCCAGCAGCAGCTTGGGTCTCTCAGCCCCAGCACTAAGGCAGCTCCTGCCTCCCCACAGCACGCTGGTGCTCGGTCTGCCCGGGTCCCTGCCCAAATTCACCAGCATCACTTCCCCTGTGTTGGTGTGACCCTTGAAGAAAGGATGAAATCCTGCACCTGTTGGAACAGCTTGTATTGTGGGTTTACGCCTAGTTAGGCATGGCCGTGATTCACATGGTTTGGGAACACATTTAACCATCTACCCAGTTTCTGGCACAGGATTATTCCTGTAGCCACGTGCCACGTGTCTGACCATTTAGCTGAACAGGGTCCTACGTCATGTCCTTCCTCTGATGTCAGACTGAGTAAATTCACTTTCCTTCTTTTGGAACTCATGTGAGCGCTCTGGTATTAAGTGATGAACTTGAATGTTATTAAGTTTGTGTTTTGCTGGAAGAAAGTGGGGAGAAATAGAAAGCCAGTGGAAAAGAAAAACATTATTAAAATGGAACAAGAAATAGGTATTACAAAAATCAATACACACAGAACATGAAAGAAAACATGAGGAGGCAAGAGACAGAACTTCTCATCTGAAAACACAGCGTACCTGCCATATGCAGGGCATGCATTTCTGCCAGCATAGCTCTGGGGACGTGTTTTCTCCCTCACATGTAATGCTTGCTTTAGCCACAGAATTTTTAATTCACCACTCTCTTGCAGAAATAAATGGGTGAATACCACAGTGGTAAAAGGTTCACTATTCACAAATCCCAAATTAGTTTGTGATTTGCAAAACCTCAAGCTCCTCGAGGTTCATTTCTTACTGCGTAGTGACTCACTTTGTATAATGAAGTCTCAGTATAATAAAATCTGGATTAAGCTATTGTAGCTCTTAGTTGAGCCAAATAATTTTGCCAAGCTTCTCTTAATACTTTTTAAATGAAAACACATTAAAAAAACCCCAACACAATTAGAACAAGGGTCAGTACAGCGTCATAAAGCAAAGCAATGCCCTGGTGATGTAAAGGAATTTGTGGTACCTCATTGGCATTGAGAACTCAGGCACCGTACTAACTGTGTGGACAAACTGTTACTTGCTGCTTTGAGGAGGATGCTTGGAGGGAGTTACCTGTCTGATTCAGACATTATACTGCTGGATCTCATCAGGAAGATCTCCTAAATTAAAAAAAATAAAAGCAGTTGTTTGGAGGTAACAGCCTATTCAGATTGACAGAAAACATAATTCAACATAATGCAATCCCCCAACTGCATGTGAATCAGCCTGAAACATGTTTTCTGATTTACTCCCATCCAGACTCAAAACCTGTTCCAGCCCATGTCAAGTCCAGCAAGTTCCTGCACAGACCGGCGGCAGCAGTCAGCTGCTTACACCCACAGGCCACCAAACCTAAACCTTTCACCCAGGGTACTTTGTGTTTCACTGCGAGAAATGTCTCGTTAGGCAGATAAGCTGTTACCACAGAAGGCTTCTCTTAATCACAGAGCAGTTTAAGGTCAGCAAAAAGTCTCACACTGGACATTTTATAATGTCTTTTATAACTTTCTTTTTTCCCTTTTTCTTTTGCCTTTCTCCTGTATGCACACACTGTCCTAACTCCGGATAAGATTAGAAGTGGGAACCTGGAACATGCAGCTGAAACTGCTGAACCCTTATTTCCTATGTGAAGAACATGTAAAGCTTTCACAGAAAATAATGATTCTTACCTTTGGAAGTACCCTGGCTCCTGCTGTAGCGCTGGGATGGAGTTCAGCAGTTCCTTTGGACTTACAGGGGATTGCTGGGAGCGCACGCAGAGCTGCAGCCAGGCCACCTGTGATGCTGGGGTTGTTTTGTTGGCTTGTTTGCCAGAAGAATTCTTTGTATTTCTTTCATCTCCCTCAAAAGTTCTCCGTTTTTCAGGGAACACAAATCCACTTTAAAGTTTTCATAGATCTCTCTTTCTCTTACACCAAAGGGACTGTTATGACCAGTTGAACAGACCACGAAGAACAAATCAGTGACAGAAAAAGGTAGATTTCTATCTACCATAGAAATCACCTGTATAGTAGACGGGATAACTCCATTCCAATTTTATCCATGGATAAAAGCTCTATTTTGCACTGATGCTCTGGGCTTCCCAGGAAGATCATCCAGACCAAACTGGGTCAGCTTTCAAAGCATGAACACCAGAAATAGGTGCTTATGTGAACCAAGCCTTGCTCTTCTGAAGTCTGCCCTTCACTAATGGCATCCTCCCTTTCCCAGCAGAAGGACTGGTCAGCAGATAAGGACAGGACTTTAAAACAAACTTTAGAGCTGGAAGGCTATTCTTTCCCCTTATTCATCATGGAATAGAGGCACCACAAAAATGTAGCCTTGGTATCTATAAAGCAAGGCCCCAGCTCTTAGTCAGCTTCCAGTTAGCCCTGCACAAGCACTTCTATGCAAATACAGCAGTCCAATACTTAGCATCAAATGTACAGTCTCAGTTTTTCATTTTTTTAATTTGCTGCAAAGAAGCCTGAGGTGACCAGCCAGATGGCAAATTATTACAAGTTTGGCACCGAAGTTTGGTTTGGTCTCCTAATAGAGCATTTGTCATGGTTACATATTGTATCATGTTCTAATTTATAATGCAGTTACGCCCATCTGCGAGGCCAAATTCTGCTCTGAGTTACACAAGAGTAATCCCACTACAGCAGGAATAAAGGCACAGGAAAGAGCAGAATCTAGCCCTGGTTCACCTATGCTTCAAATATCCTTTAGAAATACCTAGTAACCAAGTCTATATACACTTGCTCAGAGTCTAAATGCTCTGAATGGGAAATAGATGGAAACACTTTACAGTCTTAACTGGCACAGTCAGAATTCAACAACAACAACAAAGTCTTCATTTCCAAAGAAGGAGTTTTATCAGCAAGCAGATATTCATTAACTATATATGGGAAGTCCATCTTCCAATACAACAAAATCAAAAGGAAATCTGCAGTTGCAGGATAATGTCTCTTGTTTTCTGTATACAAAACAAATAGTGGTAAAGCTTAGTCTTGATAAACCAGTCCCTGTCACAGAGCCTGAAGCAAGAGGATGTGCATGGCACTGGTATTCAGGGCACTTTTCTTTCCTGGTGGCAGCAGATGTAATTCAACTTATGCACATGAAGACATGCACATGATCTTTTGCTTGTTTGCATGGGGTAACATTTTTGGTCTGTATAACGTGCAGTCACCAGAGATGGAGGGAGGAATCAGATGAAAATATTTTGGATCACAACAACAAACCTTCCCTCCAGGGAAGCGACGTGTCCTCCTAGAGAAGCACTGAGGGCTGCACATCCTCTCCCTTGCCAGATGATGGGAAGGCAGAATCTAAATCTGTGTTCAGATTCGTCTTCCAGACCATTCATGCTCAGAATAATTCTTTTGAGGACAGACTGAGGCCCAGGCTTTTCCCCAAACATGGGCATTTTTGTTTTAGGCAAGCAGTGTTCCTGTATGAAGGCTTTGTTAGTTTGTGTATACCAGTATAGCTCCACCTACCTGAGTGCCAGCTATTTCATCTCAGAGTCTGGAGTTCTCTCATTTATATAAGGGAATGATCAGAAAAACTGGTTGAGGCTTCGAAGGCAGCTGAGCCTTGAGCAGGTAGGCACGGCTTGCTGTTGTCAGTCATGGGCACAGGTGTGGAGAGGAGCACTGAGTGAATGGAGGCTATTGCATTACAGTCCACTGTAAATCACACCTCTTAAACCCATCTCATTTAAAGAGGACTCCCAGGTAGTAAAAGCAGAGTACACTTTAGCCCTATATGCTTGCCAAACACCAGTTTGCAAAACCGAAAGGGATAAATCCTTGTGGTAGAGAGGAATCTGGTGAAAGTGGCACAACCTCATCATCCTGGGGAGCTGCCTGAAGCTGTCCGTGCAGCACAGTGCCGGTACCCGCTGGTTCGCACCACTCTGCTTCCCCTGGTGGGACAGCAGCCAGGAGGCTGATTTGCAGTTAGCATATGTGTCAGCAGAATGGCTTGTCAGACAATGTCCAGAAAGTTTCCAAAACTTCTCCTAGAGTTATTTTGAAATGTGTTTGGAAAAGTGTGTGATTAATTGAAAGAAGGCTTGGTGATATCATTATGTGAATTCACCATTGTACAATGTGCCATTAACTTTAAGTTCCGGTGAAAGAAATATGGAGAAGTTGATTGTCCTTACTGTACACAACAATTGCTTTCTAATGTAACACCTTGCTAAGTTGGCTTTGGTTTTATTGAAAAACTTTATCTGGGTTGATGGTTTTTTCAGATCTACTCAATGCCTCTGGGAGCTATTTGTGAGACCAGTAAAAAGGCAATGGGTATTCCTATAGATTTTGTACCATCCAAAAACTGACCTACCAGAAGAGTTATTACTTAGCCCCATAATAATTCCTTCAAGGAACCGGCCTAGAAAAGGGCACCCATAACACTGAAGGACAATGGGCCCAAAACTCAGCTGATATCAACAGTGACTTGGTTAATTATATATTTTGAAAAATACAACTATGAGACTGGAAAGCACTGGAAAGTACTGTAAAACTGTAAGGACTGAAAGCCAAATTAAAGGTTAACACTGAATTGTTTTGTATCAGAGTTTTGTTGGTTTTTATCTAATCTTCTTTAGCACCTAATTGTACTATAGATCAGCTGCTTCTGGGTTCTGAAATAAATTATTTCTCCAGAACAATCTTACATTTATATTACTATACTAACCATAACCCTGTTGACAACATTTGTATAATTGATTCAGTTGGTGCATAGGCATCAGTTCATGCACCATGGAAATTATTCCACTTACAGGCAAGTCTGTATCGGGTGAGCGGGAAGTAGCTCTGCAGACAACTTGAGAAGAGTGAGATTCAGCTTACCTCACTTGGGAAAAAAGCCTCTGTGGTACAGACTGAGTTACTTAAGTCGCCTGTACAATTCGTAGGGAAAGAGAGACCATTCCAAAAGGCAGCTGGACACAGCCAAGGACAGAATTACCTCTCTATATGGACCCCCCCCAGAGTTCGTAACCAATGAGCCTCAGCTGGATAGCTAGCATTTAAATGATGATGCAGAGGTGAGATAAATACTACCTGAAGTACTGAGCAATTTTTTTTGCTTTGAAACTACTATAGAATTTGGCAAAGCAAAATGTGCAAGTAAAATGTTGCCATAAATTTATCAGAGTTCATGCTGCTAATCTTACATGGAATAAGAAACAAGTGCAACTGCTCGCTACTTGATATTCTTTCTCTGAAACATAGGGTAGAATGAGTACATGCTGGCTGTGTACTGAGTTATAAAGTTACCACTTCTCCACTGAACAGTGAGGCATTTTTCATGTCCACACACATACCCTGCAGAAATATGATTTTTTTCTGAGTCAGGCCCTTTGGTGTTCAGGTGGTTAGGTGGAAGATAGCATGGAAATAGGCAAGAAGGGCAGATAGCCTGGCTCCTCAGATTTTGAAAGCAGCTGAAGTCACACTACAATTGCAGGTTTATCAGAAGGACTTGTCAAATAATCGCAACCTCCTAAATTATTCTTTACAAAACAGTGATTCATAATCTTATGAAGTATGAGGCATTCCTCGTGAGCATGACATGCTGGATTTCCAGTGGATCCAACAATGACAGCAGATCACATTTTCCTGTGAGGTGGCTGAACACATCTCAGTAAAGGAGAATTTCTTGATGTTTCTAAGGAATTTGAAAAGCTGATTTCTTAGGAAGAGAGAGCAAAGAATTCTGTAAGAGGAAGGACCGCTATGGCAACTTATACTAGCGGAAACTCTGCCTTCACTTAACAGACAAGGAAATCACGGAGAGACCAGAACCAAGCTAGAAAAAAAGGAAGAAGAAATACAGAGGCAGAAAGGCAATCAAACTGAAGCAAAATCAGAAGTTGAGGGGAAAACGGAGCAAAAAATAAAAACAGAAAGGAGTGTAAGAGAAAAAGGAAAGATAACTGAATGCAGAATAATCAAGCAAGCAAATGAACAATGAACAGATGCGAAGAATGAATTGCTGGACAATGACCAGAAACATATCTGAGAATTGGGAAAAGAGGCAGAAAAAGGAAGGGAAAGAAGCCAAAAATCACAAGACCAATGTTTTTATCTTCTTAGTATTTGTTTGTAATCGTACTGCATGAACCTGATTTTTTTTTCTGAACTAGTTGGAAGTCTTGCTGAGAAACTGCAGCCTACCGCTAAAAAACACCATGCCTCTCAGAGGTTCTTCTGTTATTAATCACACACCAGTACATCCTTTAGTGGTCTTCCCCCATTCTTTCAGATATGGCTCATACAGATTTTCTCTCTGCTGTGTGAGAGGTCTCTTTTAGTCCCCAGGAGAGGCAGGGTAAATACAATACAGCTATACTTTTGCACTAACAGTAATAATAAAATGTGTGTAGTAGGCTACTCATGCTGCAGTGGTATTAGCTCCTCCCTGTAATCAGGCTTAAACTACTGAATCCCTTGTCCTCTTTAGCAGGACAAGATACATCTCCTGTGACTCTCAAGCTGCAGCTGTAGAAACATAATTACATGCAAAGTAACCTATTCTTTTTTGAATTTTAATTCTGTCCATTTGTGTCTGTGTTATTTGTGAAGTAATAGTCCTCACACCATTATATCCTTCCCACTTACATTACAGAAAGGTATCTTTGTTCTCTTCTATGGTTTTCCTCAGGCTGCGAGATTGCTTACCCTCTGTATTTAAAAGAACACACATACACATACACAAACATGCACACAAGCACGGTGTGGTGCTTAACCATCTTTAGCTCTCCTCAGACCTGCACTAAGCAGATCCACCTTTGCTTTCAACTAGTGTTTTAGACCCTTACTTCTGTGGGGACTCAGCTACCTTTGAGGTGATGAAATACCACTTTAACAGACTACAGCTGGTCTTTTGAATAGCTCTTAGCTACAGTTCCTCTGGCTTTTTTTTTCTTTGTCAAAAGTGTTTATATGATAAAACTCGTGAGAATACAAAAAAAAAAAAAAGGTACAGCCTGAAAATCTGTGCAAAACATGCCAGCAAGCTCTGACCTCCTAGCTACGGCCCAAGGGTTAAGGCAGATGAAGATATGGTGTGACAGCGTATTCCTTATCCCCCTGTGGCACAATGTTTGTCTTCGAGCATCTGTCTCTGGACAATTGTGTAATACAAGGCAATGAGGTGTCTGCAGGGTCTATGTCTCTCGAAGTGAAACTGGAATCCCTCTGCTTACAGCCTTTCTGGGCTCTATCAGGCCAGGCATTATGAGTTTTCAATTGCACTGCAAGTTACATAGTTCAATACATGATTACAACTGTACTTCTAAGTGGCAGGTTAAATTGAGTTCATTATTTTATGTAAAAACGAATGATCCTTTTATGTTTCCTCCTGGTTTTCCCCCTAAGGCACATATAAAAATCTTTCTCCTCTTCTAAGGACTTCTCTGACCCTCTGTGAGAGATTGTGTGTTGCAAACCAATTTTTCAGCTAGGATAATGCAGCTGAAGTTACCCCAGTTAATTTAGCCAGTGCACCTTGTGTCAGCTAGCCTGGCATCAAACTGTGACTGGAGGGAACTGGGAGGAGGGGAGGGGAGCTGGGAGGGGAGCCGTGGTGTGGGGCGAGTGGTGCTAGCTACAACCCTGCGTGACCAGCCAGCGCAGGCTCATGATGCTGCTGGAATGTGTTTGTTCCCTCACGGATAGATGAAGAACAAAATGTACCAGCGATAACAGTCTGTGGTACAGTCTGTAGCATCGGCCTTGGGAGAAATAATGCTCATGAAAAGCACTCATGGTATAAAAGCTGAATTAGGTTTCAGTCCCCAAACAGTGCCCTAGCCAGTGTGTAAATGTAGCATTGAAAGCACTTCAGGTTGAGCAGCAAGGCAAATCATTCTGACTCAAGCAAGTTTATACAGAGCGAGACTGGTACTCATCCCTCATGCAGACTTACACCCATGCCACTTTTGTTCACAGCCAGTTCTGTTACTCAATAGGTACTCAGACAATTCATGGTGCAAGGTGCAAATTGCTTAAATAAAGATGTCACAAAGGTGCAAAACAAGTAGACTGAGGGGCAAAACTCCAACCCCTGACGAAAAAAAATTCCCCTAATAACTTTCTATTCTTACACAAAAATCAGTTGCTACATTTTTTTCTGAAGCTAAAATAATCTAGATGGAAACAATACTCATTTAAAATAATAATCAATGTGGAGTGGAAGATGTGAGCTGTATACAGAGCCTTCAATGAAAACCATGGGGTGACATAAGTCCAATTTTAGAAGACAGGTCCTACTTCTTCTATCCTAAAGAGTTCATAAACTCGTGCACTGTAGTTAGAAAATGAAGATGATGAAGATCAGGTTGGCCCAATTATATATTGCTATATATTTTTTTTTTTTTCCTATAATTGTTTAACTCCTTTTATAACATGACTGCTATGAGGAGTATCACAGTTCTATTGGTTTTGTATGGTTTAACTGTGAGGGTTTTGTAATTATGAAGACCCAGTTTAAAAATAAAAAAAAAAAAAAGAGCTGGCCTTTCAGCACATGAGTGACTTCACTGGAAATTGTCACATGCTTAGTGCCAGACATACATGTATGTATCCTGCTGAACTAGTATTTAGAAGGGTTATTTGCAGTCTACAAGACAAAGTAAAGCAGTTATTTCTCACCTGTGATGAGTATTAATTAGAATAAACTGAATCAGTTGATTCAATAAAAAATCACATTTTAAAACCTGTTCTTCCCCCACCACCAAAAAATGTTTTCAAACACTTCCGTGTAATTATTTTTTATGTGAAGCATTACTGTAAAATATTTTCAAGCAGAGGCTGATGCTGTCTGGCTCATACTCAAAACAGTTGAGACATTTTGCAAAGACAGGACAAACTTCAAGTTCATGATTTTCCAAATTTCTTGGACTACGCTTTTTTTTTTCTTAGGGGAAGAAATTCAAGATGCAACTTAAATTTACAAAGCCTCCTTTAAATGTCACCCTAGTCTATAAAGTATCATTACATTTTCTTAAAATGATTACAGCTATCAATTTACAGCTAGGAAGAATTATGCTAGAAACTAGGGACAGGAGAAACACCTTGTAATTGTGGTTAATACATAAATCATAAAACACTGTGTTTATATCAGGCCCAGTTCTAAACTGGTAAATCACCTTGGCTGCAATTGCTCTGCTGCAGGTAGTGAATTCATTTTTTTAATGAGGTTTTTACCCTGGTTTTCTAAGGAAACCAGGCTTATGTATTCACACAAACTACCTATTCTCACTGATGTCTTTTGAAACCATTGGCCAATGAAAAACACAAAACTAGACAGAAGTTTCAAAGATAGTATATTCACCCAGTATTTCAAGGAAATGGGCAGGCTAGTGAAGGAGACACTTAAATTAGTGCAAATTGCTACAAGGTATTATTAGACACCAGAGAAACCACACAAAAAATGATGGCTCAGAGAAAACAGTTCCTCCTCTGTTTAGTAGGTCAAAGAACCATTTGTGTGTGCCTATCCACAATTCCCCCCCCTTTTTTTTAACAGAGCAGAAACAATCCCTAATGTCCTTGTACTTGCCTGTCTTTGAAAAGTACATTACTGTGCTCCACCACCAACATACCAAAGTTTTTCATTGTTTCTCTTAGAGTGAGAAGGAAATGAGATTATTCCTATTAGACTGCGGGAGCTGGGTAAATGCTGGGATGGCACAAGCTACTCTCCTCACTAGACAACCTCCTTACTGCTTTACAGTTCCACTCTGCTCCTTTTCTTGGGCTTGCCAAGGCCCCCTGGGCAGAGCAGTGTAATTGTCCAGCATGGATTAGTGTATGAAATCCTGGTTTAAAAAAAAAAAAAAAATCAGGCCTAATTCCAGCATCCTTTGAGCTAAAAAGTCCTCAATTAAAGCATGACAGTTTAGGCACCTGGCACGCTGAAGTCATGCTTATCCTAACAATGGGAATCTTCTCAAGTGGTGTTTACCCTAGTGGGAACTTGTAAGTGTGATATGCTCTTAACAACAGGTAAACTAACATAAGAGTTTGTGAGCTTATGAGCACAGGAGAGGGTTGTGCATCTGCTTTAGTCAGGCTGCTAAGAACAACCAACAGATTCAAGGTCATCAACCCTTAATATTGTTTAATATTGCCTTAGCACAACCTTGAGCTCCTTTGACCGGTTACTCCAGTTGCCACTTGGAGTTTCTAGTATTGCTTTTAGTTATTAACTCTTTGGGACAAGAGGCTTTTTGTTATGTTTGGTGAGGTGTCTGTGTTTATATACTGAGATGTTGGTCCTTGACTGGGAGAGAGGATGCTCACCAGATAATAATGATGGCAACAGCAAAAATAACCCTTGCCCTGCAATATACTTCCTGAAAACAAAACACAGTATTTACAGGAAAGAGGGAATTATACGAGAGATCATGAAAGACCAGAGGAGAGAGGTTAAGAGACACCACAGGAGAAGGCTGTGAGGTTGATGCAGCAAACCGGATGAGGACAGGTATTCCCTTGCTTCAGGCAGAAGGCTGTCAGGAGTTGGGACTCACAAAACAGTGGCCACTTCATAGTGGCCATAGGATAGAAAAATAAAAGATTCAAAAAAGCTTAAAAGCAGGACAGTGCTGGTTGCCTAGAAAACAAGACTGACTACTAGTCAAGAAAGAAATTCATTTTTTAGGAAAATGTTACGAAGTGGCTGAAATTTGGGTAAGCAGAACCACTGTGACCTAAATATAGGGTACATCCCTGGACCAAAGAAAGGTACAGCCCTTCATTTCTATGAAGAGCTCCTTTATCTGAAGAGATGGTTGGCTTTCATAAGGCTGTTTTTGTAAAATAAGGCTGCTCCGACGTAAGAGTAGGGACCCACACTCAGTCCTGCAGATCTCACTGTTCAGGTAAGCAGAGCTCTGCTGTCCCATGGATGTGCAAGGGAAGATCATTGACATGAATAACGTTGCAGGCTTAGCTTCCAGGGCTATTCTCTTTGGGTTGTCATGAACTAATGATGCTTAGCAGCAATTTTATAAAATGAAGTTAACAGAGGTTTTTTTTTTTTTAAATTGATGTTGCAATTTCCCCCCTGGACAAATTTAACAAAGAAATATTTCTTAGTGAGACAGTATAATTTCTTGCAAGAATTGTGTTACAGATGAAAAGTCAAGCCCATAGCCTTACACAAGGCAGCTGAACTAGTAAAGTAACAAAATTTGCAAAAAATATGGTTTTGCCCTTTGTTAAGGAGCACAAATTCAAAAGTTGGAATTTCATGTACATTCAATTGTACGTGTATAGATAGCATTTTGTAGGAATTTCATCAAGGTACAAAACCAGGCTGGAGAAAAGACTAAAAGGAATGTAAGAGTCCCATATTTTCCAGACATTTGTACCTGGTTTAATAGGCTTACAATTAGCACACTTACTTAACAATAATAATCTTACCAGGTTCCCATCACTTTCATCTCAGTTTTTAAATATTGTGACATTCCTCCGGGCTATTACATGACATGCCAATGAAAAAGCAGGAGTACAATAGTTTTCTTTGTGTTCCTCTCTCTTAATCTGCAAAACAGATGCAGTGAGTGCGCTAGCCACTCCAGATTGCTTTCAGCAAAAAACCATAACTTTGGCAGGTTAGTACTAGTTAAGGGGCATATGGTTTGCTATTCTCTGTGGAAAGATAGGCATAAGTCAGCCAGCAAATTCAGATTCTTATAATTAACAACAGACAAACATTTGGCTAAAAATTCATGAGGGTTTTTTGTTTGTTTGTTTGTTTTGTTTTGTTTTTGCATGGCTTTCTAACCATTTATCCTCCTTTTTTTTAGAAAAAAAGAAAACCCACACAACTATGTGATTGATGGAGTAAATTATGTTGCAATTATCATAATGATGTCCTTGTTATTGTTTCAGAAAAATGTTTGTTTTTTACTGGGACCCTCCTCTGATTTGACATGAATTTAAAGATGAAAGGAAATAAATCTAAATTATTATAAATCATAATTTGGGGACAGTCTTTTTTGAGTAAAGCGAAGCTGGCTTGTACTTTGCAAACCAATCAGCAGGCGAGAATAAAATACTTGCCTAGCTTGATATGAAGAAGCTGACTTTAGAGGTTAGGCCAGCTACTGAACTTGTATATACTTTCCATTAGCTTTCAGGGGAATCATGTACGTGCTTCAAGAACAGAGTCTGGCCTATTGCATTAGGCCTATTAGAGAAATTATGAAGCTTTAACACTTCATGCTGAGAGGGACAAAGCACATCCCTAGCAAGAAAAACATGACACTTCCTGACCAATATGTTTGTGGCATCTAGGGCTCTGCTTCAGAAAAACACTTGTGCATATGGCATGTTTTTTAAGCTGCTGCGTAAGTCCAAGCAGAGGTTCAGCAAAGCCCTTGAGCACACATTCAACTTGACAGGCTTGTCCACGAGCCTGGCAGAGGCACGACACAGAGCCTCCGGAAGGCAAGGAGGACTCACTTCTTCTCACTTGTACCACTGCAGCTTCTCTCCAATTAGCAAACGCCAGTCTGCAGCAGAAGAGGGATTTCATCATGGGGGAACCTGTGTCTCCATGTGCCAGCACCAGCTTCCCAACTTTTATGAAGCCGTAAGATTTCTTTTGCTGGGGTCCCATCAAGCCTCATAAGTTTCAAGGCTGATCAGCACCTAGGGACCTGGGGTAGGTGCTAAGGTTCAAAACAGGGACCTGCTAACCTAAGCCCAGAAATTTCTGCCTGCAGAAAGCCTGCAGATTTCACAAGTTGTCCTCAGGCTCTGTCTGCACTACAGAGACACCCAGCCGGGCATTAAACACTCAAGGCCTCCCAGCATGGGAGACGAAAGTGAATGTTGCATCAGCAGGAATGGAGACTTACTTGTTCCTGTTCAAAAGAGCCAGAAGGACCTATGTCTTTCCTGTGGGAGAGGGTGGACAAGCTCTCAGGCTGCGGGCATGAGGGTTGACCAATCAGACTGGTAAGGACAGGAGAGTCCTGCATCTCCAAGCCACCTCTTGCTGCTGCCAAGGGGATGAGATCTGACATTGCCAGGGGTTGGGGGGTCCTCTCCCTCCCTCCCTCTTCTGTCCTCCAGCAGGGACGACCACTCAACATAATCCAGCTCCTACCTGACCTCAGGGCTCTGGCACAGGCATGGACAGCAGAGCAACAGCCACTTTGCTGCTTCTCCACTCATCTGGCACCCAAGGTGGCTGCCTGCTCTGCTTACTAAGTCAATCCCCACGGAGCTGTGCGTTACCACTGCTGTAGCCCTCAGGTGTCCAGGCAAGTGCCCCAGCGCCTGCTCACCACCCACTACAGCCACCTGCAGCAGCCCTGCATTGGGCGCTCTGCTGTGAGCCATCCTCCAACGTCATGCCAGGGCCCACAAGAGGTGTAAGAGAGAGTCTTTCTCCAGGAAAGCATCAGGAGAGGACAGTGATCTTGGGGTCCTCAAAGAACCCATGCAACTTTGCAAGACACTCGATCTTCTCTCCCAGCTGGACCACAGGGGCAGCTAACTCTCTTTAGGGGAAACCACTTCCAGTCCCGCAAGGCTGGCACCACATGAAATTTCCACTGCACACCAGCAACAATATGCAGTTGAGTTTCTCCCTTTTTTGCAAACCATGTGCATCCTATATGCTTGCGTACAGACTAATAAAACAGGAACTGACTGCCACTGAAGCCTCAGAGCTCTGCCACTGTAATAATGATTATTGTTATTAACAAAAATATGTGTCTTTCATAGGCTTTTCAACTCAGAATGGTTTAATGATTAATAAAGATTTGCTGCAGTACTGTACTTAAAAGTACAGTAGAAAACTTGGAACATGGATGAAGCTAAGAACAGCCCGTACCAGCTTAGCGCACATGTCCATCTAGTCCAACGCCCTGCATTGGGCAGTGCCTAACAGCATACATCTAGAGAGAGCTACCAGACCAAGAGCAGCGTGTATCATACCTCCTTGATATGCTCTTCCAGTCTTCAGCAATCTACATCTCCTGAGCTAAAGACAGAGGGTTAGGTTGTTGGGGGTTTTATTTATTATGGCTCTCAGTGAATTTTTACTATTTCACTGATTTCTCTCATCACTTCCTGAGGCCCATCAAGGCTGGGAAGTCTTGTGGTGGCGGGTTTTCTCCATTGCTGCTCAGTATCATCCACCTGGCCTGTTCTCAGACTTCAGCTCCCACTGTAAGCTGTAGGATAGACACTTTCTCTTGCTAGGACTCCATAGAGACCGGTGTGTCCCATGAATCAGAATAAACTGGCTAGTCCAGTATCCTTCCTGCTCAAGGGATAGCTCTTACTGAGGAACAGCTAGCATAGCAGTTTTGCACCAATTTACTGTGTCATTCCAACTCAACAAGCATGGGGAACTTTGTTCACATGGTGCCTAATAGCTGAAAATGTTTTTGGGGGCCTAACCAGCCTGTTCCTGATTCCAGGACTGAACATTTCAGAAAAGGGAACAAATCTGGCTTCATCTTCCCATCTTTACATCCCAGATGAGTAAATAAGGAATGACAGATAATGAATAGCCAATGTATAATTTGTACATAGATACCCTTGCTTGCGTACTATTTAATATACTATTTAATATCATCATCAATGACATAGATAGCGGGATTGAGTGCACCCTCAGCAAGTTTGCAGATGACAGCAAGCTGAGTGGTGCAGTTGATACCCTAGGGTTGCCATCCGGAACAACCCTGACAGTCTTAAGGAGTGGGCCAATGTGAACCCCGTGAAGTTCAACAAGGCTAAGTGCAAGGTCCTGCACTTGGGTTGGAGCAATCCCCAGTATCAATACAGGCTGGGGGATGAATGGATTGAAAGCAGCCTGTGGAAAAGGACTTGGGGGTACTGGTGGACAAAAAATTGGACATGAGTTGGCACTTGCAGCCCAGAAAGTATCCAGCTAGTCATATGCTGGGCTGCATAATAAGAAGTGTGGCCAGCAGGTTGAGGGAGGTGATTCTCCTCCTCTGCTCCACTCCATGAGACCCCACCTGGAGTACTGCGTCCAGCTCTGGGGTCCCCAGCACAAGACAGGCATGGACCTGTTAGAGTGGTCCAGAGGAGCACCACAAAAATTGGGGCCTCCCATTTGGGGAGGCTGGAACACCTCTCCTACAAAGAAAGTCTGAGCGAGTTGGGGTTGTTCAGCCTGGGGAATAAAAGGCTCCAGGGAGACATTACTGCAGCCTTTCAATATACAAAGGGGGCTTGTAAGAAGGATGGAGGGAGCCTTTTTACTAAGGTGTGTAGTGACAGGACAAGGGGCAATGGTTTTAAACTGAAAGAAGGTAGATTTATATTGGACATAGGAAGAAATCTTTTACAATGAGGGTGGTGAGACACTGGAACAGGTTGCCCAGAGAGGATGTGGATGCCTCATCATTGAAAGTGTTCAAAGTCAGGTTGGATGGAGCTTTGAGCAACCTGATTTAGTGAAAGATGTTGCTGCACATGGCAGGGGTGTTGGACTAGATGAGCTTTGAAGGTCCCTTCCAACCCAAATGATTTTATGAGTCTATGTATGGAAAAGGGATAAGCTATCCCAAACAGCAGCGTCTCCTTGTGATTGCCACAAAAAGTGAAAAGGTTGTGAATATGAGGGAGATAAGCAACTGGAAGGGATGCTGGCAGCACTGACCTGCTTTCCTTACCGTTCGACAAGGACAAATCAGTCATGCCCCCTTGCCTGGCCTCTTACACTTGCTTCAGTTCATCCCTTTCCCACAAGAGGGTGATGGTCCTCCCTCTCCGGGCAGTAGTACACAAGTGAATCCCAGGGAGGAGGTAAGACCAGGTGGAGCAGTTAGAAATCTCCAGAGCATGCAATGAGCTATAAACCATGGCTGTGAAGGTTCCTCCACACTCCAGTTACCTGGCAAACAAAAACCATAACTACTTTATCACAGCCTACTGACAGGCTTCTGTTAAAAAAGCCAGGATTTAGCAGTCCAAGGATGGAGCTGGAGCCATGCTAACATCCCTTCTCTCCCGAAAACTTCACGCCTTGCTGGCAGTTGCCTGGCTGCACTGTTTCTCTTCCTCCTGTCTGACCTCCTCTTCCTCCCATGGCAGCACAGACTCCCAGTGTACCAGAACTGGCATTACAAACCTATATAAGAAACAATTCAGTAATCAGTCAGCACAGATTCCCAGCACCTTGTTGCATGTGGATAGTAAACATTCTTCACATTCTCAGTAATTCGTTAAAAGAAAAGCCAAATCAAGATATTGCTGTTTTTTCAGTTTGTCTGCTTCCAAATACCTAATAATAAAATATTAGTTACATTAGAATTGATTCACACAGACACTGGGCTTTGAAGGGGAGAGAGGCACAGTTAGTACGCAGCAGAAAAGGCTGCCCACATTATTTGTTAGCTCTGGAAGTAAAAGACAGCAGCTAGCAGAGTGGAGTCCTGGTCCCAGCCTAGGGCTCCAGGCCATGCCTGTAATACTCCTAATAAATAATCTTGAACATATTGCTGAACTCAAATTTGGGTCCCAGGAGCTCTCCCAAGCTCTCCCTCCACAGCAACCTTACAGTCCCCATAACAACCTGGCTAGTTCAGCTGTCCTTGTCTTTCTCAACAGTCCAGTTTCCCACTGCTCTGTAACAAAACATTCAGACTTACACCCTAAATCCCTGTCCCTCTTCTCTTCTGCCATTTCTGCTTATGTTCCTCTTTCAGGCACTCCCCTTTGTCCCTTCAGCCCATCCTCACAATGACCTGTTCATGCTAGGACTGGGGTGACAAGAAAAGTGCACCTCAGAGGTACCTGACTGGGGTACCTAGCACATCTGCTCCCAACCCCTACGTTTGATATCATTAAGGAATTTTCCCCCAGGAAGCAGAAATCTGGGTTTTCTTCCATTCCTGTCCCAGCAAAGGCTGTCCCCTTCTCAGTTTGATCTGGGTACTTTTATCATACCCCACCCCTACTACTGCAGAAATCAAGCATGTTGATGGTTCACTTGGTCAGACCTGATTATGTTCAGTCACTCATTTTGCTCTGACAACTTTTGGTGCAGGTTTGTTGCAGCTAGCAGTTTTCAAACTGTGGTTTGCAGACCCTGTTGAGAGGTTTGTCTGTGGACAAATGCGTCTGTGGACACATTCCTTCCTACCTTTAAAGGGATCTGCAAAAGGACATTTTACACTCCCTGTGCAACACTTGCAAATCAGCAAGTCAGCACCTCACCTGCGAAGTTGTAGGGGTCTACAGACTGGAAGGACTTGAAAACTCCAGCACAGGAGGTCGAGGGCAGTTTGTGCCTGTGGTTGGTGAATGGTGGGAGAGACTGCTTCTGAAGTAACATGTTGCATGGTTGCCTGATGCATCTACAATGTCTTGCTATTTCTTCCAAGCTTCCAAATCCTACCAGGTATCTGAAAACTTACTGACTCCCCTCCTTTTCCCTCTGCTGAGCAATTACAAAGAACCAAAGGTCTGGAAAGTATTTCAAGCAACTTAGAGGGAACTGTCAACAAACACTGACTGAATTATAAACTGAAAAACTATCATTATCCTGAATGATGGATGGTGGAGGGCAATGGACTGAGAACATGTAGAATTAATTTGTCTTTTCTCGAGCTGGTTAAAAATTATTTATTTAGAAATGTTGCTGCTTGGGGGAAAAAAAAAAAAGTCTTTTTGTGGTTGCGCCTTTTCTTTTTCGAAATCGTCGCTATAGGCAGAAAGCCCTGGTATTCAGCCCGTAACACAGTTAGGCCCATGCTGTACACGCATCGGCTTCATGCCTGCAGAATGGGCTGCAGTGCCCCAATGCTCTGCACCTTTCAGCAGAGAATCTCAGCTCTTCTGTAAACGCTGCTGGAGTGTTTGCCAAAGGCAAAATGAGAACAAAAAGCCCTTCTCTGTCCGGCCACTCCCTGCCTGCCTCCCTCCCTAACTGCACAAAAACAGTAATTCTGTGTGTGAATAAAACATGTTTGTTTGTGTACTTTTGGACAGTGGAACTGCAGAATTCAGCTAAATACATCCCTGATCTGTGAGAACCAAAGCACAAGTGCTCTCATTTCCCCCCCTTCAGCCATCTCTTTCAACAAACTTACCCTTCTGAGCCATCCATTCATTTCCCTGAGGCTACACTGCTGCTTAAAAGAAATTAAATGTTCAAAATATGGTAGAGTAAACCTATTTTGAAGAAATAAGGAACAAAAACTGGAACAACCATGTATCTGTCAAAGCCTAATAACTCCAACAGCATAAATTTCTTTCCCTGACCTGCCTTTGTCCATGATACTTTGACATTGAGCGAAGCTTTCCAGAGCATTGCTACACTTCATGAGGCCATGCCCAACTTTTAGATGCTGGGTTGCCATGGGGAATTCACAGCATCCAAGATACGGGGGCCTCCGTTCCCACAAAGAAGCATGAGAACAGCACGCCTTAAAGCAAGAGCCACAAAGTGCAGTTTGCTGAGCCAGCCAAGGGAAATGACAAAAACATGGGTATGTCTCAATACTGTCCCTCTCCAGGACTCGGATGCCATCAGCAGTTTTCAGAAAAGTCCTCTCCCTCCCAAAGCTGGCTAAAGGCTTCTCAACAGTGTAGGCAAAACTGAATTTTGCTGCTCCAAAACTAACAGGCATGAAGAGGCAAGAGGTAGACAAAAGAGTAGTGCTAGATGGAGAATCAGGGGATGGAGACTGGAAATCCAGGGTTTGCTGGTCCTGCTGGCTTCCAAGGAAGACAGCTAGGGGCAGTGATTCTTGCAGGCAGGATCATCATGGTCCCAGACACCCAGACTCTTCCCTGGGTAGCAGCAGCAGCAGCATCCTGCCTAGACTTTCCAAGGCTGACAAAGGAGACAGTAGGGTAGTTTTGCCTACATTATTCCTACATAGGCTGCTGCTGTAGATACCTGTACAATCTGCCTGTGCCTGGTCTTCCTATTCATTGTACAATAGTATCACCACTTGCAGCCATCCTCCTCTTTTCTAAATATTGCCTTACCGGCTGGGCTAGGGAATTACAAGGCACATCTGTGCAGTCAGACACAGCATGAGACTATGTTAGCTCTGCCCAAGCCAAGAGGATGCAAGCTGGTGCCAGTCCCAGCCCTTTGCCACCACTGACCATGGGACTGCACCTAGCTCTCAAATCCAAAAACAAAGCAGACCTCCTTACTGCCAAAATGGCTCTGATCCAACATTTGTAGGATTGGCTCAGGTCCCACCAGCTCAGTGCCAGCATGGAGCTGGGATGACACTGACCTCACCTGCTTCCACAGCCATATAAATCCACACCGTCCCCCCCACTCTTCTTTCAGGTTCTGCTGAATTTGCTAATGGTGTGCCCCAGACATGGCTCCAAAGGGGCTGCAGAGTGAGTGCTCCCCTGGGTCACCTGCGATACAGATCCATATCTGGTCAGGCAGGAGGGGGAACTCGACCTCGATGTCCTGCAGCAGGGATGAATGGGGAGAGCCTGGAAATAAGAGGGGTACTCTCAATCTGCCTTTCTGTGATGGGTGATGAGGTACAGGGAGTGTTTTCTGGGCACATTTGGTCAGAGCAGGAGTGCAGCAAACACAGACTGGGAGCACCAAGCTCATGATCTTTAGGAGGTTGGGCATAAGAGAGAGTCTTGTTGCCTTGACTCCATCAAAACAGCATTACTGCATAACACCCAGAAACGAGATCTTAGCTGCTTTCTCATCAGAGAGGCAGATAAACATGGACTTCAGCTGCCCGTGAGGCAACTCAGAAGTGGAGCTAAATTTTGAATCCAAACATTTACAGTGACGTTAAAGTAGCTGGGTCCCACCTGGGCTGCCTAGCAGGGCTGGCTCTGAGTCTGAAGTATGTGGTGCCAAGGACTTTTTTATCATTTCATGAAGGATGGGCCACAGTAGTGAGATACATTGCTATGCCTGTATATACTCAAAGACAATGATTTTGGTCAATCAGTAACAAGGAAACCTATCATATGCCTGATTTTGAGCCACTGACCTGAAGTTACGTAACAAAAACACAACATTCATTTAAGCTTCTCCATAATATAGGGGTGTGTGTAGGGAGACGGGGAGGGGGGGAACCAAAAACAAATAAGTTATTCTTGCAGATTTGATGAAAGGTTCATGGGCCAAACAGTTTTGCATGAAACCCAGTAATTTTTACTTCCCTGCTTAAACTTGAAACCAGCCAAACTGCGTGTGGTTTGTGCTATTGCTGTGAACAGCTTATATGGCCATACTAAGAGCACTAGTAATTAGACTATCACAGCTATGCATTAGTTAATAAACAACAAAAATAATCATATAAATGTCATGCTTTGATGCCAGAGCTCAACAAATTCAAGTAAATTCAACAGTGTTTGGCACAACGGAGCATTCTAAGAACTTGTACATAATCTGCTTTTTTGCAAACCTTTTGAGAAGGAGATATTTACATGGTAAGCATGTTTTTCTTCAAGAGATTATACTCCTTCCAAGTCAATTAACTACATTCCAATGAAAACAGGGAGAATTTTAAATAAATGATACTAGCCTGTTCATAAAGAAAGAGAGAGGGAGAATGAGAACACAATGGAAACTCTGAAATTGTGGTCACCTAAATAAAAACCCTTCTGTGCACAGCTGAAAACATTTGCTCTCCTAAAATACTGACATTTTACCATGGGAGAAAGAACAAGAGCATTAATCTTACAGGGGTTTTCACTTGTTTTGGTTGCCAGAGTGTCTCTGTTACTGTCTTACATTATGATTGCTATATTAAAGACATTAATTATACAATTCAGTGACAGAACAATCAGGAAAAAAAGGGCAAGAGAAGTTTTCTGTGGAATCAGAGCTGAACAAACTGAAGGATAAAACAGCAAGGATTGGAGTACAGCAACTTTTCTCTGCTGAAGGCACCACTGACCTTTCCAACATCTTAGGTAAGCAGCTTATCTTAGCATGAGCCCACGATACCACCCAAAAAATGACTACCTACCATAAGAGGTGAAGATGGGGTTCTGAGGCAAGGTGTTTATATGGCCATTACCCAGGAACTCTGACACAAGGGGAGGTGATCAGAACAACATGTCACAAGCAACTTGTAACCCCAATAGGTCCAGCTCACTTTGACAGCTGCTACTCCTGGTGGCCCCACCATGTGAAGAGCAACTGCCTCTCAAGTGAAATTCAGCAGGCAGCAGCTTCCACAGTAGCTTAAGCCGCTAACAGGCTAAAGGAAGAAAACACTGCATTCCCCATCCTGCCATCTTCATTACTGAGGAGGAAGAGGACACTCAGTCTGAAAGCATTCATATACTTTTCTGTGCGGTTATATTTGAACAAAAAGGAAGATCCTAAAAGCTGAATTCCCTCCCTCTGTGTGCCTTAAGGGGAGGGGAGCCAAGATGGCTTGGCTCCAGAGAGGAGCTAAGCTGGGTTGGGAACACTGAGTGTTCAGCTCTTATACAAGTCAACGCCTTCACATCTCAATAAATACCCCACGAAATGCAGGCATCCTCTGAAGGTGTAGCATTTGTACAAAGTCAGGGCTGCCAGAGTCCTTGGAAAAGGATAGCTCCTGTCTGTCACATGGAGAAAACCACTAGGTATAAAAGAGGTTTGGATATCAACAACCTGTGGTGTGGTCACTATGCACTCAGAACTTACAGGATGTGTTTTTGGTACTTCAGATTCCACACTTGGGTGCACATGTCCAACCCTCCATCTTCAATGGAAACCTATCTGTCTATACACAAAGGCAGAGCCAACTCTCACATTCCTCCTCACTTGTCACATTGATAAAGCACAAGTCATATTCAGATGTCAAAAAGGGTCCATCCACACAGAGCTTAAAAAAACTTTAGAATTCTCTCTTAGGACAAATCCCAGCCTATTGCATTCTTTGTCCATCCTGTGAGGAGCCCGCTCTGAAAAGGGAAAGACTACTGTTGTTGTTATTTCTACTCCCTTAACACTATGGACCAGGGCCCCTTTATTTTAGGCACTGTACAAACAAATTACTCAAACAGTCCTTCCCTCGGGTGCTCCCCAAATAGGAGCGCCTAAAATCTTTCATTTGTCTAGACCTCCCACTTCCTACAAGAACATCTATTTACATCAGGATTTCTGAATGTGAGAAAATAGCTGAAGTTCATCTTCTGTAAGCTGAGCACTGCCAAGGTTAGAAAGAAGCTTTCCCTGGGTTCATACATCATGCAGTGGTGGGGTTGCTTCTCTGGAGCATGTGGTTCCTGGTTCTAATCTCAGCTGTGGTGACAACCAGTGTGTTCAGCTACTACATGAGAAAGTTTGCTAATTGCCAGTGTCTGTGCTAGCATCTGACAGATACAGCAGATGTCATGGCCAATTTTCAATTATGTGCAGAAATAAACTGCATACCCTGGGAGAAATCAGAATTTTCAGGACTTTTGCATCCCCCAAATCTTAGGTGTTTCATCTGTGTGCCAATAAAAAGAAGCCACAGTGAATAACAGATTAATAAAAAGCTCTTCCAGCCTAAAGCTTTATTAGGGAACTTGAAACATCCTTTCCTCTCTTTCATACGGACTGTGCTGTCTCTTGCAGTCCAAGATGCAGGCAGGAACTCAAGGCCTTGAAGAACAGTGCTCTCTTGGACTGTTAACAGCTCTAAGAAGAGCTGTGTTTGAACTGCTGTCCATTGCCACTGTGCATTTTATAGTTTTATTGCCCGTTCAGTAGACAAACACCCACTGTTCTTGCACCACTCCCAGATCCAAACCAAAGGCATGCAGGCCACCTTTGGACATGCAAGCTGCACTTCAGTAGCTTGGTTCCAAGGAACTTTCACCAGGCAACTGTGGTTCTCTCTCTTGGCCAACCTTGAAGTTATAACAAGCCTCTTCTAGCCAGTTTCTCTTGATCACCACACCAGCAATTAGCTGAACAGCCTCCCTGGATTTCCGCATTATCCTCTTGTCTTCTAAATCAAATTTAATAATGTTTCCAGGAGTTGAAAAATATCATAGACCAAGCTATAATTGCTTTTTGTCTTTGATGCCTACCAGAAGCAAGTCTTGACTAATAGGGCTCCTAGTAATTGAATTCCACCTTTTTGTCTGCTTCCTTTCCCGGTGAGCTGCTACAAATGAAGGTTCAGTTTCCCTGGCAAATTCCACAGCTGTGTGAAGTGTTCTTAGCCTCCTTTCACATCTTGGTCTGTAAATCTAAGTCCAGCTGAACATCTACAAATTGGCCCGCTGTTAATTTATCTTGGAAAGTCTCATGTGGCTATGCCTGGAACCTAAGTTTTCTCAGGTCCTCAGTCCCCCCAAGATGGGGCCCCTTTTTTTCTCTTCTAAGTCTCATGTCAGGAGTGTGAGCCAAATATGGATATATGTTATCCTACATCCGGATCTAAATAAAAACTGTGCCACAAATCATATTTCCGAGATTTTTTTTCTTCAAGCAACTTGTCTTTTTTTCCTGAGGAGCACATTCTATGGTACTATTAGAGCTAGTTGCTATTAGGTTTGTTTATGGAAGGAGGAAAAAATTAATGACAACATCAGAGACATTCTTTGGTGAGATCCTATTTACAAAGTATGCCCACAAAGTCCTGTTTCCCAGAAAAAAAGTAGAAACAAATGACAGCAGAACATTTTCTTGCTCACAGTTACTAAGTCTCCCCCTTCTGTCAGTTCTGCTTTTTTTCATGATGACATGCTTAACTGTCTTAACTCTATGTTGCCTTGCTTTTTCTCTCGTACAGTGATTGTCAGTGACTGTAGACCCTCCATTTTGCAAGTAGAGAATACCTCAGCCCTTATTTCTTAGCATCTGACTAGGTCTCATCTGTTTTTTTCCTCCCATTTCACTGTGCAAGGATCTTACTATAGAGCAAAGATTTTGCCTCAAGGCAACTAGTAACACCTTGCTATAAACAGCTCAGTATCACATGCTATATTCTACTCTGCATCTTCTGAGGCCATAGTTCATCCCTCAGTCATATGAAAGCTCTGTGCTGCCAGGTCACGTAGCAATTGAAGGCATGGTCATGTGGGCAGACTGTGAACGGTCACTGCTGTTAGCTAGATCACACAGCAGTGATTTTGTGCCATGGACACACTGCCAGGAGTGTCCCAGAGTGCCTCATGCTCAGCTCCCCACTTGTTTTTCCCAAGAACGGTCGAATGCCAGCAGAGGGAGAGTGAGACTGGGGACTTGATGCTGGCTTTGTACCTTCAGGACTGCTCTGACTGGATACCCTGTAATGCCACAGCTATTACAAATCATGAAAGCTTCTCCAAGACTGCTTCTCTGCTATTTCCACAGCCCTTCTGTCCATAACTACTTTTTTACTCCCCCATCCCTAAAACATTTCCTGTGATTTATCTTCTTGGGCTACATCAAGGGCTCTTATCGTTATCTACTATCTCACTGTGCGTAACCTGCATATGTCCTTCAAAGAAGCTGGATTCAGACCTTTCCCAATCACAGCAATTGGTTTTTGTTGTCCTTTTCAGACAACTGCTTCAGATCATTCCTATGTAGACATGTACAGACAGACCTGAGGTGTTCTGTATGCTCCCTGATGGCTTCATGGCATCCTAGGAGTCCTAAGGCAGCTCTTTGACTTCTCGGTAGAAGTTAGCCTGTACCTGTCCATGACGATATGCCCTCTGACAGGTTTTCTGATACTCCCAAGTACAAGCCTGGAAAATAAGTTTTACCTTGCACAGTTCTCCCTAGTGTCATTTCTGGATGCACTAACTCTGGAAAAGCAAAAGCATCCTAGGAAAAACCAAGTTACTGCATTTCCCAGAGGTGCAATCCCTTTCATCTTGTTGTAAAAGGTAAAAGAAAACAATTGTTTTCCTTCACAATATTCATCAACTTGTTGTTGTGTATAAAACCTTCCAAGTCAGGATTAATCTACCACAAATGTAGGCTTCCCCCAATGCAGTCACCAACCACTGAGCCAAGCTTCCTTTGTAGTCAGCCAGCTGAGGTGCTTTGCAGGGCATGATTCAACCCAGCCTCAAGCAGGTATCTAAATTAGGGCAACAAAGACCTCAGGGAATCAGCTCTGATAGGGACATCTACCCCTAGACATGTAAAGTTCAGTAACATGAATCCCACCTCCAGACACTTTTCAGCTGATCCAGTTTATCAACAACTGTCATTTACCTCAGCAAAAAGCAGACACTTTCACCTGTACTTTTATTTCTGTACTTTTAATGAAAACTCCAAGCTTGCACCCCAGATATCTGGGAAAGACTAGCCCTTCAGACAGCACCAGGGCCTTAATAAGAATGGAAACATCTTCACAACGCACTGACTTCTAGTTTGAGAACTCACCTGGACTTTTGTCATCTGATTTCACACATAGCTGCATTCCCAAATCAAATATATACTTAATCAAGAACCTTACAGGACTCTGAAGTATATATTTTGCAGCATTTCAGCCCAAATTACCTACTATTTACTTACCATTATTGTTCAAACAACTCCCAAGACATATATGGAGCTTTATAAACACATAAAGCAGATAGATCTCAGTCCATAAAAGCTTTGAATCTAAACAAAACATAGCAGCAAAGGAAGACAGACTGTTGTGTGGGGGCTGAGGAAATGGTTACAACCAGCAAGGATAATTTGGTATAGACTTCATATTAAAAAAAAAAAAAAAGTTTGCACATTTTTCAGTTGATATTTCTGGCCCTGGTATTTTATGCTTGAAAAGCTTCTTCCTGACCTGTCTGTTTTTATTTGCATTGAACCATTTGCTTCATCGGAGTTTCCCAAGAGACTGCAGGATTGTCATAAACTCCCTGCTACTCTATTTTAAGCAGACTATCAATGTACTTGAGCATTCAAACTCTTAGGATCTGTCTCCACCCTTGCTAGCAGGCAGGGAGCGCTGACCACAGGCCCCTCTCAGGTTGTCTGCTAAGGTGCTTTGAACGGTGGCCTTCCTTGGAAGACCCCACTGTTTCCCCATAACTGGCAGCCTGGCTGAGGAGGAAAGGAGATGGGAAGAGCTTCGCTTCCTGCTGCACTTTTGCACACAAGACTCAGCAGTCTGGCACCTCATTTACTGCTTGTGCCAGGCACAGAGGAAGTCCAGAGGTGCCTCACCAGACACAGTCGAGCCTCGGTGGGGCATGCAGAGGCGTAACAGGAGCATGGCAATGCTCCTCTCCGCACCTCTGCCTCTCTCTGCACCACCATGGCTCATGGTGAAGGAGCATGGAGAGGCTGGGGAACCACTCCACACCAAGACTGTGTCTCTCTCCCTGTAACCCTACAGGCTGTTCCCAGCCCTCTGGGCAAAATTTCTGTGCCCTGCTGGGCAGGAGAGTAGAGGGAGCCAGGCTGGCAGGGGACAGCAAAGCTCACTGCAGTGGGGAATGTCACCTGCGCTCAGGGCTCAGCCCTGTCCTTCCCTGTTCTCAGCCAGCCCCTGGCCATGCTGGCTGGGCCTCACAGGCAGCTACGCCATTCGCTGCAAAGGGGAAGAGAGGGGTCATATGAGGAGGAGTGCACCTGTAGCACAGAGGGTGGGATTGCTCACTGCCCCCCTGCAGCCCAAGGCAGCTCTGCAAGGCTCCTGCACCAGGCAGGCAGGGAGGTCAGAGCTGCTACCCACGTGGTTTCCAACTCCCCCATTGCCCGGACAGCTGGCTCCCAGGCACGACCTTGGAAGCCACCACAGCTGACAAGATTGGTATTTTGCAGTAACAGACAACAAAAATTTTAATTATTTTTCATTAATAATATAAAATATCTTAGCCTAGATATGATAATTGGATATGATCGTATGATCTTGTCCTACTATAAAGAAGGTAAAAAATATGTTTATTGGCCTCCTGACTAGCAGAGAATTTCTTCTGACATTTTGACCCAGCTCATTTGTCTTCTCTCCACAACTCCAATATTTCCTGATCATCTAACCTCTGTTTAACATACTTAATTCTATGCTGACACACACTGCCTGCAAGAGCTATTCATCCATCCTAAATTACTACTCTTATTCTTATCGTAATTTGCCTCTAGTAGTAATTACATATCACCTCATGCTAAATCCTGAATGTAGGCCTACCAAGACAGTTAGGATTAAATGATACCACACCTATTAGACAGCTGTTCATGTATATATGTTGCTGAGCACAATCACAGTAGGGAGGCAACTCCCTCTGCTTTCCCTCTCCACCTCTCCCTGCCTGCATGCCCTGAAGCTTGTGTCCAGCACATTGGCTTGCAGCAGCACGAGTGTCTCTGCTGTAGGGTTTAACATGCAATGGAAGGAATTGGGGAATCTCTGACCACCAACTATGGGGTCAAAATACTCACCAGGACCTCTGCTACCACTACACTTCAAGCAGTGCCAACAAGAAAACATCCAACATGCCTTTTAAAAGAGAGCACACACACAAGAGGTTTTCTGTCCTACCCCCAGCTAGTGTTGAGGTTGTGGCACACATCCCCTTTTCTCACAGCTGCCAAGACCACTGTCACACCCTTCCATCAGGAACAGCCATTGACACAGGTTCTGCATGTGGCGATGACTTACCCATTGTGGTTATAACTATAGGCACAGGAAGCCACACAAACATGCATAGCATGTCTATGCAGAGGTCTTCTGTTGAGACCTGCAATCCCCCAGCCTGGGGATGCTTCTCTGAGCTTTCTCTAAAATGCAGGCCAGGATATCAGCACAACCTCCTCTGTCACTCTGGTACAGTCATCCTGCTGATTGTCCTAATGATAGTCAAACCCTAGTAGTGCCTGCCCATTACTACTATCCATAAAACACAGGGATGAAGCTCCCCAGTAGTCCGAGGAGTGTTGACCGCTGTAATTCCCCTCAACCTCCCTTCAGAGAGCTTGCAGGGAAGCCTTCAACAGAGCATAAGCTCTTCCACTTGCTGCAGAAGGGTGAATATTATCTCTAGTTCTTGCATACTGTATAGTGGCATAAATTAAATCAAAGTGGAGCTGAGGAAATCAATTAGAGTGAAGCCTCTGCAGGATTTAGATGGTTTGCAGTAAATAAGGCCTGAGGCCACACACTGAATGCTGAGAATGAACCAGTAATAACAAATTGCGACCCAGTCAATGAGCATCCAGCCTGCACACTAAAGGGGCCATCCTGTCACAGAAAATGGAGCAAATGAGCGTGTAATTGGAAACCACATCATGCTGCATACATGCAAGCAGCTGGGATGGACAACACACAAGCAGTTTAATTCTTCTTCTTTGTAACTTTTGTGCGCTTTACGTCCCAATCTTTACACTTTCTCATTTCTTAGATTGAAGGTACCTATATGTTGTAGGGCAGAGACTTATTAATCACTGGTATTACCTTCATCAAACTCAGCTCTGAGAAACAACCAGTGAAACCGCATCCTGAAGCAATCAAGGGGTATTCAAAATAGGCACATGGGAAGTAGCTCATGGAAATGTACTGGGCTGGAGCACACAAAATGTGCCTGAATAACCCCTGGGAAAAGCATGGCTACATGCTGTTTTGCAAGAGAGGCTGCACTCTGCAGAGAGGTAGTTCAAAAATCAGCAAGACTACAAATTCCTTTGTGTGCTGTCATAGTATCTTATTGTGAAAACATATATGGATCTGCAGAAACTTATTCCACCTGCCTTGAAGGGACTAAGATACACGGTGCAAGCTTGTAAGGGCTGACAGTTGTAGAACATCAATAATTCAAAGTCTGTGTATGATTCACACTGCCCAACCCATCCCCCTAAGGTTACTTTTACTTAATATTCACAGAAGGCACATAGTTATTTCTTCTTCAAAAAAGTCATGAATAACTTACCATTCATTACCCAAGCACTTTGTTTTTTACAATTGACTTAATCTAAAGAATAAGTAAGGGTTGAAAATGTTGATTTCCCAAACTCTTAAAATCTTCTTAGCTCATTGTTGTTGAGCATAAAAGTATTATTCAGAAACGTTTAGTTTACAAAAGACTATATTTGGGGGTTTTTGTTTAAAGGGCTTAACTTTGTTTTGTAAGCAATATTCACCTCTGTTCCTAAAAAAGTAACCCAATGAAAAAAGAAGGCAAAAGCCAGACTAGATGAACATTTCCATTTATCTACAAATTAATATATCAGAAGTCACACTTCAGACTACAGAGAAATGTGGACTGCTAGAGTCCTGCTATACCCTGCCTGGCAGAAGATGGTAAATTCTCAAGCACTTCACCTTGGACCATTTGAAATGTCCCAAACCAGAGTGGGTTCCTCTACCCATCACTGGAAGAAGCGATGTCTCCATTGCAGGCCTCTTCCATGGGATGAGGTGGAATCTGTCACCAGTCAGCTGCTGGATTTCTGCTTGTGAATCATGTATGAACCCACTGGGAACAGCACCTCTTTGAAAGCAGTGTGAGGCTTGTCCTCAGTTACCACAGAAACAGTGGTTTTCACAGAATTGGTCCACCTGGTTGAGATAGAATGTACTTCTTAGAGATTTTATTTTGGTTTCAAGAAAAGTGATGGAGTTGGGATGGGATTAGGCCATTCTTTCACCATCACCGTCAGCCAAAATGGAACCCCCCAAAGGGATCTTGCCCTTAGACCCCAGCTGCTCAGTCTTATCCCATGCTGCTCACTTCCTCCCATTGTCCTATGCGTTTGAGATGCCATGGGGCAAATCGGGATGCTGATCTATGTTAAAACAAACCTTTTCTTTTTGAAAGCGTGACTAACTTGGACTGGTTCCCAATCCAGTTTTCTCTGTGGCCTTGAAAACACTTGTGCTAATGTGTCCAAAAGAGGTGTGGTATGGGAATTGAAGTAAGCATTAAAGCAGTGAAAGGGCAAGGTTGTTTCACTCACTGGTGTCTGCTAGTATAAAATGATCTTTAAACTAAAGCACTAGTGTCACTGGATGAAACGAGCATCTTATTTCTAGCCTGAATTTGCCTCTCTTCTGGTTAAACTATAGCATCCTCTCTGTTTTCAGATTTTTTTTACTTATGTAAATACCTAAAACTGTGATATCTCCAACACCTTAGCTTCCCGTTTATAAGGAAAATCAATTGGCCTTCATGAGTGTTTAACATGCCTATTTCATGGCACAAGTATGGTCCCCCATATGACTTTCTTTTTAAGTCCTGCACAGAAGGGAAGGGATGATATCGCCTTGTCCTTGGCACTTCAGCATCTGTTTGGTACAGCAGCTTCACATCAGGCACGTGGTCAAATGCAAGTCCATGCTTCACGCCTCTGCCAGTGCAAGCCCAAATGGGAGTGCAGAACATGCCTCTTCGCATCTTTCATGTAGGCTTTGCACGCCCACGCCCACACCCACATGGCTTGCATTGCCAGCACGTCAGCCCCAGAGGAATCATAGAATTGTAGAATGGTTTGGGTTGGAAGGGACCTTCAAAGATCACCTAGTCCAAGCCCCCTGCAATGAGCAGGGACATCTTCAACTAAATCAAGTTGCTCAGGATCCCTGTGCCTCTGGACACTGGTCAGCCAAAGGGGCAGGAGAGGCCCTTTACAAAATGAAGGGCCTGTGCGAAGATTTCTCTCTCCAACTGCATTTCTCCTCTCAGGGAGGGAGCCTGGTGTAGCTACTGCAACACCAGCAGTGACTCGAGCTGATCTGTCCACTTAGCACAGAGCAGTGCCAGGAGGAGATGTCAGCCTGGGTCTGGGCTGAGCTGAACAGCCCTGCATCCTGGAGCCCTTTCCATGGGAAAGTCTGAAGAGGAGAGGGACTTTCTACTCTTTCTTGAGGTGGAGAAAAGGCCTAGAAAGTTTTCAGTTTGTCACCTGAGCCAAACATATGCCCATGCAGTGAGTGAATGGCTGTGCTCATTCCCTCACTCTGCTCAAAACCTTCTTCCTCAGCATTGCCCTGATTGATTGAATTTTTCTCTCTTCAGCTCCTGCTGTGCCTTGTCAGTCCTACTGACACAACTCCTACATCAGCCCTTTGGCTCAGAGCAAGCAGAGCTTTCTGCTAGTCAAACAAGAGTTTACTAAGGAGAGTGCTGAAGTAGCCCTTTACTCCTAATTAAGTTCAAAATGAAATCTCATCCCCTGGGACATAAACATTCTGCAAAACCACCTCCTAGAACAGAATACAGAGTGAACAAAAATACAGCAGAGAGCACCAACACTGAACTCAGAGATCAACAGATCCAAAAAACTTTGTTAATGGCAAAATGCTAGTGAGCAGCTCAGGTTTTAGCTCTCCCATCAGCTGCCTAGAACCAAGCTAAGCTTGGGTTTTCCAGCAGTGCTCTGCAGTGGCAAAGAGGGGTTGAGACAAGGAAAACACCTAGAGATCTGTGATGCCTAAGCAAGTTAAATCGAGCAACATACCATTAGTATGTGCCCCAAAATGCTTGGAAATTATTTTCTAAGCAACTGTGGCTTTAATTTGCCTCCCACCATCACTAAAACCTGAAAGTACATGTAACACTACCACTATAAATACAGGGTAAATCTAGCTAGCAAGTGACTTACAACTGTAATAGCCATGCCACTTTTAAGTTTATGTATGTGTATATATGCATATATATATTACATCCATGTTTATATACACACTTATACATATACACACACATACATATAAAACCTTTTTTTCTATGTTGTTACGCTATGGGCCTATTTCCAAACCCCTATCCTACAAGGCATAGTGAGCTCTTTGCAAAAATCAGCAGTTCAGTGTCTCATTAGATGCTGCTTGGTTATGAATTTTTTTTTTTAAATCTTACTCCATGTGGGGGTACCAAGCACCAGTTTGGTCAATTTAGACATTCATGTTTAGCTTCCATGAAGGAAAAGTTAGTGCATGACACTTGAACTATTGGACTAAAACCTGGCCTCATGTGCCACTAGAAATTCAATAGAAGAAATTTAGCAATACAATCTAAATCCCGGCGGTGGAAGTCTTCTCTTTTCCCTGCAGAGTCTCAATTTCCCAACTTCTTCTGTCAGCACTAACAACCAAGCAGAGAGTTCAGGGAACTGTCTGAACTCAGATCTGCATGTGATCTCACCTCTGGGTTAATTTTTCAGTCAAATCAACCCTTTTCAGTAGTTCACTGGTGGTCACATGTACGTGAGGACTCCCTTAGCGTGGAAGTGTCAGGCAGGGTCAGAAAAAGGGGAGCTTTGACAGAGAGCAGCTCAAACCCCTGTTGGGCAACATCTCGCTCTTGAAAGCTGTTCTGCTGTGTATAACATATTCCCTGGGCCAGGACTCAGTAGCACAGAAGTGGGTGGGAGACCTTGGCCTTGAGGTAGGACCACAGAACCTCTTGGTATTTCAGCACAGAGTGTAGAGCACTCAGGGCGCCTGAGTTATCATGTAGCCAAAGAGATGGGACACCTGGTCCAAGCCACTCATTAGCCAGGCAGAGGCAGCCCTTGGATCTGGTATCCCACAGCCCAACAGTTAGAGAAACTAAGGGCTCACCTCCGCTCCCCAACCTGGCTTTGAGTGGTGCCATTGTCCCAGGTACTGACACCACTTGTGCTCAGAGGAAGCCATTAATTACCAGCACTTTCCCAATGACTGAGACAGCATTTTCCAAATAATGTAAAGGAAGGAAGGAAGAGAATTAGCCAGAGACTTCCTTTCAGGTGACAACTCTGCAAATAGCAGAGGTGAGCGACCCTGGTAGCACTCTGCCCACATACACACATGTGGAGGCCTACGCACGTGCATGGCCAGTGCTCTGCTCTGCCTAACTGGTTTTCAAAGCTTCTGAGCACTGCTTGTTGCTACTTGTTACTGCCTGCTATTGCCTACTTTGAGTGTGTGGACTCTGAAGGCCTAGCATAGGCAGTATGCACTGCTAGGAGCAGCGTATTTGCCACATTTTAAAAATAACACAATGCATGCCTCACGCCTTTGCTTGAAAGATATCTAAGTGCTTTATAAATATGCATGAAGCAATCCCTAGTGATGTGCCAGAAATGTTCTATAGACTGTGCTGAGGCGTGTTCCCAAGAGTGGGGATCTGCAGAGGCAATTCACAATAAAGCAGCATCATTATTGCCTGTTCCTCCCAGTTCACCTTGAGAAATGAGACGTAAATACTGTAATGGCAGCTCTGTATTGTTTGTGCAAAGCAGCCAGCCTCAGAACAGCACAGTAAGGAAAAAAGTATTTAGATGCAGCTCCCAAGTTATATTACTTCCTATGAAGACACAGCCCATTGCTTTTTCACATGTATAATGCCCTCTATTGCTCCTCAAAGTATGCTAAATCACATTGCTGCCTCTGCTGATTAGCAGAGACTTCATATGAGAGCTTATATGCAACATGCTGTTGCACAAACCCAGAATTATAAACAAAATGGGTTTCCAAATCATGGTATCAAGTAGTTTGGCACCTACCCCTCCAGCCAGCTCTCTGGGTCTGCAGTTAGAAGGTGTTGAATAGGGCAGAGCTCTGAATTTGGAGAGCCTAATATGATCAAATACCGAGAAATCTGTTCTGTGACTATGCAGTCAAGTGCATGAGCCTGGCAGGAGGAGATTAAACAAGATTGGGGTGTAAATTTACATTAGTTGGAAGTATAAATCAGGCCTTAGACACGTTAAGTAGACACTAGGCCCATAAATAATGACACAAGCACAATAAACAGACTCTTGGCAGGAGGCTTTCCTTAGGACACAATAGTAGAGGCTCCTGAGATTTGATTAAGGGAGAGAAAATAACTAAAAAGGGAAGGGAAATGCTATCAGTCCCCAGTGTGTATAAACAGGGGACTAAACAAATCAGAATAACCTTGAGGTATGCAGGCCTCCCTGATGTTTCTCAGCTTCTCGACTGCCCACATTCCACTTGCAAAGATGTAAATAATGAAAAGAAGGCTCTGAAGCACTTCAACAACAAAGCAGTTTCCAGGTATTCTATCAGCAAAAGCAGTTTCCAATGTTTATCATGGAGTTAGAACAACAAAAACATTGCTCAGGCTTAATCTCATTGGCCACTATAAGATGGAAAACAAAACCAATCTCCTCTATCCCTCAACTTTTCTAAGTTAACTGATTTGCTCTACATTGGCACTTTTGAGTCCTCCTCTGAGGTGGAGAGCTCCAGAACCTTTCCAGTTAGTCAAAACACTGCTATCTAGGTTACTAGGACAAAGATACAATCTCTAAATAAATAAGATGCTTTTTACTTTTTTCCCCCAAGATTCATATGGGGGTTTTGTCCTCTCCAAACTCAAGATGATGACCACAGGGCTTATTTGATCAGCACCATTAAGAAAGAAGGCTTTTGGCTGGTTTTGGAATAGGTTCTAGGTTGCTATTCAGTCACTGAGGGATGAACAGTGGGTGACCTTTCCATGTACTCACGAAGACTTCCAGTCCACACCCATATTCACATTAGAAAGTGAACAGGAGTGAAAGGACATCTATACAAGAGGGAAACAGACGGGAAACAAACACTAGAAATATTTGTGCTTATCCACACATGCATAGGACCTGGCCTCCCTATGGCTTGCTGCTTCCACAAAACCCAGTTTGCCCAGCATGGCCTAAAATGTCAAATGGGTAACTGCAGAATGACTAAACTACGAACTCTGCTCTGGGTGTGTTTTGGTCAAGTCTGCCCAGTATGCTGAGACTTCCCTCCTGTAAGCACTCTGACTCTGTCTATCCCTTCTGCACGCTGGAGAGGGGAGCTGAGCATAGCATGAGCCTCCTGTACGACACCGTGAGGCAGGAACAAGGGGAAGATGGTGCTGGGTTCTGTCACCGAGAGCATAAGCACCAGGGGGCTTTGACCCCAGGTAGCATAGAACTCCTGAAGTGTTACTTTTGTCCAGCCAAAAACTACATCACTTTGTCAATCTTGGCCACTTCCTCCAGGAGGCAGGGAAAGAATCTGTACTGCCAAGCCCATGTTCATCTGCCCAGACCCAGACTGGTTTTACTTTGCTTCGTACCCTCTGCATCACTGACAATGCATCTCCCCATTTCAACAACTCTACAGGCAAAGCTGCAGCCAACACCGGTCTCAGTCAGTGCACAACTCCGGTTCATCCAGGAGGCTGCGTCCTAGAGGAGGTGAGTATGCCCATGTAAGTACAGGTGATAGCAGCAATGCTTACATAAAGCAACAGGGATTAAACTGAATTTGCCTCCTTATCTTTAATTCTCACCATCTCCCATGTTGAGTCTGATGGTCATAGCCAGTTGTAGTCTGTACATACTTTGTAAAAACAGATCTCCATTACTTGCTAGGCTCTACTGATCAAATCTTTGTCTCTTCCTTTTCAGCCACTTGTACTACCCTTATATTCCCTTTTTAGTAATCCAGAAAAATTTCTCCATCTTGCTTTCTGGCATGCTTTCTGGAGCACTAAGAGCACACAAAACATTCTTTCTGCTCTCAGCCTCTGTGCCTAGCACTACAGCATTCCCAAGCAGCCACCTATAAACTTCTGCTTAGCTTCTGAAGCTGTGGTTTGAGTGGTGCCAAGTTTTCTAAATCTCTCTACTGACTACATGTGCCTGTCAAATTTCAAGAGTTGCTAAGCAGGCCAAATAGAGGCAATTTATCTTGGAAAAATAGCAAAAGGCATGCCCCTGACACTGTGGCATCCCATTGCGAAATCGCAAGCATGGAAACACCAAAGCTTCTCAGCAAAACCTCTGAAAGAATTTTATTTTTTTAATGCAGTGTGGACAAAACAACAATTTTCAATATCCTTAGTCTTGGAAATGATTGAACTAATCTAGACAAGTCTTCCCCAAAAACATCAATCTGAAGTGGCTACTTGACCCAGGAAATACCTACTAAAATAGTTCAAGATTAGCAAAACCAAGTGAAAAAAAGGTGTAGGTCTAAATTCTGGACAATACAGGAGACCTACCTATGCTATATATGTGCATGCATATACTCTTGCATGTCATGAGGGAGAATAATTAATTCTTTAGTAACAAGCATCATCCTGCTCTGGCACCATGTGGGTTCTTCACAAGTTTGTCTGGCATCTAAGCAGTCTCCTGGGGTAGCAAGACAGGTTGGAGCACATCCAGGTTTCACCCCCACTGGCTGTCAGGATGCTCACAAAGATGTGTACTCAGAGGTAAGATGTGCTGCCAATGCCAACAATTTAGAAGTAGCTGAAGTGCCCCAAAAGCTAGGAGGAAGGACTGTTTGGAAAAACAGATAGGTTTAACACAGTGATAGCTTTCTTTAAAGTCAGGCAAAATGCAACACTTTTCTCTAGGACAGTAACAGTTTCTGCGGCAGGGGGAACACATTGCCTTATACCAAACATTTCCCAGGTGCTACAATGAACAATAGGCCTCTGAGAAGCTATCTTAGCTGTATCCATCTGCATCCCAAATGTGAAACGCTGGCACAAGTGAAAATTCAACTAAAGCCTCTTTACTCACATCCAGAATCTACATGATGTCCCACAAACCCAGACATGCAGCCATCACAGCCACGTGCCTGTGCAATCCCCACTACACTCTTCTTTCCCATTTCCCTTAAGGAATCTGGATGAGGAAATGTTTATAACAGGAATGACTAGTGTGAGTGCTTAAGACAGAGATTTTGAGTCAGGGAGAGACTCTCCCCGCTGTCCTCCTCCCACGAATTTCACATTTATCCTTTCTTCATATGAGGTGTTGCTCTCACTACACAGAATATGACCTAACACTTAGAGGTGCAAGTTTTGCTGCACTCCCGGAGATGCCTCCTTCTCCCACTCAGGTGAGACCTCACAGGCCAAAAGAAAGGGGAAGCACTGATGGATCAGACACCTAACTGCATCCCATTTAACTGGCGTATCACCCTTAGGAGATAATGGGTGGGCTGTCAGCAGGAGGCAGTGGAGCAATCCATGTGTGCATGTGTTTCAAACTACTGCTTGCACCAGAGTCATCATGCATTTAGTTGCTATCATAGTTCTCAGCAGATGTGGACTGGGAATTCCTCTCTTGAGCAGCCCTGTTGTGACAGCAGATCAGTATTTGTGAGGAAAGCTGGCATTCAGCTTTGATACTTGTTAAATGTCACAACTGGTAGTAGAAATAAGAAAGTAAACACCCCAGTCAGGGGAAGAGGGAGATTCAACTGGAGTTACACTCCTCAAACTCATACCTCTATTGAAGGGAGAACTTGCATGCTTTCCAAATACTCCCATGCATTCACTCTCAAATCTCCCTCATCTCTCCTGTTGTGCACTACACAAATTTATAGGTCTGTTTTCCTCCTATTTATTTTGTTTAGCATCTCATTTCTAAGGAGCAGCTTCACCGTGCATAATGGAGCAGCTGCCAGTAAGTCACTAGGATAGACAGCCTTGTTTTCCACAGGGAAGTGTGTGTAGTCAGAAAGAAATGAAGCATCTAAAAATAATGCCCTTAACACTCTACATGCAGCTGGTTTTCTCCAATTTTCCACTGGCCCGCTGCTGTATGCTGATGACAGTGTAAGAGGAGATCAGAGAGCCAGCTCAGTACTTTTCCATGGAAGGATGAAATCTCTAAGAATAACAATTTATCAGAGGAGCTGTGTCTGTTTGACCTGGCTCATTTTCAGAGATTAGAAACCAAATAACTCACAATGTATTGTGTTGACTTTGTGGGCTTTTTTTTTATCTAAGAAGTGATTTTCATGTTTCATCAGTTCTCAGGGGGTGGGGGGGGAAGAATGCACATCTGTCTTCCAAAGTGGATCAGTGAGAGGATAATAACAAATAATGAAGACTTACCCATGTGGAGTGCCTTTCATCTTGAAGGATCCCAGAAATGCTGTAGTTTGTGGTCCAGTCCTGAACTGCTGAAGACACTGCTGATTTCAGTGAGAGCAGAAGCATAACCCAAGGCAGGGCAGCATTGCTGCAACCCTGCAGGTAGCTGGCTAGCCTGCAGAAAGCTACAAATATATTGTTGGGGAAATAAGTGCTTTTGAACTGACAAGTCATATGCTAGTAGAATTGGCACACTCCTGCCTTCCTGGGGCAGAAAGTGAACTTATACAGAAGCAACCACCAGCCCTGGTCTTCCACACTGCCAAATGAGCAGGTCAGTTGAAGGGAGTGGTAGATAGCCCTGTTGTGATGGAGGAGACAGTCATGAAAAGAGCTTGAAAAAAACCTCATCATGACAGTAACTGACAGGCTCACTATCACGATCTCACATATAGAAACAGACCCTGCATCACTGGCTACACATGTACTAGTAGACTGCACAGTGGCATGGCTCATGCACTGACCCTGAGGTCAGCTGGCACAGACTGGCCACATCTATGCTATTAAACTCTCTTAGCCTACAGATCAGGGTAGACGCATTCAAACTGCCTGTTAGGAATGGCCCTTGCACTGACGGAGCTGGCTGCCCCTTGCAACCACCACCCCAGGAACTATTAAAATATTAACTTAATAATTAAACAGTAGGGAAAATCAAGTTGCAGTGCCTTGGCTCAGGCTCTTGTAGTCTTTTTTTTACTAATATAGAAATAACTAGTGGCTTCAATGAAGTAGTGTTCCATTTGCTGCTGGGTTGGCCTATACCCAAAGATGTGGATGCACACAGTCAGGGACAAGCTGGAAAAGCCTTAAACTCCTTGCAGGTTTTACCAGGCAAAGCCTGCCTCCATGCAAAGCCAAGAGAGTGGAAATGAAGTGGCCAAGGATGCTTGCAGATTACAATACTGAGATGAAAAAGCAAAACCTGTACACCAGCAAGGAGTCAGATTCCACTGTTGGTTAGCTCCATGCACTCACAGGCATTTCATTCTGCTGTCTCCTCCCCATCCTCTTTCACACCATACAAAACCCATTTGTGTTAAGCTTGAGATGTACATTCTAGCTCTTTCCCAACTTGAGCCCTGACTACTCTGATGACTTAGAAATGCCAGGTGCAACTTCAAAGCAAGAACTTCATTAGGTTATTAAAATAGGGTCTTCAAATTAGATGTCAGGGACACACATGTTAAAAATATAATGACAAACAATGAAGATATGAATGCATTCTTGAGCCCCTAGACAAATTGCTGAAATTCCCAACAGAGAACTGAGATAGAACTACCTGGATTCAGTGCTGGAGAATGACATGAGGAGTCCCATGCAGGAGGCTTGCTGAAGTCCCCAGCCAACCTAAGGCACAGGGAAAAGATCTTTCCCATCTCAGCGGACATCTGTCAAACAAAATGGGATACATTTTCAAGGGCTCTGCCAAATTTAGATGTTATGTACTCCTGCCTGGCTGTCATGACCACTCTGGAGGTCACACAATAAGAAATAGTTCTCACAGCACAAACCCAAGTGAAGCAGATTGCATAGCAACCTACTTTTTCAATTATAATACAGGCTTCTCCATTCCTTCCAGGAAAATCCTGTCTACGTGCTATGATGCCACATCCCATCTTGAGTGCTAAATTTGTCCAACACACAACATCTGGGAGATATTCACATGCACATGAAAAGCCCTGTCCTGCAACACAGAGGGAGGAGCCACGTGGAACCACACTTGCTCTGAATGTTTGCTAGGCAAAATAATACTGGATACTATATATAAAAAGGTGCAATTTAGAGGCCCAAATCTGCTCCTCCTGAAGGCAATGGCAAAACTGCCACCATCTGCTGCAACTGCTGATCCTTCAGGAGACCCTCAGAAGAAGCAGCAGTGAGACTCTGTTATTGGATTGGCAGCAGAAGCTCAACAACATGGTGGCAATACATGCAGCAGGTGGCCAACAGTCAAACACACAGCTGTTGCAAATGCCTAGCAAGGCAAACCCCAGTGAGAATTACAAATAAATTTAGCCCTTCGGAAAATACTTATGGCTCATATCATAGTCTGAAGTTATGAGCTGGGCAGCAGTAAAATCCATTGTTGTTAGGGATGTGGCTTTTTCTCATCTAGCAGTCTCTTTCCAGATGTTTCTGTGATATTTTTCTGTGAATTTTCTTTCCAATAATCTCATTTAAGAATCCCAATAAACTTAGAAAAACTCAAAATATGCTGCTGGGGTGCATGCCGTATGCTGCTGCAGCGTCCCAAAAAACCTCAGTCAATCATGATGCTATGCCTGCACACAAGTCTTAGGCCCACTCTGAGTACAGCATTGTCAAGACGCACTCGGACATGAATCAAGGCTGCATTTAAGAATGGCAGAGCAGATCGAGAGTGTTCAAGTCAGTCCCAATAATACTCCCTTCTTTCTCCAGAAACATCTATCAGACAGCAGTTTCATATCTTTTCTGCTAGCCTCTGTTTAGCCAATACATATCATGCTGTCAAGGTTATTCTCATAGCACAGTATGAACCCTGATTGTCCCCATGAATCTGGAGACTGGAAGTACCTGAAGAGTTAAGGTTAACTGTTCATTAACATACTCTCTGACCCCTGTCACAGTGCTGGTGTTTTGCCACTTGTTTTGGCCTCCGCAGCATCTGCTCACTATATCCCAGCCCAAAGTCCAGTGAAACCAAAGGAAAATTTCTGAATTTGAAGTCTTTGCTCCAGAACAGATACAAAGTGATCTAAACTGGATTAAGAGTGAGCAAGCTAGAGGGTTATGTGCTTTGAAACAAGTGGTTCTTAGAACATTCGGATTTGACCATTATTTTGTTCCATTTTAAAATTAGGCTTGGAAAAATAAATGTATTCTACAATCAAATAATATTTATTTTGTTCTTTAATGTTCTAGCATGTTACAATGAACGTGTACTGCCCTGAAGGCAACTCTGTTTCAAGGGAGTTTACTTCATAGATCATGGTTTCTGTAACAGAAGTAGAAAAAAGATTAACTTTGATGTCCTGTAGCCCAAAGCAGAATTGTTCATGAGATACACTCTACTACAAAGAAAGGAGCCTTCTGGGTGTCAGCAAACTATGTATGAAAATAAAACTTTTAGCATACAGTAAAACTGTTGTTGATTGTAGAAATATTCCCACAGCTTACGATGTCAGTCTGAGTACACAGGACACTGCATGATAAGGTCTCCACGGCCAAGAGAGGAACTGCATTTACAGTATTATACATCACTCCTGCTCCCATCTTTTCAGGAAGCTGAGTTCCCCAAGTATTAAGCAGGCTACACTGAACTAGGTCAAAGGCAAGTGTACAGGAGGATGGGGGAAGAAGAAATTCTCTTGTTGCAGAGTTTCCTCCCAGCTGTGCTACTTTAAGGGCCGGTAGAGCAGGAACACTCCGACCCTTCACCACAGATAGCAGGCCCTCCTGAAACACTGAGAAGAGCTCTCTGTCCCCGCCATTGCTATCAAACTGCAGAGCTGGGAAAATCATTACGTCTCCCTACACCTCCATGTCCTGAGCAACACTCTGTCAGCCTTGGCTATTTGGGCCATGCGCTTGTTCAGCCAGGGACTTTTTCCTCCAAAGTGTTTGTACAACGCCTGGCACGCTGAGATCTCCAGATGCTCTCGCAACACAGAAACCGATAAGAATCATCATCGTGCCCAAAGCCTGCCAGGACAGCTGCTGGGGCTGCATTGAGGAGGCACAGTTGTGTAATGTCTCTGTGTTTAAGTGTTATGACTTAAAATTTCCATTCAGAGCATATTAGGCACTACTTGGGGGGGGGGGGGAACAAGAAGTACTGAAGTAGACTACACTTGGAAGCTCCTAAGTAGGACACAGAGCTAAGTCTGAACTTTCACCCTCACTCTGAGCTCATGACTTGCAAGCACTGGCCGCCTTAGTCTAAACTTTTCCTTCATCTTAGTTCTCACATGGAGTAGGGGTCATGTGTAGCCAGGAGGTTCCTTTTTCACATCTGCAGTTGCCAAACTCTGCCTTCAGGTAGATAGAGTGTATCTGCATGTTGCAATAGAGAATGCTGCCAGTTGTCCACATTTCTATCTTTTTCCCAGGTGGATCCATCCACAATCCTCAGATTCACACACCTGGGAAGGCTTCTCTTCACATGCCCCACAAAGAGAAAGTTGTGAAGCGTCTAAAGTTTCCTACCACTCTGGGGGCACCTCTATTCCCCACACAGTCTTTTCCCTGGGCTGTGAAAGCACTGTCAGCAAACCCCTTCCTCACTTCCCTGTTCCTTAGCCCTGATTCAAACAGGAAAGAGGGTCAGCAGCACACAGCTTATTTGGCCTGGTGGTGCAGTCCAGAAGAAGAGCATCAATGTTTGGGACAGAAGAGATATGAATCTGCTTAATTCCTGTGCTTGTATTACACAGTTGTTGTAGCTAATAGAAAAAGCATTCAGTAAATGCAGCAAGTGTAATCCCAAGATGAGGGATACTTTGCTTGAAATATTTCTGAGGTAACTGTGAAGAGCAGGACTTAAGTACAGCCTCAGTGCAGGACAGAAGGTGGTATATTCTCTCACCCTGACTCTAAGAATCTGGAAAACTGGGGAACAAATAGAGAGGATGAAAAAGGAGTGAAAGAGTCCCTGAGCCCCCATAAATCTGCCCCGGAATTGGCACAATAATAATATATTAAAAAAACAACATTGTTTACAATGAAATGAATGGAAAAGAGGTCAAAAATCATCCCACAGAAAGAGAGATGTGACAAAACACATACCCAGACATGGTCTGTAGGCATATCTTTGCATATCTTTGCTCTTGCTCTAATTGTTTAACAGAGAAAAATATGTGAAAATCACCTGATTTCTTAATTAGGCAGTAGAAAGATTACTTGGCCTAAATCTACAACCGCAAGCAGGAGGTAGTTTCTGGTGAAAACAATCTAGTGGAGTAGGCTGAGCTCCCTTTGCCTTTTTCAAGGCCTATGACATTCATCTGCAGGACTATTATCCTCAAATTAAATACTTCAGTGATTTTCCCCCCACCCTCCCTATCCACAGCAGTGCCAGAGCCTGGCAATCATGTGCAACTCTGCAATAACAAACGAGCAAATTCACAATGGAAGTAAACCATTTCAATTAGGAATCAGATTTCATTTTTAAGCATCCAAGAACTTATTTAACCAGAAGAAAAAGAAACCATTTTCCTCCAAATTAGGAATCTGCTTACTAAATGAGAAGTAGCATAGGGCTGATATAAGACACCCTTTACTGCAGAATATTTGGTGGAATAGTCCACTGTTATCTTTGTATTATTATTGGTTACAAAACAAACAATGAAAAAAAAAAGAAAGAGAGAAAAGTTTTAGATACTAATTTGTCCAAACATCAGTTTCAGCTGTGCTTGTGCAACTCCAGTGAGGCCAAAGGATAGCTCAGGGACATTATGTAGAGCAGAATTTAGACTACCCAGTGCAGCGATCATCTCTTAAAAGCCTAACAAGTACACACCTTACTGGTAGGACAAATTTCTGGACTAGAGCATCACTACAGGAAGGAAAGGCAGGAATAAACATGGAGGTTCATATGTCCTCTAGCAGACAGATCTATGAGTCTCAAATAAGGGAAAAGATGTTAAACATCAGGTTAAAAATAGAGATGAAAAAAATGGCACCAATATCACGTTAGAAAGTTACTAAAGACCACTTGAAAAGGGAGAGGGGGACAAATGAGTTTTTTCTTGAGCAAAAAGCAGCAGGACCCAAAGAGAATATCTGATGGTACATAGGCATCTCGTGGACAAACAGTTCAGTGGGACAAGTGCCTACAACATGCTGAGTGCAGCTTTTTATTTTAGGTGGAGGAAGATGCGAACGCTTGACTATGCCTTTTGTCCAATTTCAATTGATTGGCAAGTGACAAATTGAGAGATAATTTGAATGAAGTGCCAGAGTTCAGTATCCTAAGAAAAAGGAAACATGAGAGGAGCAGAAGAAGAAGAATAGATCTCAGGAGATCAGACTTCACCAGCTAAGCAAGTGGCTGGTAGAGTCTTCTAGGAAGATAATTGGGAATAGTTGTGAGTTAGTAAAAGATACTATATTGAATATGCAGTGGCAAACCACAAGATTCAGAAGAAAGGTATTGATGCAACCTCTGAGCCTGCAATGCTGAGTTGCTTGTTGACCAGAATATCAAAAAGGGCTTGTGCAAATAATGAAAGTAGAAGCATGTAACTAAGGATGAGTTAAGTGGAACAGATAAAGCACATAGGAATAAAAATGAATGTCAAGTGACAAGGGATATAAAGGCAATAAGAAATAAATTAGAAGAGTAAAAGTGGTGCTTTTCCAAGCAGGAATGGAGAAGAGCCCACAGAGGTGTAAAGTATATGATAACATACTTCTTTCTGAATTCTGTAAAAAAAAGTTAACTATGACTTAGTATTAACAAGGAAATAGCAAGGTAGGCCACAGTGTAGAAAACAGAGGTTAAAAATATTTTAATAAATTAAGGATGTTCAAACCATCAGGGTCTGAGGAAATCCTCCCATGCATGATAAGGAGCTAGCTACAGTAATCTGAGAGCCTTAAGTGATCACCTAGAATGGCTGGTAGATAGAGAACACAGTATTTCTCTTTAAACAGGATGGGGGAATTAGACCTGTCAGCAAAACAGGGATCCCTGAAAAACAGAAACTCTTGTTAAATAAAACTACCATTTTTCAAGTACCTAGAAGATGATAACAAACAGTTATACTGGGCTTGTCAAGAACAAATTGTGCCAAACTAATACAATTCCCTCCTTAGAAAAGATGACAGACCTAGTGGATTCGGGGACATTATGGTACAAAATGTTGTTTGGCCACTGGATGCTGACTTACATTCTCTTCAACAAGCAAAGATGGTAGGGTCTAGGTCTAACTCTGGGTCTGTCTGGTGGGGCTTCTCAAATAGGAGAGAACAAAGCACCATGTCCCTTGCAAACCTTGCTATGGCACGGGCATGAGGCGACTGTCTGCTGCGTGACATGATGCTGAAGCCAAACTTGCTGAGGGGTGCTGTTTGAATCCACAGTTATCCTACTCTGACCTCATGGAAACACTCAGGTTTTTAACTGAAAACACAGCAGAGGTAATATTAAAGGAGGGCTCCTCAGAAGCCAGGTGCTGGCCCTACATACTACAGGGACTGGGATTTCCTGTCTTAGACCTAATCATGGCCCAGCAGACTTGGGTTGAACAATTCCTCCACTTAGCGAAGGAGAGCAGAAAGGGGAGTAAAGCTAATTAGAATATAATGATTTATACATTCCCTGTTGTAGGACAGGGATGAGACTAAAAGATCTCTCAACATGCTGTTCAGCTCACTATTTCTATGATTATTTTTTTTCCTTCAGTGTTACAGAGCCATTTTGACTTTCTATAGCAAAGTACCTTCTTTATCATCCACACCAGCTGAGTGGTGTCTGTGTTCCTCTTCACTCTGCATTGGCTCAGGTTACTCTCAGCAATAGACCATAGCCTGGCAACCAGTTGAGTTAGAAGACAGAGTGTTTTAGGTCCTTATACAGCTTTGCTTCTGCAGTAGGGGAGCTGGGAACTAGTGAAAGAGGGCTTGAAGGGTGGTGGAGAAAGACATTATGAAAGCATGAAGGAGAGATTCTGACTATGCCAAGAGAAGCATGGGGCTCTAAGACGAAAGGAAGAGAGGTTAAGGGAGGAATGATGATGCTGTGGGAGGAGGATGCCTTGCGAGACACAGAAATGCCAGAAATGATAGAGAATTCAAGAGGATGGGTAGGGAAAGACAGCCAGCAGACACACATTCCTGGGGAGGGAATATTTTTGGAAACCTCATTTAGCTATTCACAGAATCTTTCCTTCTCTTGCTCTCACACACAGAAAAACACACACATCGTGCACACACAGAACAATTTTATCCAACCTACTTGTGTTAACAAATACATGCAGCTAATCTCACGTATCATGGCCCCAGAAAATGTCTTAGTTATATTCTTTATCTAATCTGGTTTTGGTCAGAGGGTGATACCAACATAGAATAGCTTAAAGCACTGAACTTCAAAGCTGGTCTCCCTGGGCATACCATATGGTTAAGGGACAGAGAGAGGTTCCTCCAAGAGGAAATTGAGAGCAAGATCCTGATTTACATGTCCAGAATCATGCTGAGTAGCAGGTTTTCTCTCTGGATTACACAGACAGCCTAGGAGCCAGCCTTCTGAATTAGAGACCTAAAATTAGTGCAAGTATGAACTAATGTGTTTCAATAGAACAAAGTAAGTGATTGCTTTCAGAACACACTTGGAAGTCCAGGTCATTTTTATGTAAAAAACTTACCTGCTAAATACAAATATTTTAATTGATTTACAATCTTCCACTGAATTTTTCAAACTTTCACCGCAAAACTGAAACCCCTCCACAAACTATTTTCCAGTCGTCTACAATCAAAAAATATAACCCCAAAAATTCAGCCAGTCAGATGACAACTAGCCAGTTTGTTTAAGGTTAGGTTGCCAGACACAGGAAGATTTTTTAGCTCTCAGTTTTCCTAATGGAAGACATGAAAATGTAATTAAACCCAGATATTTTTACCAAGGAAATTTCCATTTTGGCTAACATTACAGTCTTCATTTTAAAAGCCATTTCAAGTAAAAAATTCCAATGAAAAGACATTCTAAAGAGATTTCTACTGCAGGCAATGGTGCAATATAAATATCTAGACTGGACAGGAGAGAAAGAAGTGGATGCTTTAATTTGGCAATGTACCTAAACACGAGCAAACTCTGACCATACAAGTAGTTCTGCTGAGAACACACACTGCAGGACATTGTAGTTGTTACACTAGATAATCAAAACATAGGTACCTTTGCATTTGCCGTACTTAGAAACTGCCAATTCTCATATTTAAAATGCTGCTTTGGCTTACAGTTGCAGGCTAGCTCATGTGGTGGCCAGTTACTCATCTAGGATGCTGAATCTTCTCTAAAACCTGAGAAAAGGACAATCATAGATTTATGCTGTCACTTAGTGACACACTTTCTCAAGACAGACTGCTGAATGAATGAGGAGCCTTCTGTAAAAATGCACTTTTATTTTATTAGATAGACAAACCCAGCTAATGTTTGGAGAGTATTAAGAAGGTAGATTAATTGCTTTGCAGCGGGAATTAGTAACCAATTCATTGGTGAAAAAATAATTTTCTTGTCAAGAAGAGCAACCAAATTAGGATAATTCACATCATTTTCATCAGTAAAGATGTTTTCAGTCTGAATAGAGATGTTTTTGTAGCTAGTAAGAACATCATGTGCATACAAAGAAGCAAAGTTTCAGCAATTCTAACTTTAGTTCTGGAATAATAAAAGCTGAATAGCTACTCGGTTGAAGATATTCTTTAGACTTATGTTAGTCCCTTCATTCCATGTTCTGCTGTATTTCACATGGACTATGACTACCGCAGTCAGAAAGGCCAGTCTAGATCTGGATTAATCAGTAAAACAAAAGAGAAGAAAATACTTCAGAGCTGGTCTTCACTATTTGTTTAATGTCAGCAGACAGGCTTGGGGTGTTGCAGAAAATGCACGTTGTATTTCCCTCTATGACAGATGCATTCTCATTTATTTATATTGGAAATTATCACATGTCCATCCAGTTATGATGTAGTCAGGGCTGTGGATGTATAACAACATGCTAAGGTATCCTGAAGACCCACAAATCAATCTGAAGTCAATGAGAGCCTTGTGCTTCTCTAAATGAGGTTACCAACATGGTGCCTACCTACAAAGGTACCTGGACATACAGTACTTAACACTGCAGCTTCTTCAGGTCTGGATGCTGGGCTCTGCAGTAGGATTCCCAGCACTGAGCTAGGCAGCCAGGCTCATTATAGGGTGCCTAGGGATCTGCCCAGACAAAGGGATTCACAAGAGGCCATTCAATGGACAACAGATGCTTCAGAGGGCTCAGAGGAAGTGCCAAGGACATATATTCAAATCCTACATCCACCCCGAGGCTCAGCTGCCTTATTCTAGGCTGTATGAAGTACTTGCCTCTATGCCACTCCACTCTGAACCCTCCCCTGTCTTGAAATACCTCAGCATTTTCTTTCACAAAGAGCAGGGCTAAGCCACTCCTGTCTTGCCACTGCCATCCCAGCCAGTAAGAGGAACTGAGGGAGCATTCAAGAGGGCAGGGGCCAGTTCCCTTTTCTGGTGAGATTCAGACCTCTCTCTCCCACATGAGCATACTAGCTGCCAGGCCAGTTTCCCCTGCTGTGTGGGTTGGCCTGTCAGGGGATAAATAAATAAAAGAATTGGTTCAGGTACAGCCCAATCCCACAGCAGAGCACTGGCTCTGAAGTGAAGCCCTCTCATTCCCACCTGTGAGGTACAACAGGGCTTCCCTCACTCTCAGTTCTCTGAAGGATGTGGTATGGGGCTTGTAACAGTCAAGAAGAAAGCCACCCCTGACACTCTTTCAGTGAAAGGTAGGGGCTTGAATAGCAGAGACAACCAGGGAGGAAAATCCTTCAGGTTGCTCAGTGACTACTGAAAATCAGACTCTTGAAGGCACCTCAGGTGGGATGACCAAGGTCATCAGCCACATCTGAGACAGCCTGAGGAGTTTCACTCATAATAAAACAATAGGTGAATTAAGCAATCTGAAGGCTAGAAGACACAGAGAAAGAAATACTCCACCAAGGCCAGCAGGCTGGCATCAAATGGAAGAAACTTCTTCAAATATATTTTAGGGTGAGTTACAAAATCTGAAAGGCTTCCAAAATGCAGAATATCATTATAAAGTTATCTTGTAAGACAGAAACTGAGAAGAAAATCTGACACACAGGACTTTGACCCCAGAAATCATGCTCCCAGAAGGTAGGCTGCCTGATGAAATCTGTGCTTAGGTGGGTTCTTTTTTCATCTGCGTGGCTTTTCTGCAGACATTCTATTGAAGGTAGATCAGAGCAACAGGATCAGCAAATGGCTGTCCAAGAAGATGCCTTCTGAAGAGAGACAGGAAGGAGGTACACCACAGAGGGAGCCCTTGGAAAGTGGGTGTCTAGATAGCTGTAGTATCTAGGGAGAATGGGGATGAAGAGTCTAGATACAGCTAGACTGCACAGCTAGCTGGACTGATACAAAGAGACATCCCACAGAAGAAACAGTGCTGGATACCACTCAGATTGACACAACCAGTCCAGAGGGGTCTAAAGGAGCAGGCTGGTGAGTGCTCACCCAAAGGTGCCTCTCTTCCCCTGCAGATCAGCACAGACCAAAACCACTGATACTCTCACACAGATTTCTCCTAAATTTCCATCTCCACATGAACTCCTTAGCACAAAAGTGAATATTTGGTGATGCACTATTAGACAGGCACTAATGGTTTCTTTGCCATTTAAGAAAAACTCTGAACTGACCCAGGTTAACTGGAAGTAAGACACCTGGAGATGAAGAGCTCTTATTGCCATCCAAGGAGTTTTTAGAATTGCTTTCAGATATTACTGCAAAGGAAGCTGATTTCTAAATCTTTAGACTATTGAAAATATCATCAAGCCAGAACCATCAGACAAACAGAAAAGCTGTGATTTAGCATCTTGAGTAAGAGTGACTCAATGTCTGAATCTCTTTCTTACAATGCCATGCTCCTACCTCTTCACTCCCTCTGCCTGCATTCAGAGAGCAGAAAAACAAAAGCCTTTGACTGCAAACAGAAAAAACTACCACTGCATCACTAGTTCTTTCCATGCTGGAGGACACATCACAGCTCTGAAAACTAGGTTAACAACTGTGTGCACTTCTAGCAAAAAACAAGGCTATGCCAAAGGGAAATAATCAATAGAATTGGTTTCTGTCCTTATAAATGGCTGATAATTCAGTATTAAAGCCTGATTCTGCTCTCACAAAATTCAGTAGCAAATCTCCTTCTGTTTGCGTGAAGTGAGAGGAAACCTTGAGAACTCAGTAAGGCTTATGTACTAGTGTGCACTGAACCAGTGGAGTGGACCCAGCAAACAAGTTGAGAAAAGTAAAGCCACATTCAGGATTGGATTGGGTTTCTTGTCCTCGTTTTTACTTAGAGAGGCACAAAGAATACCCAGAGGAATAGCCAGTTTGATAGTTAAAAGCTCCAATGCATTGCCAACGCTAGTTGTCCCACTGTTACTGTCTCTGCCAGCAGTCTAATGATGGGAGATTTCCTCAAGTATGCTACTGTAGACACAACCACAGCGTAAATAGTTGGGCTGCTGCTCCTCTGGAAAAGGCAGCCATGCCAAGAACTGTCAAACAGCAGCAGCAACCAAGGTGGACGGCTCTCTGCTCCTTCTTGTTCACAGCAGTGATGGATGAGGTGCAGAGGATTAAACAGGTCTGTTACAGGGCTCACATTGTTGTAAGCAAATATTTTCTTCTCATTTAAAATAACTGAAACAACCAAAAAGGAAATTAAAACAAATCCAAAGAACTGCATTAACATAATATAAGCACCTCACACTTAAAAATCATACATAAGTACATACATAATTCCAGCAACCACAGGAACAGAGGAGAAGTAGCTTTTGGGTAGCCAGACCCTCTTTTCTGTCCTGTTCCATCTACTCTTCAGTGTGTCCAGAAGATGTAGCAATCCTAATGGGATAGATGAGACTGAGTACAGGGAAAGGGTGTATGAGACAGATGGAGACTCATCTACCTTCAAATCAGCCTCTTAGCATAAAGACCCTTCACAGCATTGCTTGAAGTTTCAGCTTTTCTCACATTTAAAAGTTTGTTTTTAGCAGAAACTTCTCCCTGTTCTGTTCTACAAAGGAGCAGCATTGCCTTTCCATTTAGCAGTCTTGAAAAGTGTCAGGTTAAGCATTCTAGAAGCTGGAGTTGCCCATGGAGCCATAGACCAAAACCACCTCTGGCTCAGATTTCTCCTAAATTTCTGGCTCCACATGAACTCCTTAGCACAAAAGTGAATATTTGGTGATGCACTATTAGACAGGCACTAATGGTTTCTTTGCCATTTAAGACCAGCTCTGTTTACAGATGTGACAGAAGATAAATCACCTGGTTTTCATTTCCAAGAAGGCTCCTTTATACATCTCTAGTAGTCTAATAGGGGCTTAAGTATAGTTTACACCAATTAGTTTCCACCAGATGACACAGAAGCATTAATATACACGAGAAGCAGGTCTCCCTCTCTATTTTTTATTTGCACAAGAAAATTATAACTTTTATGTTTGCTTGCAGTAAATGGCAAGGATTATAATGTAAATAGACAGGGCAGTAGGAAAGTACTTAGGGAAGATGTAGCAAATTCATTGTTTGCAGTGATTCTACTAAGTTCAAAAGCAGACCTAGCAATTAATTTGCTTTGATAGAATCATGTTTTTCGTTACACTGTTCAACATATTTAATTATGTACTAATCCACCTCCAAGAAATCAGAGTGAACTAAACTAGAGAACCATTATCTAAAAACATGACCAGGAGCCAAGCATTTGAAATTCACTTATTGATACAAAACATAAGGCAGACTTCCAGCACAAGTGGTCCCTCGGGTTTAATCTTAAGATCTATAATGAAAAATCTCTTCTCTTTACCACTGTAGTCTTTCATCTCTTCCCAGGAGAGAGCAATCATCTTCCCAAACCCTCCCTTGTGGTCCTAATTGTCAAAAGGGAGTCTTTCTGTTACTGCAGCACTGTAAGGCTAATGAATTTACTGAAGTAAAGATCGTATCTAACAAAGACCCACTACTGAACTACAGCAGTGTACTGATTCCCAGCAATGTGTTCTGGGGAAATCACCTCCAGTCAAACCAGCATCACTGAAAAATTACTGGTTAGTTTTCATGAAAGTGCAGTTTGTCACTAGCTCAAGAGACACTGTCAAGTTTAAAAAGTTTCATATAGGGAAAATAGTTGCTCCTTGCCTGGAACGGAATACAGACTGTTGCCCAAATCAGGGCTGGAAGATTCATTAGGAAATGAGCACACTTTCAGGGAAGGAGAAGACCTTTCTCTGGCAGGTAGGATGGAGTGGATTTTGGTTTATCTGCTATTTGTCTCTAGCTGTGGAGAGGGTGGGGTGCTGTGGTAAGGCTAAGTTGACATTGCAGACTTGCATTGGGCCAGCTGAGATGGTCAGGATGGTGAGGAGATGTGACTTCCAACTATACAACTTCAATTGCTGCAAGCCCAACTGTTAACCTAATTATCCTGGCAAAACTGGACTTCTCCCAGGATTGCTAGTTTCCCTTGGCCGGGAGAGGAGCTTGCTTCTGTAATACCCAGCACAGTTACAAGCAGCCATATTTAGACAGACCCTGAATGAAATGTTTTACGTTCTGCAGCATTTCTTTCATTCCTTTAGGTTTGGGATTTTTCTTGTCCAAGATGGTTTGGTCAAAAGGCATACATTTACAAAGCCTCATAGTCAATCCCAAGCTTGCTTTCCCAGGAACTACAACATTTTGGATGGAACTTGCAAATGTGTGTGCCATCAGGCCATCAGGACAGCTTGAGACCACAAAGATCCAAGAGATGAGGCTTTACAGTAACAGAGTGGAAGTGGAAAAGAGGCTGTCTCAATCTTTAAGGCTTCCAAGAGACCTGCAGAGGCCATTGAATAATCTTTCTATGACTGTAGTTAGCAAAACAGAGCATGACTTATGGGTATATTCATGCTACGACTTTCTGCTATAATAACTTGAAAAACTGATGAGTAAAGCTTTCAGGACTGAGTCTTTACTATGTTACTGAAAGAGAAAACATTTAGCATTGATCAAGAATACCAGCTTTTGTGGTACACCAAGGCCATTTCCTTACGTTTTTACCCTCTCCTTGATAATAGCTGTTAACTTTAATTGAGTTTGTGCCAGGACACAACACAGGCACTGATGAGAAGACCGAACTGTCACAGTTCCACCATGTCCAATCACCTGAAGTTCAACAAGAGGCAAATTCTCCTAAATGAACATATTTTTCAGAGCACCTTGGTGACTCAGGTTCCTAAGCCATTTCCACCCAGGACAAAAGATGTGTAAATGTAACAGGGCACATGCATTTCAGGGTCAGATCCCCAGAGGGGACTTCCACACTGTGATGCTGAGTGCTGAGCTACTAGTCACTGAATGGAAGCCATGATGTTGGTGTGAGCACTGAGGTCTTCAGGAAAGAGCTGCTTTGATATCTACAGAGAAGAATGCAACGAGCAAGGAGCTGCATAAACCAGCTAATGGTGAAGTTCCAAGGACTACCAGGTTCCTTAAATCCCCCCCACCCCTAGAAACCTGGCACTTTACAAAGAGAGGCAATGAGGCATCTCTCTCCCTGCAGAAGTCACAGCCCTAAATCCTCTCCTCATATTTGGCACTTACACGCATCCATCTGGAGACAAAAAAAGAAAAAAAAAAATCTGCCAAGAAAGGAAGCACCTATGTCCCATTTTCATCCAATAGCTCTTTTGTTGTTGCACTCCTCCAGGCCATGGAGTTAGTACCCACTTAAAGCTGAGTCAAGGATCTCCATTTTAGGCTTAGGTAGCTAATATTGCTGTTATACAGCTGTATCTAACCACCCTTGGTACCCAAAGAGCTTTAAAATCTGGACCTTAAGATCCCAAGTTTCTCAAGTCAACTCAACTATGATTTCTGCATCCTCTTTGAAGATGGTTATTAGGGTCCAAGGTCTTTTGAGGTGAAATTCTTTGAACTGAAATGAAAATATTTAGTCCACGATAAATATCTGGAGTTCCCCTCTGATCAGCCTATACCTCCAGGGATACCTTCAGGTATTCCATCCTATTCCAAACTATTTTTGAAGGAATGATTCATAATTTTGGTTTGCTTCCACTTTATAGCAAGCATAAGTACATAGCTCTTAAATGTTTGCAGAGCTGCCGAGCAGCAGCTGGGAGGCTCAAGAGACTTAAAAAGAAATTCATTTTCTAACAGGATTGTCTGAACTAAGGTGCACTCAGACTTGTCAGCCCACAGCTGTTGAATTAGACAGATCTGATAAATGCACCATGGTAGAGTCTAACACAATGGCAATGAGATTTGGAAAGTGACATTCAGCTTCTTGTGATTCTGTGCTGTCTGGCAATCATTGTCGAAGGAAGCAGAACTGGAGTGTTTTCTCTGAGCTGCTTGCATTTACTGATAGCCCAGATATAGGAAAAAGAGGCGTCAAAGAGCAAGGAAAACCAAAATCCCCCCATCTACAGCCACACACACATTTGGAATGCAGCTCAGCAGGGAGGCTCCCAAAATCATTGTTGGAAGAACAAAGGCAAGTTTTAGATGACAGACATTTCAAACAACAGAAAAGTTTGAGGAGACCAATAAAAATAACAATTAGAATGGGAAAGGATTAAGTGGCCAACAGAAAACAACAAAAGGAAAATTAACATCTTTTCAAAAATCACAAAGCAACTTCAAAAGCAGGGTAAGAACAATGAAAACCCCAAATTATGCACAGTTTAGCAGCAAAGCTCACAAAGAAATTAAGTGACTCCTGCAGAGAAAGGGTGTGGGGAGATCTTATAAATTTACCAAATTCCAAACAGGATAAAAAAAAAAAATCTCACACACATAGCCTGGCAGGCAGCCAGTACCACTCGGTGCCATGATTTTTGAAGGCCAAATTCTAAAATGCATTTCTAATGCTAACAGTTTTGCAAAGGGAAAGCTAGAAAATGAAACGATAGTAACAAAGTCCAACTGGGCTTAGTAGGAACTGCCAACTAGTGACACAGCACATTGTGCTGTGTCAACACCTTGCTTTTGTGCACCCATCACCTAGTCAAACTTTAACAATTTGGGATGAAGGTTTTTATGACAACCACTAAACTCAGATGGAATTCTGTCTGTTGTTTGTTTTGAAATGTTCAGCCAAAATCATTGTGCTCTTTCCCAGAATGAGATTTGGAGTCGATAAATTATCTCACCACTTAAAGCAAAAACTTTCCTCTGAAGGGCTTTACTACTCCCATATCATTGGAGAGGATGTTAAAGTTTAGCAGAAGCCTAAAACTTAGCCTATCTGTGTTATGGCTTTACCTTCTGCCATAAAGGTCCAAGTGAATTTAATTATAAATCTTAGAGAACCCACACTTCACAGGTCCTTAGCAGAGACTTCCTCAATTTCAACAGCTAATGATACTGGCAGTTCTTTCTGAACCTTTCTTCTTCCACCCTGAACCTGTTCCTTCCACAGCTCTTAGTGTTGTTCAGGCTGTAGACAAAACCAGGGAAAACCCTGCAAAGGCTGCTTTTGGCTGTTCCAAGCTGGCATGAGGCCGGGCACTGGACCTGAGAGAAAGAAACTGCTTTGCTACACTCTGATGCTGCCCCTGCTGGCATCCAACAGTAGAACGACTCAGACGCTGAAAAAAGAAAAAGGATTCGGGAGAAGGAAAAATACTGAGATTCAGAGACAATATGAGAGAAACTGTGATGGAGAGTTGGAGGAAAGGACTGGAGCACATCGGGAAAGGAGTTCCTTGGATCAGGAGCTGGAGACAGCATGGGAAGGGAAGCTGGGACCACAAGGCAAACAGCATGTGACTGGCAGCCACAAGGATGGAGGGAACAGGGGATCTGGTCCTGATAGGGGCAGGAGCTGGAGCCACGGAAGGAAACAGAGAAACAGTTGAAGGGGAGACACAGAAATGGATGTGGAGCTTAGAGGTGAGGAAACAGACACAGGCAGCAAATGACTGGAGAGAGACACTAGGAGGGGGAGCAGCTGGGGGGAAGAAAAGGTCAAAGAAAGAAGAGGGAAAAAGGGGAGTCAGACCTTACTAGTGTCTGGGCATATGCAACATTGAGAAACATGAGCCTGTTCAGGCAAAGAAAGAGAGAAAAAGTCAGGGAGGAAGGGTCTGGAAACAGGAGAAGACCAAGACTGAGGGAGAAGCCCAAGGAAGGAGAGTACAATGTATAAAAAACAGGGGACATAAGACAGGGCTGTAGCATGGAGGCAGAGCAAAAATAAAAATCATAGGAGAAGAGAGAGGTATCAGACAGAGAACTGGAGTATGCTGTGCATCAAAAGTAATTCCTGAGGGAAGAGAGGAGAATTACAAATTTGCTAAGTGAGGAGAACAAGCAGGGCCACAGATTCAAGTCAAGACCTTTGAGAAGGAGAGACTGGGACAGGGCAGGAAGATGGGTCAGTGACCCAAGGAAGGACAAGCGAAAGGCGGGCAACATGAAGCAACACTGAAGGGCTGTCATGTAGCTGAGCACTGAGCAGAACTGAAGGTGCTCACAGCCCACCTTTCCAGTGCACCTGTGAGACACATTGCTGTTGGTCCAGACTGGGAAGAGCAGCTGCCTACCACTCTTTATTAGTGTAAGTGCCTGCACATGCTGTAAAGATACCCTGCATAGCTAAATGTCCCAGCCTTAGCATTCAGAGGGCTGGACACAGGATCACTCTCCTTTTTTTCCAAGCAACCAAGGAATTTGCACACAAAATGACTGCGTTCAAAACTCACAGCATTGTTGTAGAACCCTCATTTACCTCTCTCATATCTATATGCTCAGATAACAGCTTTTAACGACACAATCACATGTCATTTTCCTTTCAGGCCCATGCCTCAATCCACATGTTGAATGGATCACATTCTCTTAACAAACACCTACTTGTTAGTTTGTTTTCCCATAACCATTCAGCGCTGGCAAACTTTATTTACAGCACACAATTCAAATTGTCTCTGAAGAAAGTCGTTATCTCTCACAGTAAATTTCCTTCAGCTTATATCCTTAAATATATCCTTATTCACTTCCTTACTGATTTCCTTCTCTGTGGCATTCACAGTGTTAGCATTTCTAAGGCCTAAAGACTCAATAGTTTCTTCAGGAGCCCAAGAATGCAGACAGACGTTTAAATAGAGTTTTAAATAATTAGGACCAGCACTGCTGGGAGTGTTTGGTATATTGCCCTACATATTTGTCTGTATTTGAATAAACACCTTTGAAAATCTGGCTCTCTGTGCTTGCACAACATTGATTCATTTATTTTCACAACACTTCCCAGAGGGCAGGGCAGACAATATTATTCCTTTGTTAGGAAATTGAAGCAATGAAAGTGTCTGGTCAGAGCTGGTGCCCAAATAGGCAGGAATTGCTTTTCTGTAGCATACTATTGGCAGCAGTTCTGCATGCACCTCAAATGAGCCCCTAGGCTTGCAAGTAATTCAGGAAATAAGGAACACACCATTCACGACTACCTGTGGCTGCATGAATGATTGTCCCAGGATCACACAGAAACTTTGTGGCAGAAAACATGGACAACAGCCTGCACTGGAGTAGGCCAGCATGAGGCTTTTACCGGGCAGTTGTCCTTCCACCACCTGCAAGCCCATGTTTTGTACCTTATGCCTATTCCTACTTCAGCAATGAGTGACGAGACTCCAGGCAGCAGCCTCCTTTGCTACACCATGATTCATCTCTGGAGGAATAATCCTAACCCTACAGACTGCATCCTGTTAAAAACCCTTTGTAATCCCACTGTATACTTGACAAGATGGGCACGTCAAAGTTGCGCAAGCAGCGTTGAATCCGGCCTTGCCTAACTTCTGAGTGAACAGAAGCCTGTGCACTTTATTCAGCTTTAATCAGCATTTGTTTCAGAGCCATGCACGCTAAAGACTGGACATAGGATGAACATTCTGGACAGCTGGTTCTATTGCCAGCTATACCACCAGCCTGTAGGGCAACTGCAGCTAGGTTATCTACTTCCCCAGGTCTCCCTTTCCTCTTTTGTAAAATAGGCAACATTAATATTGACATCACTTCTAAAGCATTTTGAGAACTATCGATGAAAGGCACTATTTAAGAGTTAGGCATTATTACTGTCGTTGCACATAGCAGGTTTGATATGTAATCCATGCATACATGTATTTTAAGTGGCTGCTGAGCTGCTGGAGGTAACATACCAGGCTAAACAAACCACTGCTCTGGTAAATCCTGGATTCAGGTCTTCAGGCAGCTCCTCATCATGATTCCATGGGCTGAGGACACAGACACATTTGAGTTTATGCCTTAATCCCAAACTGAGTATAACTATAATATTATAAAGATGAACGGGTTGAGTTAGAACAGCAACAACTGGTGGAAGGACATAAAACAATGCAGGAAAAATCATTGTATCAGCCTTACTATGCCAGTTTTGCTACTAACCCACTACTAACCTGAAATTTACACCATTGTTGAAATTCCCCATGACTTGTTCACAGTCAGCAGAGAAGCTGTGTGCATAACTGATCTAGATGTCAACATAGCTTTTTCACAGTTATTTTATGCAACACATCTAAGCCAACAAGTCTGGTGTACAAAGGGGAGAAGAACAAGCTCTCTGAGTGAACAGAAAACTAGCATAAGCCTTTGGGTTCAGAACCTTTTTCTTTGTTTGATTACTGTGCCATTAAACTGACATTGGAATGGTGCTTGAACTGCACTTGAATTTTGTAGCCAATTGCATCACAAATTGAGATTTGTTCTTGATCACCATTTTGAAGTGCAAACCATCTTCAGAGAGCTTGCCTATAACCCATGTAGTTTGCATTGTGTCATATTGTTACAAAGTGGTCAGAAATGGATTTAGCTGCAAGTTTAAATATCAAGAGTAATTTAATAAAAGCTTTGCATTCTGCTACTTTGTTTGAAAACTGCAGTATGAGTATGCACAAGTAGGCATGATGATATGGCCACACTTTAGGTAGCAAACTAATGGCATTTTTCTAACTTATTACTCTTCCTGAGAAAAACTGTCATTTTCTAGATTTCAATTTTCTAGATACAAATGATATTAAAAAACCATTCTGGTTGATGAGATTTAAAAGCGGGATTACAGAAAGATTGAAAAACTCCATTCAATTGGAGAAAATAATTCACAACTCAACAGATTTGCGCTTTGCTGCTGATCAGAAGATAATAAAACCCACATTAATACCCACGTTACCGAGCACCATAATACCATACAAGAACAACAAGCACACACTTGATGAGATTGCAGTTCCATACATTTGGAACTAGTAAAAGGAAATACTTCTCAAAGGGGTCCGGAGCCAGTCTGGGGAATTTTCTGCAACAGAAAGTCATTGTGATAAATAGCACAACCATCTTTTTGAAAAGAACAGCATAATTTTCTGGACATTAAGCAGCTATGCTGGTGAAGATAAGGACAAATAGAAACACACACATCTTTCCAAGGACAGCCTTATTTTTTTCAGTATGTGGCCTTCAATGAAAAGAGGCAGCTCAAGAAATAAAACACTGGTCTGCTGCTGTGGTTAAGTCCATGCTCATGTCTCTAAGTAACCTACTTCAAAGTTTCCATTGCCTGAGCTTGGCAGAGAGCTAGCCTAGGGCAGGATTCAGGCCTCTAGATAAGCTTTAGGTCAAGCATGAATCAGAGGTAAAATGTTTATGGAGTTCAGGGACTGCAAATCCCATAAGCAGTCGGATGAGAGTTCATGTAAATGTTAAATCTTATGGGATCATCTTTCTTATAAGCTTGGTGCCATCTTGGGCTGTAATGGCATGCAAAAACAGCTTTAAAGGAAAATTTCTGAATACAATGCAACCCAAAACCCAGAGAGCCAAGTCTGGTGCTAGGAACTGCTATCCAGCTCAACACTGCTGCAAACAGCTGACTAGCAGTAGCATTGATATTGAACTGATAGCAAATAGCATTGACTGATAGCAAACAGCATTCACACCAGAGGGGCAAGGTGGAGCCTACCTCTGCTGCCAGAGAAGACCATTTCACTTTGGCCAGACAAAAGGAAGAGGAGCAAGGGGATGCTGAAGGTGCAAAATTTGCACACATTCCCCTCAGCACCTGCAAAACAATTACAGCAACACACTCTGTGTATAGACCACCAGAGGTTTGTTACCCCTGAACCAAAGACTGCACCAGGCAGAATATGAGAGTTAGCCTTGCTAACGCAGCTCGCCAAACTCCTCCCCCCTCAGCCACCCCACTACTTGGAATAAAAGCAAACAGAAAGCTCAGTGTGGAGGTTTCCCACATGCAGGTACAGTCCCGAAGCTCCCCGGAAAGGGCAGTCCCAGCCCCTGCAAACTGGCCAGCACTTCTCGGAGCCTAGAGACCCTCCCCTCCACACCTGGTTTTCATGACCTGGTTCAGCCATCGTGATGTGTCCAAGAGTGAGCACTGAGGAAGGACACAGATGCTGTGCCACCCTAGTAACTGTATTTCCATCCCAGTGAGGATTTCTGTCATATCACACGGAAAGAGTTTTACAGTTTTCTTTTTGTAGGAAAACACATCTATTTCTTAGCAGCACAAAGTTAATTCCCTGCCTTGCTGCCTGCAGCTGGGCTTTGCCACATTTTACTACACTGGGCTACCCATTTTATTACACTGACAGTTTCACTTTCTCTGCACAGTGTGTGTTTTTGAACTCACTCCACAGCATGCTGCAAAGCAGACAAGGGAGGAGGGAGCAAAGAAGGAAGGAGGGAATGAGGGAAGGTGGATCAGCCCCGTGGAAATGTTGCACTTCCCTGGAGATTAAGCTTCTGTTTTCTCAGTAGTCCCAATAAGGGAATCTAAATGTTTAGCAGAGCAAATCTTAAAATAAGATTACACGTACCACACTGTCCTAGCCAGAAACATTACCCCTGCTTAGTGGCAGCCCAGATGCACTGGCATGAGTTTACACCAACTTGTTGGTGGGTGCAGAGAGCAGAATAACTGTTTGTGTTGTCTGCCTGCAGTTACTCCACCACTTACAAGCCCCATGAAAACACCTCAAGGGGCTGCTCTGCATTATTTGCCTGCCACCATAAATGTGGACGGCACAAGGGAAGGTCTGCTTCTCTGTTGCAGGAAATACCCATCATGAGCCAGTGGAGCCCTGCTGATTTCAACCACAAAACTGCTGGTGTACGGTAGTCCCATTTTCAGCCCACATCCCTGCCCTAAGCACCTTACAGTTTATGGCTTGAGTCTGCCACACAACCCTGTGGTGTTTGACCCATGCCATATGGACAAACACTAGCCACTGAGCTAAAACCCTCACAGCCCTTTCCATTAGCCCACACCTGATAAAGAGGTCACCTGGCTCATTGGATGTCCAGAGCACTTGGCTAGGTGAGTTCAGAAAAGCTTTTTTCTTTTTTTAATAAAGAAAGCCTCAGCAAGTTTGTAGTCCTCCATTCATTTCTACTCACTGTCTGCATTGACCGAATCAGACGCAGTCAGTTCCCAGCTAATTTCCTAGGTTTAGCTAGTTGAAAGCAATCCAAACGCAACTTGCCCACTGTACCCTCGCAGTTCCCACATGCAGTCTATTACATCAAGGAAACATCCTACGGTTTCATGCCAGGGAGTACAGTTTCTGGGAAAGATGCCACCACTTCTTCTAATCAATTGTTTTATGACACTACTTCACCATGGCTGAAAGTGCCACTCTTGGGGACATATGAAAACAATTCCTTCATTTTTAGGTCAAACATTGCCCTACAGCACCGCACAGCCCACATTACAAGAGAAATTGAAGTGAGAAGAGGTCCATTCTAGTATTGTGGTGCCCAGAACAGAGCACAGAGCTCCTAGTGTGGTCCCATCTGGAATGTCCTTTAATATCCAAGTCAATGAGGTTTCGAGTCAAGAGGATTAGCTTAATCCAACTAGTCCCTCCTCCTTGGGGGTAAGGGAGGGGATCAGTAGTTTAAGTTTCAACCTCAAGTGATATCTCATTCATTTAGAAAAACCCCCAGCTAAGAGGGGGGATGTAAGGCCTGAGATTTCTCACATAACAAAAAAAAAAAATATCCAGCATTAGCAAGCCCTAATCCATTTGCTGTGATAGCTATTTATCAGGCCATAAAGAAGCAATGAACAGACTAATCCATTTTTGCCTTGGTAAAGGCTCAGCTGTAAGGGAAACCTGAGCTTGTTATAGTTTTCCTACTGAACAACATGAAAAATTCAAACAAGATGGATGCTTCTGAATCCCTTGGACCTGAGGAGCAGCTCACAGTACCTGAAGCAGCACTGCTTCCCTTTGGTAAGCCCATTTGGTTAAGCACCTTATCTGCACTAGATCTCTCTGCCTGCTGAGCCTTAATTAGAAGATGAGCATATTCAAGAAAATTGGGATCAATTATCTCAGACCGCATTCCCAGGAATTATATCAAATGACACACTGGCACCTATGAAGGGCCAAGGAGGAACAGCAGGAGCCAAAATTACCCACCTTGCCCTGCTGGCCCTGCTGTTTGATACACGAATAATTCTATAGCAGCAAGGCTCACCTCTGCCACAAAGCTACAAAAAGCCTTTACCCTGGCATCAGTGAAAACACAGAGAGGTGGGAAAGCACTGAAAACACTTAGAGGTGGGAAAACATCTGAGGAATTGACTCCTCCTGAAAGACACCTCACCTTAGGCAAACTCACCAGGACGAGGAATTGCCAGAGCACATTTTTTCCCAGCCCAAGAGTGTTTTCACTGCGATATAAATTTGCTGACTCAGGCCAAACCCAGAATTTCATGAACTGTCTTTTCAGTGCCCTGCACCCATGAAGACCAGGCCATGTGCTCACGAAAATAGTCTCATGCACACAAGCAGGACTTTAGTTAAGCCACTGTAGTAGGCAGGCCTATAATTAGGAAATTTTGATTTGATGTTAAACATGGCTGGATTTGGGAGTCAAAATGTAGGCTTCTTTTACACAGCTGACATGCTGCTTGATTTCACAGGCTGCAAAGGGTGACCAGGAAAATGCCAGAACTAAAAGAATTTTTCAGTAAAGAATCCAGTTCTTATAACAATACCTGCCTGCAGTTTCCCACAAAGGAGATAATAGCTCAGTGAATTGTTCACATATAATCAGCCATCTAATTGTGCGTGCAACTGCCAGGCTGGAATATGAAAATCCACCGGCAAAATGAATATGTGCATTCTGAAAAGTGAACTTTAAAAGGTCTATGGTGACAGGCAGCCAGCAAGGTCTAGTTCCAAATGTCTTCTACAACCTTATCATGAAATAAATGGCACTCAGTTAAGTTCTAAATCCACTTCTGACCATTTGACTTTGAGGTGACTTTTCCTAGCTACTAAACTGCTTTCCCTACAGTCATCCTTCACACCACTGTGAGACCATATATAAACTTCAGGAAGGTTCTTCATCAAGGTAAAGTGCACCAGCTCTGCTCCATCTCCTGTAACAGTTCAGAAAGCCGGTTCTTTCATTTCAATCATAAAACAGCTGACAGTAATTGCTTGTTCTGTCTTGCTTCCAAGCAAATGAGAACAAGGACCTAAGGAGCAATAGACTAGAAATGACACTTGTGAAACAAGCATGTTGTAAGTCCTAGATAATCAACTATGACAAATGCATTCATAAATGTGTAATTGTTATATGAAGGTGGGGGGGAAGCTGGAGAGGTGCTGTGTTCAGACTCACAAATCATTGAAATTAGAGAGGGAAAAGAAACAAGCCACCTGGGGCCAACACAGAATCATCACCAATGGTAGTTCATTAATAAAAGGCCCTAAGGAAATAACATATGCCTAAATGGGAAAATTCAAGAGGCTATTCAGGACTAGCATGCAGTTGCATGTTTGGAAAACCAGCCATAATGAAGGCAATGACAAATGACTGTGAGCAAAAAAAACAAGAGAGAAATCAGAAGAGCCAAAATCGAGTTTGAAAAATAAATAGCCCAAAGTATTAAAACAAATCAACTAGAGGTCCTTTCAGGATTTGTCCACATTAGTGCTTCAGTTCCAATCGGGAGCATGCTTTTGAAGCAAATCTCTCCATCTTCACTTAACATGCTGTGTTCATGTCAGAGCAGACAATCTAGATTCTTCTCAGATGAAACTAAACCAGAAGATGCACTCCAGGAATCCACTGAATGTGCTCCAGTTGCTAAGTGGTGGTCACTTCATGGGACCAGGCCAGAACAGATCTAAAATAAAAGCCCCTTGAAATTTGTAGAGTTTGTGGATCCCGTATCGTCATCAGCACTAACTGTTCCTGCTTTGCAGGCCTTCTCCTACTGGCCATCACCATGTGCTAGCATACATACAGCCTCAGTGTCTCTGAATCTTGAAATGAGAATCTGAAATGAAATCTGAGCTGGGAAATGTGTGAGGTAACCTGGGCACTCGCTAGGTTAGGGAGGCTTTAGGGAAACAGTCACAGCAGAGACTACATTTCTGAGAAGCTAAAGGATTCCTCTGCACCCACCTTTAGCACTCAAGATGTTGAGGCGATACCTATCCCAAACCTGCATTTTTTAGTTCCTAAAACAGTCTGACTAGGAGATGTGTCAGCAATAATGGCTTATGCTAGAGCATAGGAATGAATTTTAAAAGCACCCACTTTCCAGGTTTACCTTCATGAGTCTGGGTGAAATCAAGTCAGGTTCTTACAGAAATAAGTAAACTCATTAAGAACAGTCCCTGTTTCAATGGTTGGGAGGACAGCACAGTTTTATACCTTTTTTTTCAGAAAGCTGAAAAGCTGAGTTACACACCACTAGGCCTCACAGGTTAAAATAGTTTAAAAAGAGAACAAGATGTCCCCAGAAGATCACTCAGACATGGTCATTTCTCACAAATGTGGTTTCTGTCCTACAAAAATCATGTGTCATCTGTTTTCTAGAACTTATTCGTAAAGGCACTGGAGAACCATTTGACAAAGCTTTGCAGGCACTCTAAAGACTGCCAACAAAGGCCCTGCAGAAGTCACTACAAGTGTGGGGTGGATGTAATTGATAGAGTCACTGCAGTTTATTGAGGTAGTACCCATCAGCTGATCTGCCAAGGCTCTCTATGCCATTGTAACAGAGCGACTTTCACTCAGGTGTCCATGCTCTGCAGACACAAAATGATCCTAGGCTGTGAGACCAGGTAATCTCATGTGGCAACAATAATCTAAATGGTGTGAAAATCAAGAGAGAATTTTCCTCATGGCCAAAGGTGGCAATGAGACCCTTCCAGTGCCGCACTAGGTTTGCTGTCTTTAAACACAGGCACTGATGACCTGGAAAGGGAATTAGGCAGGGAGGCAGCAACATTTCCAAAGGGTGCACAGTTATTTAGGTTAGTCAGGCAATATGATTTTCCAGAGGGATGGACAGTAGCTATATGATGCCAAGCAAAATGTAATGCTCATAAATAATGCACAGTGCAGGGGAAAACTGTCTTTCATTGTTGCAGAACACTGCCAGAACTGCATCAGCTCAGCAAAGGGCTGTGTGTGCCACTTCAGATGAGTCCAGGGTACCCTGACTCAGGGTTTTAGTGCAGCCAAAGAACTAAGATATATTGGCTGTAGAAGAAATGGCCTGCAGAACAATGCAGAGAGATGATCATTCCAAGTTCCTACATAAGTGGAGGTGCAGGCACAGCTGGGAAAAGGCACTGGTCACCTCATTTCAAAGTCAGCATCACAGAAGTCACTACTGATCACTGACCTCCTGTTTTCCTCTGCCTTCTGCCAACTCAGTCAAAATAAGCTAAGTTAATTTAAATAGTTTATACAGTAGGGTTTTGCTGCCACAGTAGACTCACTTTGATTGGAACAGGTTAAGGAGTACTCACACAGGCAATTATGCCATCAAATCAGAGACAAAATAAGTTGTTCATGCAGTGAGGTGTGAGAAATAGCTGGGGACAAACTTGGAGGAGTGTGAAGGGGTAAAGAATACAACGTTTAACTACAGCACCAGAAACAGGACGGATTGACTGTACCCAGAAACTGGAAGGCAATTCCAATGAGGCTATTCAGTTATCTAAGACCATTAACTGTAAGTACATTTAATGCGTTTTAATGTGATGGTAGATAAAATGTTTTGAGTACCAGCCTTATGGACCAATCTTTCCAGGCCTAGTGTGGTAAATGTTAAGCTGAGAGGATCCAGAAGAGTAAACTGAGAGCATGTTCTCATTGAAATCTCTCCTTGGACATTCTGCATTTGTGACTTCTCCCAGTTGTTAGCACCCAAAGGTAAAATGCTTGCAGTCACTAGAAACTCCAAAATGCACCCAAGGCTGCTGAGGTAACACTCCCATCCTCTCGCCACTACTCAGGCAGGGACAGGTAGTGGCCCCAGCACTCAGAGATGAAGCTAAGCAAACTTCATGGTCATCCTCGCAGCTGCAAGGCTTAGATCAGCAGCTCATTTCCCATGTATACAGAGGGCTTGGGCTCATCAGCACTCTCCATTCACTTACATTGCACGGGGTGCTATCTAATAGACATGCAGGTAGCAGTTTGAATTCACCAGGCGCTGTCACAGGAGAGGGGTGGGGAAAGAGTTAAAAGTAGATAGATATTGGCTATCACATGGTACTCCCCTTTTTGCATTCTCAATGTTTACAGTTTTTGGCCACAAAAGGATACATACGTTGGAATTGTTTGTTTGGGGGTGGAGGAAACAGGTGTTATGTTTACCTGTAACCATCACTCTCACGTGGCATTGTATGTACTTGTTCTGTTAGCCAGGAGCTAGTATGCCCAAACAGTCTTATGCATACAAGTAAACAAAGCTTGAATTTACTTAGGCTGTGCTTACATGGTTACTTTAATCCAATACAAGTGCATGCTGCCACTGGCTGAGGCTGCTTGGCTCTTGCCTTTGCCCCACAGCACATCAGCATGCTCCTCCTCCCTGCCCAGGGCTTTCATGCACCAAGAAATCAAGTAGCCAAACAGTGATCCAGATCAGGGAACCAGTTCATCTGCAAACAGGTCTTTTTTTTCCTGTTAAGTTGCTTTTCAGACAATCAACCTGGCACAGCATGCAACTGCAGTGGCATTAAAACCATGAGCATTTTAGTGTAAAGGAGAGGTCAGAGGAACGTGGTGGCCTTCCCAGCATAATCATCTGCTTATCTGTAGGCTCATACTTAAGTTCTCTTGCTGTCAAAAGGAACTTAGGCACATACTTAAAACTGCTCTTGGGTCTCAGATGCTGTATAGAGCTTTTTAGCAGTTTTAAATTCTAACATAAATAAAACTCTATTCTACTCATAAAATCTCTACAAGCAAGTTTCACAGAAGTAAAATTCTCCATGTATGATGATCATTGATATTATGCAATATTTGTATAGCAGCATGAAGTCATAAAACACGGACAAGAAAAAGAAAATTACCTGAGATCACTTACGGCTGTAGTTCCAACAGCATACATTCATTTCAGAGCTGATTGAAACTCAGAATTTCTTTTTTCATCAAAGTTTGACATTCTGAAATTTGGTTTTGATCCAAGGATAAAACCAACTATTTCAGCAATTTCTCAATAAATGGGCAATCTGAAGGAAAACAAGAATTAAGAGGTGGTTAAAATTGTTTAAATTAAATCTCGTTTCCAGGGTCAATTTTAGGACTTTGAATTTTCATTTTAAAATATATTCTATTTTATAGAAGTTCTTTTACTTCATATTTTCCAGTTATTTCATGACTAATCAATAGAATTATGCACTGACTAATACCGACATGTCATAATATCACATATCATAATTTAAATATCCTTCTATTCTACCAAAAAGTGTTATTTTTAAAACCATTAAGGGTAGTTGCTGCCTAGTACTGATCAAAACACCTTTTTTCTCTCATAGGATAGTTTGATGCTTTGACACAGAAAAGAAAGGAAGATAAATATTTCAGTCAGCACTGAGCAGAAGCTACTCTAAATAACATTTAGAATAAAATAAAAAATAAAATTTAAGTGCTAGAATGTTTGAACTTCATGTCATACTGTATGTACTATATCAATGCTAACAGCACATACAATATCTAGAAATAGTTTAAAACAATGAAAAATATAAAATAAAACAGAATTTAAAATATTTTTAAATAAAAAAGAATATTTTAATTATGTAAAATTAGGTTATTTTCCAAAACAAAATGTGCAGCAGGAGGAAGAGAGTAGCAATCCATGTCATTCTGCTGCAATTTTTGAGCCCAAATCTGGCTCCATCTTACTGATGAAAGCATTTTTCTTTGAAGCTGATATGACACTTCTGTGAGAATAGCGAAAAAAAATATTGGCTCAGAAAATGTCTTTCTCAAAGAGAAGGAAGTGATAAAAAAATATATTATACCAATTCTTCTGGGTTTTTAAACACTTCTGTGTTACTACTAACTAACGATCATGCCTTATCTCTAAGTTTTCTCTAATAACCTTCAGGTGACCTGGAATATATTGGGATAATACCAGAGTAATTTTCCCCAGCACATTTAAAATACCAACACAACCAAATTCAACGCATGGCCTCTGTGACTTTTTTCATTTGCAGGCGAACATACTTATGCAACATCTTTAGCTCTGCTGATGCCTCTGCAAAGAAAGGGAAAAGCCCAAAACACCGTCTGTCCATTCCAGTGACTCGACAGGGACCCACCAAACCACTGAGCAAAGATAAAACTGGAATTTGCAGCTGCAAAGCACAGAAGAGAGCTGCAGTCGTGCAGAGGCACATTCCTCCTGGAAGATAAGGCCACAGTGGGCAGCTCCTCAGAGCCAGCAGCGGGCCCACGCCAAAGCAATGCGCTGAAATATTGGCATTTTTCAGAAAGAGCTCAAGCATTTCAGTTGCCTGACCTGCAAGGCAGATTTTTATTTAATTAGGTTTCAAAAACAAAAAAGGGCCTAGGTTTCTGGTCCCTCAACACGCCATTTGCAATGCGCATAGTGGAGTGTGGCAGCCATTACATCCCCAGGAACCACCAGGCCCCCACCTGCCCCTCAGGCCCTGCCAGGACTTACCTAACTGGTGACCTAAGCAACTAAAAAAAAAAAAAAAGATAAAATTAAAAAAAATAAAATAAAATAAAGGGTTATTTTTGATTAAGGGTCCAAACAGGTGGATAGTAGTTCCTAAAGTCCCCACTGTGAGGAGGCCACCGGACAAGCATCACTCACATCATGGCTGCCCCTCCCTGCACACCCCAAAACTGCCGCATGCCAGGGGCCCCCTCCTGCTGCTGGCTGCTGAGCACTGCAGCAAGGTGGACACGAGGCTTTTTGGGCACAGCTGTTGCCACCCTTCGCTCTTACATGAAGGTTGAACATCGCGATGCTTGTTGCTGGGAACAGTGTAAGGTGCTGACAGGAAGCAAGTCAGGGTTGGTTGGGTGCTCGGTTTCTCTCTTTCCCCACCTCACAGAGAGCCTGAGATGTAAGGAAGCCCATTTACATAAATGGAAGAAATTCTCCTAATGAAGAGTGGAGAAAACAGCTTCATCACCAGAAACAGCCCCCCGCAGTGCTTGAGATTGGATTTTGAGAACTTGCTCCAGACAGACTCCACAGTGGGCCGAGTTCAGAGACAGCGTCTGACAGTGGCAACAAAACCCCACATCTTCTTGGCGGAAATAAATGTTTGAAGCTGGAGGATGCATGATCTGTATCTTAATATCATCCCTGATTTAACAGGAAACCATTTCATTAAAACGTGGTAGTGTGATGGGGGAAGACTTGTTCATGTTGTAACATCTCCCTGCAAATCTTACCCTGAGTGCAGCTGTTGACGAGGAGAAATAAAGGGGACTTTTCTCACAACCTGAGAATGACAGAGCATTATATGAATGGAAATTCTGGCACCTGCTTTTAAAATAAGCAGTTAATTTCATTTCTGTGTGTCTATAAAGCTCATAAGGGTTACAATGACACACGCCCAGATGCAGCCTTTCATCGCCAAATGTTTTTCAAAGAGTTTTACAAACTCAGCTAGTTCTGCAAAACTGTATAAGCACACATGCACATTAGCAAATTCCTGCCTGTTCCTGAGGTGCAGCTGCCCAGTAGAGGAAATAAAACCTTTTTTTAAAGCAGCAGTGCAAAGCAGGAGATAATTTAAGGAATGTAACGGCATGCCCTCGAGCATCTTCATTGCCCTTGCTGGGACACAGCAGCTCTTGAGTATTCATCTGCAGAGCTACACACACCTTTTATCTAAACATCCATGGCCATACTGGAACTGCCCTGACCCAGACTTTATGCAGGGACTTAGAGGGTGCTCTGGTCCTGGCCCTATAACATATGTAGGTAGGAGGTCCAGTAAAAGCCAAGTGCCCGCATGCCTGTGAGGCTCTAAATTCCAGATATCCCAGGGTGAATAGCTTAAGGACTCAGGGTGGGACAAATTCCCTGCAGTAAAAGCTAGTAGGCAGAGAACTATACGACTCATAGTTACCATTGCTTGCCTTGCAGTGGCCACTCTTCAGCCTTACAACCTACTCACACCATCCTGATGCCAGTCCCTTCCCAGGCAATTTTCTATGCAAGTATGGAAGCTGAGTGACCCTTCCAGAAGGATGGTCCCTGTTGTAGTTAGCTACAACCCAGAGTGTGATCCTCTGGTCCACTGTCAGCAGACTGGGACAGCATCTTCTGCAGATGGCTGCGGAGAGCAGAGCAGTACAGAAATGGAGTCTCACGATACAATGACTGAAATGCTAGGCAAGTGTGCGTATGCCGGCAGGCAGCTTTAGGCATACAGAGAGTGAATGGGCAGTAAGTACAAAAGCCAGAAAACAGACCCAGGTTGCTGTGGGAAGGCATTAGAAGACTATCAGAACCTGGCTTATAGTCTTTGATGCCCAGATTCTGGTTAACTTCTTACTGCCGGGCAAACAGTTTGAAACACTTTGTTTTACGGTGAAACTAAAGCCCTGGTATCCGTTCCCAGTTAAGTCAGCAAGCCTAAGCTTTCAGAAAAGTGCCAAGAGTTCAGTGTAAGGAAAGAGTCTCCCATGTAAGGGGAAGTGATCTGTGGCAGGGGAGTTTCTCCTAGGTTCACATACCAGGTTATTAGACATAAAGCCAAGACCCTAGCCTTTTATGACCATTCAGGTTCTTGCCATCAGGCCTTGCTCTGTGTTCTTACCTTCTTTAGTCCAACCTGCAGCAGCCCCATCTGCAGAGGACAAAGGTTTTCTTGGCCACACCAGTCTAAACACACAGCAGTCAATCCTGAAGGCTAACAAAGTTCTTTACCAGCAAACTGGAAGCGGTGGACCACGCAAGGGCCATCTTAGTCAGGCAGATCTCTTAGCTGTAGTAGTAAATCTTCATCTCTGGTCACCTTGACTTTGTTCACACTGTCAAGGTGACTGGCCTGGAGTCCAGACCTGAGCTTGGAGATGTAAGTAAGTGGTGTGAGCTGGTAGCATCGAAAGTGCCCACAGGAGCAGAGCTTGATTGTAAGCTAATCCCCTCCTACACCTACCCTTTCATGCCTAGAGAGCAAACTGCTGCACTCCAGGTAATGGCCAGAGAAAGTCAGCACACAGGAAGTGTGAACAGGGAGTTCAGGCTAAAGCGTGAACACACGGCCTAAAGTACACATACATTTTCTGTGTTTATACCTTTTTATCTCAAACAATTTATGGACAACTTAGGAAATAAAATATAATAGTGCTGAAGGCCATAATTTCGATGATTTATTTCTAAAATTCATTTATTTCCTCACTCTTCTCTTGAATTGTCTTCTTCTTGATTAGACCACTTGCTTTTTTTAGTGTAGTGTTTTCTCAAACTATTTCATTATTTTCCTTTGCTTCAAGTCTCTCCCTTTTTTTACTGAAAAATATCAAGTTTGGCCATCGCTTTTTCCCTTACTCCAGGTTTGGTATCTTTTATTTCCCCAGATTCTCTCCCTCCTACTGATCCTCCAGGGAAAGGCTCTTGGGAGGAATAGACTTATTTGCTAGTAATATATACAAAGCTACCAATAAACATACTAGCTATATAAATATAGATGACTTTTCCTGCAAAGTGTCTCATAAGGCTGTTCCTACAAATGGGAAGCTGTACATCACAGAAATATCATAATGAGCAGTATAAGACTTAAAAACAAGCGTTCTTACGAGTATATCTTGACTTCTGCTTCTGAAGGTGACAGGCACCATGCCTCATGCTGCCTTTTTTCCGAGCTTACACCTTCCACTTTGTGCTTCTTTCACTCTTCCAACAGTGGAGGATGTGGAGAAGCTTGTCTACAAAAGCAACACCAGAGATGGTATGAACGGTAGCAGAAAGTGGGCAGATCTGGAAAAGCCCTGCATCTAAAAAGCACTGCCTTAACAATATTTGATATTAAAAGAGATCGGTTGCTTTTATCATGTGATTGGGAGAGTGGAGAACCAGAGATCCCACCTTCCTTTTTTTTTTTTTTAAGGTCCATGAGACAAGGGGAAGTTTTATTTCAGAAACTAAATTCATAGATTTCTCAAACCCAAAAGTGGGAACCTGCCTCTCTCAAACAGATGGCAAGTTGTAGGAAGCCAAACAGAAACAACACTCATATTTTACAGTGAGAGTGATTAACCAGTGGAAGAGGTCCTCCAGAGGAGGGACTAGATTAGCTTTCATTTGAAATCTTCATCTGAAGTTTGGCTACCTTTCAGAGAGAAAATCTATGCCAAACCAAACTTGTTGGGCCAACTCAAAACAGGTTGGAGTATGGCGATAAGTAGAGTCCGTGATAGCCAGTAGATTAAACTGAATGATCTAAGGCACCTTCTGGCCCTTAAGGTGTGTAGGACTATGAAGTCTGCAGTTCTAAAGAAATGCTTTGAGACTTGCTGTACACCTCACCTATCTCCTCCATAATCTCTGCAGAAGACATGATAGATCAAGTTCCTCAAACAGCTCACTGGCCATGGACAATGATAGAAGCGCTCAATTAGAAGAACTCAAAAGAGAAGAAATTGATTCAGGAATGCATTGGAGAGAAGTGTAGAATAATATGTGAAAATTAATCTAATTATAGAAAGACACCTGAAATAGCTTGAAAGTCAAGTAAGGGCAAGTACCTCCTAAGTCTAGAGTTTCCTACCATAGAAAGAGGATTTTGAAATGGTTTGTCTCCTGACAATGAGGCTCAAATTAAAAAATAAAATTGAACTTCTTTATGGTAAAAAGTATTGTAGAAAAACTACAAAGAACTGGTCAAGGGAAAGATGCCAGAAAAAAATGGCATCTGTTTATCTGTAGTCAGAAAAAGTCTTTATCTTTCCCTTAGCATGCCTAAAACACGCCAGCCTGGAGAAGCCAGCAGGCTTTCCATAAACTCTAGAAGGCTCTCAACCAAACACTACAAGATATTTTCAAATAACGGACACACATAGCAAAGAGGAGGAAACTCATTAAAGTTAATTGGCCCACCTAGAGAGTCTTCTCTCTGCCAAGAGTTGCTTTTTCTTTTTTTTTTTTTTAAAGAACTCTGTTGCTAGCACTGATCAAAGTCAAAACAGTTGAACTCTCAGTAAAATCTCCCAAAATTTCTACTTTCATCCAGGTCTGAGAAAAAACTAACATCTGAATGGGGAAATAACTGCTATGCAGGTAACCTGCTAGACTTTATTTTCAGGATTTAAAAAGAACACAACCTATTATTTTTCAAGGAACGTTTGTTAGAAATCTTTTAGGAGAATTCTGCAGAAAGCTCTGAATTTTAAACCTGGATGACATCAAGTAAGTTGTTGATCCTGCAAATTTTCAGGTATGCGCTTAGCTTTGTGCAAGTAAGCAGTCAGATTAAAATCAACAGGGCAAGGAAAGTAAACACACGTTCTCCCCCAGATCCAAGGAGAAATCAATGACAATGGAATAAAACAAAGCATGTGCATGCATTTGCAAGAATGAGATACCTTGATGACCATCTGGACTTCTTAATTTTTATCCTCAGAAAAATACCTTAGCAAATACTTTTGGTAAAACCAGCTACCATGGACTCCAACTGGCTTCAGTGGGTTGACCACATTTACCATTAAAAGAACCCGTAACGTTTCTGTGGATTCTCACATGAGGAAGACCACTATTGTACTTTCTTAAATGCCAGCATTTAAGGACCATGTAATTCAAATCATAATAACACCCAGAGGGGGGCTCTTGCTCTTCACAGTGCAATTAACTGAGGGGTTTAGACCACAGCTGTTTTTAGAGTTCCCAGAGGTCAAGAGGAATGTCACGTGCAGGAGCAATTATAATGCTGTGATTTACAATCCTCTTCACAGTCATCGGCCCCGCTCATCTCCGAGTGATTACTCAGTGTCAGCGGAGGCTGTGGAGAAGCCGGCAGCACAGACCTACACAAGAAGAAGTGCCACACTTCTCAGTAGTGATTCACCCACTGAGCACAGAAACCCTTCAGAGAAACCTGCTGCAGCCTTCTTCAACTGGAAAGATGGGCTGCGTCTACACTGCTTTGTTGGCATGCTTCCCGGCACCCCTTCCCTGTTCCTCCGTGCTGCCCTGGCCTCAGACTGTCTGCAGGGATGCCATGAGACCCCCCCAGTTGTTATGACGGGCTGGGAACCTCATCAGTAGCTTTCCCAGAGCTGCCCAAACCCCTTATGCACCCGCAGGATAACACAGCACCAGCCAAACCACTGCACACACAAACTGCCCCGCCACAGACAGTGTGTATCCTCCGAGGTCACACATCACCCGGTGCACCAGTGCAGGGGGACTGCAGCAAGCTCCAGCACCAGAGGCAAGTCCTGCTTGCCACTCATCCTGCCACCAGGCCCACGGACTTTCTCCACCCACACAGAGCCTGGGCAGTGCCAGCCAGCGCAGTGAGCCTCTCTGGGCACAGCACTGCATGCATGGGCCTGACACCATTTTGTTGTGCGCCAGATTATTGCTCCCCATCCTTCCTGTCCCAGCCAAGCCCTCTCCACCCACCCTGGAACCTAAGCTGCAAAGCCAGGGTGCTGCAGAGGGACAAGCCCACCCGGTGCTGTCTCCAACTCAGCCAGGCATCAGCCGCCTGGTGTGAGAATGCACATCCCAGCACACAGAGACCCCAGGTCATAGAATCATTTATGTTGGAAAAGACCTTTAAGATCATCAAGTCCAACCAAGGGGATGCACTTGTCCCTTGAGGACAGAGAAGGAGGTGCATATGAGGATCCATGAAGTGACTCCAGCTCTGGCCTACCCATTTACCAGCAGCTGTGCCACCCCAATCTCTGCCACAGGCCACCTGCCCACACCTCATTCTGGCTTCTGTTATGGCTTAACCGAGCAGGCACCTAAACACCACACAGCCGTTCGCTCACTCCCCCCCACAGTGGGATGGGGGAGAGAATTGGAAGAAAGGTAAAACTCGTCAGTTGAGATAAAGACAGTTTAATAGGACAGAAAAGGAAGGGAAAATAATAATAATAATAATAATAATAATAATAATAATAAAAGAATATACAAAACAAGTGATGCACAATGCAATAGCTCACCACCTGCTGACTAATGCCCAGCTAGTCCCTGAGCAGTGGGCTGCCACCACCCAGGCCAACTCCCTTCAGTTTTATTGTTCAGCATGATGCCATATGGTATGGAATATCCCTTTGGCCGGTTTGGGTCAGCTGTCCTGGCTGTGTCCCCTCCCAGCTTCTTGTGCACCCCCAGCCTCCTCACTGGCAGGGCAGCATGAGAAGATGAAAAGTCCTCAACTTAGTGTAAACACTGCTCAGCAACAACTAAAACATTAGTGTGTTATCAACATTATTGTCACCCTAAATCCAAAACACAGCACTATACCAGCTACTAGGAAGAAAATTAATTTCACCCTACCCGAAACCAGGACAATATCCATCCTTATTCTATACCATCTACTTCATGCCCAGGTCCCACACTTTCCAATACATCCCAATTAATCACCTTCACCTTTCCTGTCTTTTGATATATACACACAGACATAATTCCCTTAGTCTATGGGCCATCCCTCTAAAATGTCCATTGAGTTCATTTACTCCATGATTTTGGGGTCTGTCTGTCATAACAGTCCTTCAGGGCAAGAGAGATGGTGTGTGGTGTTGGATTGCTGCATGCTGAAGCCAGTTCTGGTTCCATCACCACTGCACTGGTCCGGTTCTATCATCACTGCACTTTGCTCAGTTTCATCAGAATTCATTCTTCATTAATCTGGATAATTCTTACTGTAATACCATTGATATGGCATATAGCAATCACAGTAGTGATGACATACAGTATTGTATAGCAATTAACATCTTACAGTTCAAATCATTGGCTATTCTCACCCAAAATCAAATCCCCTTGAGGTGTACATGGGACTTCCTCACCTTTCTGGATTTCCCACCAAGTCCGCCCAGATCCTTGATCAAAAGCAATCCCATGGATGGGTTTGTCTTTGCCCGAGGCAGGAATAACCCAGACTGTCTTCCCCAGCATATTTTTAAAGTGCACTACAGTGGCTTTATCCCCTTCTACAGTATGTGAAAATTTTGATTGGGCAGGGCCAGCCCAATTGGCAGATCCCCTAGTGTTGACTAACCGGGTGGGTTTTGCTAAATGTGTATCCCAGTGTTTGGATATCCCAGCACACATTGCTCTCAGTGTAGTTTCCAACAGTCCATTGTATCGTTCAACTTTCCTGGAGGCTGGCACATGATAGGGGATGTGATATACCCACTCAATGCCATGCTCTTTGGCCCAGGTGTCTATGAGGTTGTTTCAGAAATGAGTCCTATTGTCTGACTTGATTCTTTTTGGGGTGCTATGTCACTGTAAGATGTGTTTTTCAAGGCCTAGGATAGTGTACTGGGTGGTGGCATGGGGGACAGGATATGTTTCCAGCCATCTGGTGGTAGCTTCCACCATTGTAAGCACATAGCGCTTGCCTTGGAGGGTTTGTGGGAGTGTGATATAATCAATCTGCCAGGCCTCCCCATATTTATATTTCAGCCATCGTCCTCCATACCAAAGAGGCTTTAACTGCTTGGCTTGCTTGACTGCAGCACATGTTTCACATTCATGGATAACCTGTGCAATAGTGTCCATGGTCAAGTCCACCCCTCGATCACGAGCCCATCTATATGTTGCATCTCTTCCTTGATGGCCTGAGGTACCATGGGCCCACCAAGCTATAAATAATACACCCTTATGTTGCTAGTCCAGATCCAGCTGACCCACTTCAATCTTAGCAGCTTGATCCACCTGCTAGTTGATTCGATGTTCTGTAGTGGCCCGACTCTTGGGTACATGAGCACCTACATGACATACTTTCACAGCCAGGTTCTCTACCTGAGCAGCAACATCTTGCCACAATACAGTAGCCCAGATGTGTTTGCCTCTGCGCTGCCAGTTGCTCTGCTTCCATTGCTGTAACCACCCCCAGAGTACATTTGCCACCATCCGTGAGTAAATATAAAGCACTGGCCATTTTCATCAATGAGCAATGTCTAATGCTAGCTGGATGGCCTTCACTTCTGCAAATTGGCTCGATTCACCTTCTCCTCCAGCAGTTTCTGCAACTTGTCATATAGGACCCATACAGCAGCCTTCTACCTCTGATGCTTTCCCACAATAGAACAGGACCCATCAGTGAACAGGGCATATTGCTTCTCATTGTCTGACAGTTTATTATACAGTGGGGCCCCTTCAGCCCACATTACCTCCTCCTCTGGCAATATTCCAAAATCTTTGCCTTCTGGCCACTCCACGATCACTTCCAAAGTTCCTGGGCAACTGGGGTTTCCTATTCAAGCCCATCGTGTGATCAGTGCGACCCACTTACCCCACGTGGCATCAGTTGCATGATGTGTAGAGGAGACTCTCCCTTTGAACATCCAACCCAGAACCAGCAGTCGGGGTGCTAAGAGGAGCTGTGCTTCAGTACCAACCACTTCCGAAGCAGCTCAAACCCTTCATATGCTGCCAATATCTCTTTTTCAGTTGGAGTATAGCGAGCCTCGGATCCTCTGTATCCCTGACTCCAATCAGCCTCAAGTCTCCCCAGGTGCTTTCTGCCAGAGACTCCAGGTAGGGCCATTCTCTTCAGCTGCGGTGTAGAGCACATTTTTTACATCTTGTTCTGCCTGGACTGGCCCAAGGGCTACTGCATGAACAATCTCCCGTTTAATTAGTTCAAAGACTTATCGTTGCTCAGTGCCCCATTTGAAATTGTTCTTCTTCCGGGCCACTTGATAGAGAGGGCTTACAATCAGACTGTAATTTGGAATATGCATTCTCCAAAACCCCACAATGCCTAAGAAAGCTTGTGTTTCCTTTTTGCTAGCTAGTAGAGACATAGCTGCTATTTTGTTGATCACAACCATTGGGATCTGATGAGTCCATCTTGCCATTTTATTCCTAAAAACTGGATCTCCTGTGCACATCCCTTAACCTTACTTTGTTTTATGGCAAAACTGGCTTTCAGAAGGATTTGGACTATTTTCTTCCCTTTCGCAAAAACCTCTTCTGCTGTGTTGCCCCATACAATGATGTCATCAACGTATTGCAGGTGTTCCGGAGCTTCACCCTGTTCCAGTACAGTCTGAATTAGTCCATGGCAAACGGCAGGGCTGTGTTTCCACCTCTGGGGCAGTTGATTCCAGGTGTATTGGACACCCCTCCAAGTGAAAGCAAACTGTGGCCTGCACTCTGCTGCCAAAGGGATTGAGAAAAATGCATTAGCGATATCAGTTGTGGCATACCACTTGACTGCATTTGACTCCAGTTCATATTGAAGTTCTAGCACGTCCAGCATGGCAGCACTCAGCGGTGGCATGATTTCATTCAGGCCACGATAGTCTATTGTTAAGTCACTCTCCATTAGACTTTCGCACTGGTCATATGGGACTGATAAAGGGTGAGTGAGTCTTGCTGATCACCCCTTGGCTCTCCAGCCAACGAATCAACTTGTGGATGGGAATCAGGGAGTCTCAGCTGGTGCAATATTGCCACTGGTGCACCGTTGTGGTAGCAATCAGCACCCGTTCTTCTTCAACCCTCAGCAACTCCACAACAGAAGGGTCCTCCGAGAGACTAGGCAAGGTAGACAGCTGTTTAATTTCCTCCGTCTCCAAGGCAGCTATACCAAGAGCCCACTGGTACCCTTTCGTGTCCTTGAAATACCCTCTCCTGAGGTAGTCTATGCCAAGGATGCACGGGGCCTCTGCGCCAGTCTCAATGGAGTGCTTTTGCCACTCATTCCCAGTTAGGCTCCAATACAGTTATCTGTTGGGATTCCCCTGTCACTACAGAAATACAGACGGGTTCTGACCCATTATAGCTTGATGGCATCAGGGTACACTGTGCACCAGTGTCCACTGGAGCCTTATACTCCTGTGGGTCTGACATGCCAGGCCATCGAATCCACACAGGCCAATAAACCCGCTTCTCCCCCTCCTCCACCTGGCTGGAGGCAGGGCCCCTCTAGTCCTGGTCATAGTATTCGTTACTCACTTCTTGTAAATATGAATCAGAAGTCCCTTTATTAAGATCAGAAGTGAGATCAGCCCTTCTACTCTGTCTAGGGAACTGCCCACCGGAAACTGGAGCAGCAATTTTCCTGGAAGAACCCCCTTTTGTGATTTGTTTTTCCTTGCAACTCACATACCCGTGCCTCTAGGGTCGAGGTAGATTTTCCATCCCACTTCCTCATGTCCTCTCGTGGTCACACAGGTAAAACCACAGGGTGGCTCATGGTGTGTACCCACTATATCCTCTCTCTTGAGCAGAGGAACGCTTACTCCTAATAGCTGAGATACTGGTCTGTACAGGGGGAGAGTAGGACATACCCTCTTTGAATTGATGAAACTCCCCGGACAGTTTCTCCACAGCTGAGACGCAGGCCCGTAGGGAGGAAGAGAGACTTCCTTTGTATTGCTGGAGTTGGCCAGCCAATTCATCCACCGTTTGTCCCTCTCCATCTTTCCAGGTCATTACTGTCAATGAGTTGGCATACGATAATGGTGTGCTCCATACAAGCTTCCGCTACATGGGTCGTGTACACTTGACTTCATCTGGATCTTTGGATAACTGCTTGTTGTCCAGGTCATCATAAATCACCTCCAGCATGGCTAATTCCCTCAGGTACTGGATACCTCTCCCTATGGTGGTCCACTTGCCTGGGTGACATGTAACATCTTCCTTGAGGGGATACCTTTCCTTCATGCCTGACAGGAGTCACCTCCAGAGGCTGAGAGCTTGTGCTCCTTTTCCAATCGCTTTGTCAATGCCCCCTTCCCTACACTCTAATTCCAGGCTACTGGCCTCATTATTCCAGCATCATAGCAGCCAGGTGATAATGTGCTCGCCTGGACAAAGGCTGAAATACTTTCACGTATCTTGCAACTCACTCAGGGGTAGCATGACGTCATATGGTATGGAATATCCCTTTGGCCAGTTTGGGTCAGCTGTCCTGGCTGTGTCCCCTCCCAGCTTCTTGTGCACCCCCAGCCTCCTCACTGGCTGGGCAGCATGAGAAGATGAAAAGTCCTCAACTTAGTGTAAACACTGCTCAGCAACAACTAAAACATTAGTGTTATCAATCAACATTATTCTCACCCTAAATCCAACACACAGCACTATACCAGCTACTAGGAAGACAGTTAACTTCATCTCAGCCAAAACCAGGATACTTGCCACCAACATTTAAACTTGGGTCTCATGAGAAGTTCAAGTGGCTGAGTTGGCAGTCTCTGGGCAGGGGTAGCAGAGGATGGTGGGGGAGTGCTTCCTGGGAGGTGGCTAAAGCAGGAGAGGAAGAAGGAGGAAGGAGGAAGGCAGGTGCACCACCAGCACTCACTAGCCATGTCTCTCTGTGCACTCCGTAACCTCTATGGCATATCCAAAGACCATCAAATGAGCATTTCTGTCAGCTCTGTCAATCACAGGCAACTCCTGTGGACTGCAGCCCAAAGCACAGCCTTAGACAAGGTAAGATCTCAGGACAACACCAAGCATCTAAGTGTACATTGAACAAATATGCGCACATCTTTTAAAGCCAAATCTTGGGCCCATCAATCAGCAGTTGACAATTGTTTTGCAGTTCTCTAACCAGAGAATAAAGTTTCCTTCAGCCACAGTGCAAATATCTCCCAGCAGCTCTGCCTGTATATCCAGCCCGGGGAGAGAAACCCTTCACAGCTCTATCTCCTGATCCACTAAATCACTTTTCAACGAAGCTTAACAAGGGTGCCAGAGCAAGCCAGTAGCAATTTCTCCGCACATGTGGAACACAGAAGAGCCACCACATCAAAGCAGGGGTGGTCACTACTGACCCGGAGGCCAGTCAGTGTAGGAACCCCAGCATGAAAGTCCCCATGAACAAGTAGCTGAGCATGACCCAATGTACCAATCCCCCGTCTTCCAGCTCAGCCTGCATCCTGCACAACAAACAAAGCCTTGGGGTCTGGAGTTCCTTGAAAACTACTTTTCCAACCCAAGATTATGCAGATTTTCCTTCCTGATGATAGTCCTCCTTTCTCTGGCAGGAATCCTAAGCTCTCCTAATGCGGCTCAGATGAATCTGACCAGCATCACGAGCGCACTAGTTCATTTTTTGTTTCGTTTATTTTTTCCCTTTTGGCTGGGTGTAGCTGTTATGTAATTTTTTTTCATCAATATAGGGGACGGCATTATTTATAGGGGATTACAGGGATTACTAAAGCAAACCATTTGCACTTTCCAGTGGCTGGTACAACTTGCAATATCCTACCCTGCCTCATAGTTAGCAAGTTGGAGGATCAAACAATTTTGGTTTGATTCTCCTCCAGCATGCTGATGCAGCACAAGTCTTGTGTCTACACTTTGAGCGTGCTGGGCACAGACCCATACCCACCAGCTGCTTCCAGTACTACTCTGTGCAAACATATATATTGCTTCAGGGTAGGAGGGAGGGATGCGCTTTTGTTTCCTCCCCCAGTATTCCTACATGCCTGTGGCCTGTACTTAGCGTGGGTCCCTTCAGCTTCTCCACACAGACCCTTTACTCCTTTGACACCATTCCCCATCACTTTTCACCCAGTGTGGTCTGTTATGACCATTGCTGCAGCCACTTACCATTGAATGGGATGCTTGGCCCCATTCACCCCTCCAGCCCAGTGCTATGGATCCTAGCACTTCTAAGGTGCCTAGCCCCTTGACATTTAAGGAGTGAGTGTATTTCTTTCATGACATTCCCACTCACTGAGCAAGAGAATGGGAATGATGCCCATGCATTAATAAGATAATGAACATCCTGCTCTTTACATTTTCCTCAGTCATGGATCTCCCAGGTACCAATGCATACAGACAGAACAGATTAAGTATGACATTTCCATTCTGCTCATCACATACAAAAAACAGTGGAGCAGACAGCCTGCAAGAACACTGGGTATGCAACAAGCCTTCTCCACCCTGCCTCACCCCACTGCTGCTTCCAAAGTGAATTGTGAAGGGAAATTCAAAGCCTTTTCTCCCTGCATGTAACTTTCATGTCAGCCCTCAGCAGAAAGTTCAGCTGAAGTTACCTCGTTACCACAGTCAGAAGCTCCGCGAGAGCCCTGCATGTTAGGCATTCTCCAAGGTGGACCACCCAGCCCCTGCATGGAAGTGTCATGCGAGTCTTCATCAACAGAAGTTCAGAAGTCTGCAATCCCTGCTAAGATGGCTAAAGGATTCCCCTTGGGAGGAAGTGCATTGCACTGTCAGGATACATCTGCTCCTGCAGAACTCAGTCAGAGGCCTCCTACTGATTCAGTGGAGCTGCACTATCCCCCAAAACTATCCTCAACATAAATGTGCTGAAGATTTCAACAAGACGGATTTTCAATGTGCCAGTTAGCATTCTCCAAACAAGGTTGACTTGGCAGCCTAAGCACAATGCAAAAACAACAGGGACGAAAACTCTCCCAGGTTTACAGTGAGCATTACCTCCCATTAAAAATGCTTTTAGAAGGCAACTTTGAATATTCCAGAAGTTGAATCTGTCAATGCATCACTCCCCCTCTTAACCAGCATTCAATAAGTGGTGACTCTCCCACTCCCCCGCAGCGCTGCACAAATAGCTGTGCAAAGAGGAGCAGCATTAGCCTAACATAGTCCACCAGCTGCAGCCTGCATGTTTTTAAAGGTCTGTTGAAGCAGCACTAAGCAAGCAACACATTACATAGGTCATGGAGAGTAACACGTTTTTAATCTTCCCTTTGTGCAGCAGTTGGGAAAACACATGTTTTGGCTCCATATCAATTCTCACTTTTATCCTATCTGAACCTCAGAATTCTAGGAAAGGACACAATGATGATTCCCTTTTTAATTTCCCTTGTTCTGTTTCAGTGGGTGGAGGGACATAGCACCAGTCCCAATGAATTTATCAAGCATCTCATTTGCTATAGTTGTGTTTTTCTGAGAGCTCCTCAGTTCAGATGTTACATGAAAATCATGCCAGCAACAAAGTTTGAAAAAAGTGAATCACAAAATCTAAAAGGCCAATAAAGAGAACCTCGCATTTTAAACAATACTCATGATTTTTAAGCTCATGATTACATGCCACGAGTTCAAAATATCTGGGGGGTTTGCCTTATGATTCTTGAACATTTATGCTGGAGACACTGGCAGTGCTGGACAGATCCTAGGAGCTCCTCTGAGCAGAAATAATGTGTGGCAGACTGGTCATGTCTTAAGAGAAATTTCTGTGACTGCAACAGCACTGCTTTAAATTTCAAAGACTTCCTTCATGACAGAGTGTAGCAACTTACTAAACAGCAACTGATCTCATTAAGGGACAGGTGATGTGTTTCAGTGATCAAAGCCTAGATTCAACAGTAGGAGCCCATGAGTCATGTCAACTGGTGCCATTCTAATTACTCCTCGGATGACTTCCAAAGCAATACATCCCTGTGTGCTTGTTGTACCCAGGTCAGCCTGCAGCTCTGAAGTAGACAACCAGCTGAAAAATGATTTTCAGAGTGCCATTAAAACATTTAGTGACAGAAATATTCTGCTGACACTGAGGATCCTGAAATTCTGAAGTTCACAACATCAGTCAGCTGCACAGAAGATGCACTCTCAGTCCATGGGACCAAATCCCTGCATGCACAAACTTCCTGAGGTCAAGCCAGTGATCACAACGAGTGCTCTGCAAACAGAATGCTTTGATGGTGCAGTGCCTTCAGTCTGCTGAAGAAACCTCCAGAGTGCAAGATTCAGCTAAGAAAGAGCGGCAAGATCAGGAAAACGGAGTGCCTGAAGACGTACCCAAGATCTTCACCATAAAACCACTTGTGCCCATTTGTTTGCTGAAGGTTAAGATGGAAAAGAGAAAACATTTCCGAGCCAGGAGAACTGCCAGTTGTTATTTTAATAGTTACCCAACTCTGTGTATCTATCTCCACAATCCACAAACAAGAAAACCAGAGTATCCAGGAGCATAAAACTACTTATTTTATACACTTGGGAACATAATCTAAGGAAGGGTTGAAAAGCTTCACTATCGGATTCTTTGGTAAACAAAATTTAAAGTACTGGTATTCAAACTGTTTAGGCCTTTGGGAATGCCAACAGAGTTTGACATTTTAGGTACTTGGCCACGGTTTGGCTGCACAGACTCTTCTGGCTCTCCAGTGACACCACATAGTATCCTGAAATTTTATTCTTGGAGATCAAGAGTCGCTCACAGCCCAGTGGGACAAACCGGCTATCGACGATCAAAAAGGCAAACACATCTGAAAGACGTGCTAAGGTTTCCCTTCCTCTGCAGGGATAATTTATGATTGTTCAGGGTACAGTTACTCGCTTTCTTCCATGGCACAACTCAGACTGTTTGCTCAAACCCAGAACCGCTCAAATCTTCTGATACACTCCAATGTCCATTCCTGCGTTTACAACTATTGAGAGAAAAGACACACACTGTTACACATTAGCTTCCCAAAATAGCTAACTACCAGTCTGGGTGGCTGACTGAGCTAAACAAATTGCAACCCAAAACTCCCTCCTTAGCCTCCCCAACCCCACCCCCTATTAAAACAAAAAAATAAAAAATGTTCATATTAGAAACTATCAATTACGAAGAAAATAGTACATCCAGTTGAGAGCCAGCTATTCAGCAGACCTTTTATAAATAAATCCTGCTGCTGAGAAAGCACCAGTGCGTATGTAACCACGCACCAGTCCAGCAAGCACAGCTCTGCTTGTGGCCACTGGTTTCAGTGGTCAGTGTTTCTATCCCAAAGGCAAAGACGACTGCCAGTCACTCCCCTCCGCACACTCAGTACTTCAGAAAACAGGATCAGCTGTGGCTCCAAGAGATGCACTACTGCTGATCCGCTCTTGGGACGAGATGGACTCAGGAGCCCAAGTCGTCTGCTCTTGACATCCATCAATCTTCTGTTAAGATCAGAAATGGGCCCCACGGAAAAGAGGGGTATGAATGCCTGACTGACCAAAGGTCATCACTCACAATATTGTTCATATTTAATAAGCTGATGGTCTCACCTCTAATGAGCATCTAGGATTTTCCTACTGAATGCAGGCATCAACCTAGAAATTGGAACAAATTAAATGCAAAATTTAATACCATGCTAAAGGAAATTGAATAAGGACAAACATACAACATTTATATGTGTACAGCCTCTGTTGACAATCTTCTTCATTTTGTGAAGTTGAAAGCTTATACATTCTCCTTTCTACTCAAATGAAATCTAGGGCCTGACGTTCTAGCCAAAGGCAAAATAACTTTAAACTACAGGCTTTCTGTTCACTTTCTATTTAAGAAAAGCTTCTGAGAAACTTTTGAGTAAAACACATTCTTTAAAGCACTCTGTATTTCCCTACTGGTAGTTTGCACTTTTTACACTGCGAATCTGAATTTTCAGCAGCCCATCAGACAGGGCAGCTCAGGGAGCCAAACCTGTGGCATAGACTTACAAACCTCCTGGCTAAGCTCACACCCGTATGGAAGGAAGGTCTGTCCTACAAGCAAAAATCATAGATAAGAAAAGCTGTTCCTGGAGCAGGCACCAGTGCACGCAGCACAGGATCAAAACTGGCAGTAACTACTGGCAGTAAAAAGAAGCACACCTAATATAGATCTGGCTTCAGTAAACGTGTAGTGCATTCTCTCTATTCTCCCAACATTTTCTCCAGGAAAGAAGAGACAAAATGTGAGTCTGCTCTAAAAAGAAAACCAGATTTAAAAACAGAAAAAAGAAAAAACACCAGGAAAAAAACCCCAAACCCCACGTGCATTCAGGTCTCCTAAATAAAGATGCACAGAAAGAAAATTTCCTCTTTTGTTTTTCTAATTCAATTTTTCCTTTAAAAAAGATACTCAGAAGAAACACTGGTTTCTTTTCCCCCCCAAAGTTCTGCATCCAAGGAAAAAAGCAGCATTACCCCCACCCCCCAAAATTACTCAGTTACCTCCACGAAAAAGAGGGACAAATGCACGATGAAATAGCATGCTGGAGAGTAGTCACACCAACAAGACCTGTCACAGGTCTCTGGGAAGCTGACCTTGGCCTCTGGACTGGCCTTCCCTTTGGCAACGCACAACGCTGCAGTGCCAGAGGAGGCAGCTTCTGGATGAAGCTCATTCAAGTAAAGAATATCCTCTTTGCATAACAACGTATCAGTGTCAACTTACTTTCTTCTACAGAAATAACTATCCACACACTCTCCTTCGGAAGGAGAAATGGCCAGCGCATTCCTTCAGTAGCATGGGGGAAATATGGACACACTCCAGAAACTACTGAATTTATTTCCAACCTGCAGGTCGTACTACGTTAATGTCATCTTTCACGTGCATTGCTTTTTCTCTGGTTTTCACAAGAGCAAAACAAAGACAAAATATACATTAAGACCTTTGCCCTGACGTTTTTCTCATTTTGAGTCCACCTGGATCTAGCTGATGGTAAAACAAAGCATCTTTTATTCTTCTGTTCCTATATAAGCATGGTTATTCTCTAACCTGCTGCCTGGAAGTTTCTGGCCTTTTCTATAGAGACTAATTTTTTACCTGTAATTTGAACAGACTTATTACCTTAAAGAAAGAAGTATGACGTGGTTTTTGGCAGTGTAAGTTATTTTTTCTTGTACCTTTTCTGCTTTTAAAAAATGAGTCAAGTTTTATTTTTAATCACACTTTTATTATCTTTTTCCAAAAACAAAAAAACCCACCTCCAACAAATCAAAAAAACTCCAACAAATCACATCCTATACTGCTATATTTACACTGTAGGCTTCTTAATCTCTTATGTAAATATACATATTCTGAAGTAATCTGTCTTTGCAAAAGAATGCTATTTTTAGCATTCTGATGATGGATGAATCTTCATTATCAATGTAATGCTCAAAGAGAAGAGAGAAGAAAATCAATTTTCAAGTTGTCAGATATCAAGATAAGCATACAGATTAAGTCTATTCAAATTATTTTAAACAAAAAGAAACCTCAAATGTTACAATAACTTAAGATAGTGTACTATACCACACACAAAACATGGCCAAAACTGATTGGTTTTGATGGACATTAGTTATCACAATTTTTTGCCAAAGTAGGAATAAAAAGGTTTTTAAAAAGTTTCAAACGTGCTATTTGGAATATTCACCACTTCTTCGCATTTAGTTTATCTTCATAGTTGACTGGAATTATGCCACTGCATTCTTCTGTCTTTGATACAGGATGCTTTATAAAAGCACGTCTAATTACATCAATATCACGT